>NC_137623.1:22287553-22300053 GCF_963280865.1 Gymnoscopelus braueri | reverse complement strand
TGGTATCTGACTCCCTGTGAAGGCCAAGGAAGAGCGTTCTGAAACACACACATACTTTTGATGCTCATTTTTCAGCACACGGCACCCAGATATGCCAAGACACTCCAGGCATGCAAATGTGCAAAGCAATATCAATACCGTATGCTATTACAAAAACATGCTCACACATCTTCTACCGTCACTTGGTTCAAACACGCACGGCACACCGCTGTGTTGAAAGTTAGAAAAGCAAAAGAAGATCTCTGATTTAACTTTTAAATGTGATATGCACACTGATAAACCCAGGGGCCTCATTCAATAATGATAGGAACAGAAGAAATGTCAAATCAGTCAAAACTCGATAGCCAACTCGTTAAAGTACTAAAGCAAGAGATCAAACTGAAAATATGCCTACAGTATACACTAGAATACTTTTTAAAATACTTTTAACCCTATAAGACATGAGGCCAATTCTACAAATCCCTTCTAAATCCTAACAGTTTTCTGAAAAACGTATATATAGCTAAAATCTAAAATGACACAGATGCTTCCCGGTTTTAATGGGTTAAAACTTAAAAAAATGTAGTCTGACACCCTCTCACATCTACAGTAGGGTCAAAAGTGTCACAGTTTTGATAAACTACAGTATTGTGGCACAATGCTAAGCTACCAGTTGCTGCTAATCCAAGTTGCTGGCCACATTGCATCCTACTGTATACAGGCATGTATGTACAGATGTAGAAGACTAGTAAACGCTCACCAAGTCTAATACACGCCTTGCCATCTCTCTTCTCCCTTTGTTATTTATCTATCTGGTTTGCTGCGTTCTGTTTGGTGCTGGAGAGAGAGTACAAAGGACCCCAATGGAAACAAGCCATAGTGCATTCTTGGGCTTAAAATCCTCTGACAGACCTTGTATTGAACTGTACTTCCCTGTGCTTGTCTTTGCAAACTGTTAATAAAGTATTCAATCAATCAAACTATGAACATGCACAAGACTGAAGACTTCTGTTCTGACAATATTGAACATGTTTTAGTTTATCTGATCATCAAGATGAGAAAAAGATTGATTTAAGACTTAAGAGTGCGCAAAACTTTAAGGATTTTATTGCGACATTGGGCATTTTCTGCAACAGCAAAATCACATGAAAGGTCCTTTGGTGTAGCCGGCATCAAATTGTCCAAATTAGAGTGAGAAATGACTATTAACCCATTGAGACCTGAAGCCAATTCTACATGTCTCCTAAATCTCAACAGTTTTCTGAAAAACGTATGTTTCTATATCAGTGGTGCTCAATCTTTTTCATGTCAAGGACCCCCAAAATTATATGTATTTGGCCGCAGACCCCCATCAAAATGTTTTGTTCCAGATACCCCCAGAAGCAAAGATTTGAGTAAAAAAAATTCGCTTTAAAAAAATATGTATTCAAAGATTTGCACACATTTTCACGATTTTTCAAAAATAGTAGATCTACAAGCTCGTAGCGCGGCACTCTGTGCCGCGCTATGAGCTTGTATATCTGCTATTTTTTAATAGCCCAAAGTGTAAAATAATGCTTTTTAGCTCAAATCTAAAGATGACACAGTTCCAGGTCTTAATGGGTTAATGAGTGATTAAGGATCAAGATATTATTTTAAGTTAATACAAAATAAAAATATATATATTCATAGTACAGTTTGATAACTTTGGAACCAATCTGCACTTAAATGTCTACCAGTGACGGGCTTAAGTCAACTTAAGTCAAGCCAAAGGGGTACTGTGGCCAGACTACACACACAGCCCATCGGTCTATTGTGTGGCAATGTAAGGTGATCTGCGTCACAGGGAAAGAGTCGGGGCGGAAACTGACTGTGACTGAAACTGTGTGGTCAGCAGACACAGAGCTCTTTATGAAATGAAACCCTTTTGGCCTAGCAAACTGGCTAGTGCCATGGAGTTAATGGAGCTTTGGACTCGAGGCCAAGTCCGCTGGGTTATTCTGGACACACCACACACACACACACAACGGAATGCACAAATGCATGTATATACACACATATGGACCACACAAAATAAAGAGGTAGGTATTTTGTGTAGAGAGTCTGGTTGACAGTTGTGGGAGCGTTCGGGCCCTAAGCTAGGTTTAACTTGGAAGTTGGCAGCAAAGCGTACCTTAACGGACACTCCCACAGCAGGTTCTGAGATAGCGGGAATTTGACATTGGGCATTAACCTGTTAAGACCAGGAACGCATTTCATCTGTGTCATTTTTAGACTTATTTGGCTATTTTTTTTAAAAAAAATTATCGTAGGATTCTACAAATGTCTTCTAAATCCTAACAGTTTTATGGGGAAAAAACGTATGTGTTGCTATAATCAGTGGTTCTCAAACTTTTTTCATGTCAAGGACCACCCAAAAGTATATGTATTTGGCCCCCCAAGAAGCAAAGATTTGAGTTACAAATGTTCGCTTTAAAAAATATATATATTCAAAGATTTGCACACATTTTCGCGATTTTTCAAAAAATAGCAGATCTACAAGCTCGTAGCGCGGCTATGAGCTATTTTTGAATAGCCAAAGAAATCTTAAAATGACACAGGATGCTTTCCCTGATCTTAAAGGGTTAACACACACATTTGAGGTTATTATTGGGGATGCAGGCTGAAACCACACACACAACACACCGAGACACAAGTCGTGATGCGGAGGAAGGTAATAGAGGCCGACTAACTCTGTGGTGCAACTGGAGTTTCACCAAGTACCTCTGAAAGTCAAGCTCAGAGTGGAGGGACGAGAGCATGCCCTGTAAACTCTGATGGAGGAAAAGAAGAGGAAAAACAGAAGGGTTACACAAGAGATGAAGAGAAACAACAGCAGCAACACAGCACCAAAGAAATGTCAGTAAAGAAGAGAGATAGGGAGAGAGATGGAGAAAGACATAGTGATCAAACACAAGAGAGGAAACCATGGAAACCAAAGCGGTTGATCGAGGCGAATGGTAAAATGGTGCATTTATGTATCGCCTTTATCCAAGGCGGGCGCCTCACAATGTGGATAACATTCACCCATTCACACACACACTTTACAATGTGCATTACATTCACCCATTCACACACACACTTTACAATGTGCATTACATTCACACACACTTTCACACACCGGCTGCCATTCAAGGCACCAAGCGTAGCTGCTCATCATGTGCAGTTTTGGGGTTCAGTGTCTTGCTCAAGGACACTTCCACACAAACACAGGGGGAGCCGGGGAGCGAAATGGGAACCTTCCGACCCCCAAGCGGCTGCTCTACCTCCTGAGCCATTGCCGCCTAGGGCTGTGAATCGTTTGCTATCTCACGATTCGATTCGATTCCGATTCTTGGGGTCACTATTCCGATTTGTATCGATTTTTTCAAAACAAACGATTCTCGATTCAAAATCGATTCTCGATTCAAAATCGATTCTCGATTCAAAACGATTCTTGATTCAAAACATAGGATTTCAGGATCTACTCCAATCTGCTGGCATGAGAACAGAGTACATTTATGTAGCTTTTATAATTGTAAAGGTTTTATCAACTGATAATAATGTAAACACACAAAGGTAAATCCAAGATCATCCAAAAAAAAAAAAAAAAAAAGAAGTTTTTTTTCTTACTTTTTTTGAAAATCGAAAAAAAAAGAAAAAGAGAATCGATTCTGAGTCGTTCAACAGTAGAATCGCGATTCGTATTCGAATCGATTTTTTCCAACACCCCCACCGCCCACAGGACCTTTCAAGGCCGATACCAATTCCGATATTTTGGAGAACAGGGAGGCTGATAAATTAATGTAGAGAAATCTGTAGTTAAGTCAAACTAATTATTTACATCAGATAATTAACATCTTCATCAACAATGTAATTATGCATTTTGAAACAAAAACTCAGAACTTTAATCTGTGTAATATGTCATAGATCTGTGCTTGCTAAATCAGTGTGATCTCTAGACCTGACCAGAGCAATTCAACCTCCCTCCTTTAGCCATTTGATGACCAGCGGACTGGTAGGCAGCGGTTCCGGTTGGAGACACAACGGAGACTCGTTGTGTCTCCTACCGGAACCGCTGCCGGTCACCAAATTATTGTCTTAGGAATGAGACAAAAAACTAAAAAAATATCGATGAATTCAAGTCTCCATGGGGTGACTAATCCATTGAAACAAAGTTTTTTTTGGGTGAAGTGTCCCTCTAAGGAGGTCTGAAACTATTTGATAAGAACAGAGAAGAAGCCACAAAGATGTGCTTAAATGTCAAGAGCGACTACAAGATACATTGACGTCTGATGGCATTTAATTGTCTGTAATCCCATGTATAAGAAGACTACAATGAAGGACGTCTCACGAGCCTTTTCTGTTCCATTAATCAATGTACTGATGTACTGGCACCCTCCGCTCTTTAATTACGCTGCGTGTTTCATCACATTCACTGCCCTTGGTGCCTGCTGTTATCCAATATGCCCCGTTTTCTATCAAACCATCCTTCTGATAATCAGCGTTCTCATCCTTTTGCCATGTAAGTGATATTTGCTGAGTCATGGCGCGGGGGAGGGGGGGTTTGATACACATAACCTTCAGAGCAACCTGACACAGCAGCCCCAAAGCTGCTGACTCGCCACTCGGGCCACCGGCTCCGAAATTCCATCAGAGGTGCCGTGGGCTGACAGCGTGGAGAGATTAGGGGGCTGTCACCATCGTGAAAATTCTACTTGACGACTAATTGTCATACAAATGATTGCGATTGACGATTTAATCGTGTTTTTTTGGCACTGAAACGTTGGAACATAATGAATACAAATTGCATTTCTGTTTGCCTTTTTAACTCATTCAAGCCAGGAACGCATCTGTGTCATTTTAGATTTTGGCTATTATAACCCTTATTTTATACTTTGGCTATTCAAAAATAGCAGATCTACAAGCTCATAGCACGGCACAGAGTGCCACACTATGAGCTTGTAGATCTGCAATATTTTGAAAAATCATGAAAATATGTGCAAATCTTTGAATATATATATATTTTTAAGTGAATATTTGTAACTCAAATCTTTGCTTCTGGGGGTCCCTGCCCTGGAACTAAATATTTTGAGATGGGGGTCCGTGACCAAATACATATCATTTTGGGGGTCCTTGACATGAAAAAGTTTGAGAACCACTGATATTAGAGCAACATACGGTTTTCAGAAAACTGTTAGGATTTAGAAGACATTTGTAGATGCGTTCCCGGATTGTTAACCACATTACAGAGGGAAGATATGACTTAATAACTTAAACATATAAATAAATGACATACAAACAGATTTAATAATCTTACACTTTCAAAGTCCTAAATTAAAATTGCCTAATGGGTGGGTGGGTGGGTCAGTGGACGTTGCGGCCCCCGTCAAATGCACATACAGTATGGAGTCAATGGCCAATCAACACGTCATTGTGAGCTTGAGAATCTGCTATTTCCGCTGCTTTTTGAAAATGTTTTGAAGTTGTACAGTACGAAAATGTTTCAACATGGAAGCAATAATTACGATCTATGCACAATAATTGCATAAATATTGATTAGGCGATTATGTGATAATTGTGACAGGCCTACGAGGGACGTCATAGATCAGTGGTTCTCAACCAATGGTCCGGGGACCACCAGTGGTCCTTGAGGGGGTTCCGGGTGGTCCCCAGCTAAATGATGGAGAGTTGGTAAGTAACCAAATGGACCCTTATTAGGTAGATCTTTAACTCTTGAGAGCGTAAAATGAAACCAAATGAACCCAGTAGTATATGAATAGGCAGTAGTCAGTCACCCTTTTTTGCATGGGGTGGGTGGGTCACGTCGAGTTGACGAGTCAACTGAAACCAGACGTGTGTCAGTAAACTCGATCTGGTCTTTGAATCATTCATGAGCGGCACATCCAATTATGGTGGGTAACAAACACCCCGCCCCCCCATCCTCCTCACTTGCTACTGTCTCTCAGCGTCTTGAATTTATAATGTGACGGCCAACAATCACATTGTTCTTGTTCATCGTTGTACAAGCTGGCTCGAGCTGTTATTGTTGTCCATAGCAGTGGTTCTCAAACTTTTTCATGTCAAGGAGGACCCCCAAATTTATATGTATTTGGCCGCGGACCCCCTTCTGAAAATATGTTGTGCCAGGGGGGAATCCCCCCATACAAGATTTGTGTTAAAATGTTTCAAAAATATTCCAAATGTTAAACATTTTGCAAGATTTTTTGGGAAAATAGCAGATCTACAAGCTCACGATCGGCTATTTTCAAATAGCCAATGTATATCGGGCTAAAGTGGTTAAACTGAATCGAATGCAAAATTAACTAATTTAGCTGGGAACGCCCCTGGTACCCCCCCAAGGACCCCTGGGGGTCCTCGGACCCCACGTTGAGAACCAATGGTCAATAGCATCACTCATAGCAGGGTGTGATATGATAGGGCGTTATGATTTGCTGCAACAACCCCCCTACCCAATCACCCACCCACCCCAGAAGGAAAACTACATGAACTAGGTATTGAGGCAGAAGATGAACTGAAAAAAACATGCATCAGAGCAAAAATAACACCAAGCCGAAGCAATGAGACGTAAGCGCAGATAATATGTGGAGGAAATCGAAAAAGGTCTCCCTGTGGAGAAGGGTAATTACGCTTTGGACTAGTGATCGACTGGTGCCAGATGTTTGGGTCTGATCCGATCCCGATTTTTGGAGCACTAGACCACAGACTACTGTCAAGTTTGGACTGATATTTTATAGAGAAAAGTGCATATCTTAAAATAAATAAAAATAAACACAAAAATGTTAATCACGGTATGTACTGTATATTAAACTTCAATAGATGAAAAGAACATTTAACTTGAATTACCCAATGAACAAGCAAACAAGTAAATATGAAACAAACTTTATTTTATTTAACCACTTAAGCCCTATTAAAAAGGCAAATCTACCATCTCACAACTTTTGTAGATCTGCTATTTTAGTCAGGAAAAACCTTGAATGCATAATTGCCGATATCGATGTTGTCCAAAAAGTCAAATAATAGCAGATATATCGGCCAAAGCGATATGTCTGTTGCACTCTCTCTTGTCGTGTCTCTAACAGGACGTCCACAAAGGTTAAACAATTGAGTGTGTCTCTCTGTGTGTCTCTCACATTGCACACACGCAGTACTTTCGCTCCTCTAAAAGGCACTATGTGAAATACCGCTGGGCTCTTCTTTCACCAGAAAACCCACTTCCTGCACCCATGCTAACCACTTTGCTGCTTTCGGTCTCCAGATGTGAAAACCACAGGTCCACCACTGATTAGCAGTGTAAAAACCAGCACCACGGCAGCAGGCCGCGCTCACACACCTACATTCCACGCCGTCGGTACAAACTTTTGCCTCAGTCCAAACGCTGACCGTAGTGCAACTCGGAGCAGATTCTGCTTTTTCAGCAGCGGAGCGAGCGAGTGCCACAGTATATAGGCTACAGTACACACCACATTTACTCCCTGACAGGCGTGATGGATTGGGCGGCCCAGACACACCGACGCAAGCACGCGCGGAGAAATGAGACGAGTTGTAGAAAAGGTAATGAAATAGTCATTTAGGAAGGAGTATGTCTGAAAAGGACTCTGGGAAACGTCTAAGAATGTTGGATGCAAGATGTGCTAGGATGATGGTGGCGGTTTACCTGTGAAAAGTGGCATAGTCTATGGCATTTATGTTGTCAGATGTGGGCCGAACCGTTTTCGTGAGTGTAAAAGCACCAAGAAGGATTTGCAAATATTATTTAAATCTGGGTAATCTGGGTCTGCAATATATTATTCAATCTAGGTAGCTCAGGCTATAACTGCAGGCTTGTCACCCACAAGTATGGTTAATGTTGGCTTCTTTGATTCCTCATGATTTTCTGAATACCTTTTTTAAAGCATTACTTGCTGCAGCTTTAATTAAATGGAATGTGCATTTACAGTACAATGGTTTGATAAATCTATACATGCATACAATCAACCATGCAGAGAAAAGGTCTGCAGTGGGTGCTTGTCTATGTGTGTAAGAAGAATCAGAGTCGAGACAGTGTGTGAGAGAGAGAGAAGAACAATCAATCAAAAAAGACAACGGCCAATGTTCCGGAAAATTTGACCTACAACAAGAACCAACACATTCTAATGACATTTATGCGACGTTAGTCTGACATATTGCGTGCCGTCATCAGACCGAAAAGACAGGTCTGTGCATACACTTGTACTGTACAGTATGTCTCTCTGAGTGTGCACACATGTGTCTTTGTTTACATACCTCTCCGTGCCGACATGCCCCTCTTAATGTAAAGGGATGTTTAACTGCAGTTTAGTGCTCAGATTCCATACTCAGTAAACTAATACTTGGTAGATCGGTTGATACTCAGATCTTTTTTTCCCCCCCTTCCAATCTCTTTGGAGATTACACCCCACAAGAGGGATGCAGGGGTTCAAGGGGTTAAAAACAAAACACTTTTCTTTTTTATTACCAGAAATCAGAAAAAGGAGGTGGGCTGCGGTGTTCAAAAGGCTAGTGAAGATAAACAAGTTGGAAGGTGCTCTTTGATCCAAAAAGGGGAAAGCATAAAGTCAAAACCACCATGCACTCTTCGGAAAGTAAAAAAGCTTTAATAAAAAGGCTCATCAGTGAACAATAAAAAAACAAAAAAAAATGGTCACTGATGAAGTACCGGTAACCCTTTTTATTAAACCTTTTTCAGTCTCTGAAGGCTTCTTTTTGACACATGTTCTCCAACGTGAACTCAACAGAGGCGCCTGCAGAGTGACGGCTCACCAGCACCTTGTGTGAGTTGACAGACAGTCACAAGAGACTATAATCTGCATCTACAATCTTAGCTCTTAGCTCTTAGACTTGACAGACAGGCAGACGCGTGGAGCCAAGACGTGGTGATTAAAGCAAATTACAATATCTAACAGTAAAAGCTTCTCGCATCGGAGGCCTGCAGCGCCAGACTGGGAAACATGGCATCGACATAACAGTGGTGCTTGAATAAAGTGTTCTAGTTCGCGCCATTACCCTCTCATCTGTCCCCGTGGAGTCTGCAGGGAGTCCGGTACACCACTGCTAACGCTGGGGCCTAATGTTCAAGCCTTTACGTACAGCATACTGATTTACTGACCTCTTATTTTCCACATAATCGCCAACGTTAGGCTACCTTTTTAACGCCTCTCGCATATGGTAGTTTTAGCTGTCTGGAAAAGATTCATGCTATGAAGTCTCAATGTTCGGGCAAGTAACTGGTGAGCTTTGTACTTATAAAAGGCCTAGAGATATAATAGGCCCATAATTGTTAGTTATTTTAACTTCACCTACTGGAGCTTTTGAAAGCTGTGATAAGCCTTAAAGGAATACCTCAACCCCAAAATGACTTTTTTTCTATCATTTACTCACACACAAGGAGTGGAGAAGAACACAAAAATGAAGAGAAAATAGTAGTGAAAAAAAGAAGAGAATTGGAAAACAATAGAGGTCTGTTTTCAAAAACAGCTAAACTTGACTCTGTTTATAAACTCCAAAACAACGCTCCCAGCAGTGCAATCCCAAGTGTTTTGTATCCAGTGTCCTCAGCATTTCCAAAACATAGCTATTTCGCAGAAACATTATTGTTTAAATGACTTCCGGGCTAAACTGTCTCACAACGCAAACGCCTGGGCGCGTGTGTGCATGTGAACTGAGCTCCTGTTGTGAGCACCACGAGTTCCTCACCTGTGCATGAGAAAATTTAAACCTGAAGTGATATCAAATATTTGTCAGCTTAAAAACGATGTTTTGGAAGCACTAAGCAGTACGACTGGATAAAGGACACTGTCAGCGTAAACAGATGAGATTTTTGATAAAGTTTTGCTGTTTTGACAAACAGACAGTCAGACCCCTATTTTCTCCATTCACCGTAAAAGAAGGTGATACAAATGAAAATGATCCTTGTATTCACACCATCACGAGGTGAGTTCATACAGTAATAAAATTCATTTAGTGGGTGAAGCATTCCTTTGATGGAACATTACATGTGTTTAAATGTGCATCCGCAACAATGAGCACTTTTCAGAGTACAGATCACAATAACATGCATTCATTCACGCATGAGCCCTCGTGTGCACAAGCAGAGCGAACACACACACACACACACACACACACACACACACACACACACACACACACACACACACACACACACACACACACACACACACACACACAGGTAACCAGAGAAACGAGTTCTCCGCATTCAGCCTTTGCTTGTGTTTCGGACCTGAAAGAATGCAGACCTCGGCGTAGAGGTGGAAGCTCGTGTGGGTTTGGGAGCACACAGACACTGGCAGTACCGGCACGACTTTCCACTTAAGATGCTAATTTTGGCCAGGGTCCCCGGAGGAGAGGAAACAGAGCTAAACGTAATTACCTGGCCTGATCTCTGTGGCAAAGACTCAAACAGAAGAGGTTTGGTCCGCTGGCTGTTAACCCCTTACTGTATTGTGTACGTCTCACCTCACACACACTTTTGTGATGCTAAACTACGGAGTCAGGGAAAAGTCAGCGTGTGAAATGAAGGCCGATACGGGTGAAAGACTTAAGAATAAACACATTTTCTTACATGTTATTTTCTACAGCACCCTGGGGGGAGGCTGCTATAGGTGGCCTTAATGGCTAATAAAGAGACTGATGTAATCAATCAATACCTGCAAAACAGAGACAGCAAAACATCAATCACCATGTGTCCTGTTTAACCACATAAACCATACACATCGTTGACAGGGGTCCCCCAAAGGTCTATACTTGGTCCCATCCTTTTTTCCCCCACTACACATCAAATCTATTCACGAAAGTAGCCGACACGAGTAGATCGGCGATTTTCGCAGAATGTCCGTGTTGTAGAGAATCTCCTCATATGGGAATTTCCCTAGAAGGAGTATACGAATGACATCATCGCTACTAGTCAATGGCGTGCTGACTGAGATGCGGTTAAGGCCTGAGGGCCGCGTCGGAAGCGTATAAAAGGAGTCATCATTAGGCCGGGCAGAACAGTTGCATCAGCGTTGAATAAGATTGAAATAGGTCAACTACTTTGAAGGCAGTGTTAATTTTGTCGACTAAGACTAAAAGACTAAAAGACTAAGGTTTTTGATATTTAGTCGACTAGACTAGACTAAGACTAAACAATTTTCAGAAGACTAAAATAGGACTAAAACTAAATGCTGTGTTATTCAAAAGACTAAGACTAAACAATTTTCAGAAGACTAAAATAGGACTAAAACTAAATGTTGTGTTATTCAAAAGACTAAGACTAAATCAAAATTTGCTGTCAAAATTAACACTGTTTGAAGGAGTAGTTCAACCAAAAAATGACTTATTTCCTATCAATTACACACCCCATGAAGCCTTGAATTCATGGATATGTTTTGGTTCTTGATGCATTCCTAAGCCAATCATTTGATGACCGGCAGAGTCTCCGGTAGGAGACTCAATGGAGACTCCGCAAGTCTCCTACCGGAGACTCCGCTGGTCATCAAATTATTGGTTTAGGAACAAAGAAATCTCTCATGAATTCAAGGCTTCATGGGGCGTGTAATTGATAGAAAATGAAAAAAACATTTGGGTGAACTACTCCTTTAAGTCGGATATCTAAACCAGTATTCAGAGTAAAGCTCGAAGCAGTTACTATCGCTCTTGAAGTGTTCTGTCACTAAAAGATGCCCAGATACATTTTTACTCTACCGATTGACATGTCCCTGACCGGACGACTGGACGGCTACTGCCAACACCTAACTGAATTTACAGTTAGTTCTCCCTTACAGTTCGCCTATCATGACATGCCCAGAACAGGAGTGCTACTGTGTTGAGGTACTAAAGACTGAATCTGGGATAAGCGTGTCAGCTAAAATAAGTATAACGTAACACACCGTGTTTGTTTTTGTGTGAAAACTCCAGCCAGAGTTCTGTAATGTAAAAAAAAAAAAACACCTGTTTAGGCTTTAAATTCAACTCCATTGTATTACTGACTGCACAGAGCTCTGTCCATCTCAGTAAACCAGTCAGTGTAGTGGTCTGTTGTGGACAGCCAGCCAGCATGCCATTGCCTATACTCTCTCCCCAGCCTTAACCCATTCAAACCGGGAACCATCTACAAATTCTCAAACTTTTTCATGTCAAGGACCCCAAAGTTATATGTTTTTGGCCCCCCCATCTGAAAATATTTTGTTCCAGGGACCCCCAGAAGCAAAGATTTGAGTACATTATTTTCAAAAATAGCAGATCTACAAGCTCATAGCACGGCTTGTAGATCTGCTATTTTTGAATAGCCAAAGCATTAAATAACGGTTATAGCTAAAATGACACAGACGCGTTCCCGGATCGAAAGGGTTAATGACCTTATACTAAAAATGCCCCATGTCATCCATTCCCATTCATCCATTCTTGACTACCCTCTATCCCCCCTCTCTCTCTCTCCCCCCCCCCTCCTCTCCAGTCAGTGCGGTGCATTCCTCCCTCTAATCCCT
>NC_137623.1:22262553-22282553 GCF_963280865.1 Gymnoscopelus braueri | reverse complement strand
ACAACATTGCAGCCGTTGAGGCTTAGGGCATTTAATCACCGCTGTGCCTGCCCTGCTCTGCAGCTTCAGGCTCATCGCAGACTTGTTTTCTTATTGGCTTCCAACCATAAGCATCACTGGCTTCAAAATGTGTATAATGTGCCAGCCAGCTAAAAAGAATCAGACATGGCCCTAACTGAGTTGTCAGTAAAAATGTTTGACAGATACACATAACTTTGCCTGTAGTTCTTGTGACAGTATATAACCTGACTAGCACTGTAGCTAACACGTTATGACAGGACATAGCGTGAACAGAACTATAGGTAACTGCTCGACTGCAATCACCCAGACTAATACATCACCACCTCCATTTATTGCTGACATTTGGAATCTAAGCCCTCCAACACACTGTAGGCTTCCAGGTGTTCCTCGCCACTTGTGTCTTGCGTTGTCTCTGAGTGAAAGAGAGAGAGAGTTGTAGAGAGAGAGAGCCACCACGAGTCGACGATGATGTAACTCTGTTGACTTTCTGCCAGGCTCCTGCATTGTTTTGGCTTGTTTTTTCCACCCTTTTATTTTTAACAGGCCCCGTCCATTCCACAACCCCCCCCCCCCCCAATTCCCTTTTCCTTATCTCCAAACCGTATGTCGCCAATTGGCAACAGAGCACACAGACGGTCAAGTATGGGTTTGACTTTGGATCACCAAAAAACAGATGCTTGCAGCTGGCCCTGACGCTACGGTGCTGAAATCATGTGCCTCCACCTCCTCCCCGTTTGAAGTCAGGTGCATACCTTTTTGGCCCAAGGTGAGATCCAGATGTCACACTGCATGCAATGACTTGCAGGGTGAAGGTACAGTACGGTACACAGATAGAGGGGAATTTGAGAGGAACCAACCGTTTTTATCACACTGTCAAGAGCGGGTATGTGGACTTAACGTCTGCTATGCAATTGAAATACCAGGGTCTCTCAAAGGACCACCATAACTCAGAGAGTGTACAAATGGAACCAAATGGACCCGTGAGGGTCCATTTGGTTCTGTTTGTACACTCTCAGAGTTACAGACCTTTAAGGGTCCATTTGGAACCTCCTCAAGTAACCCAGAGGGTCCCTGTACCTTTAAGAACCAGTGAGGTACTGTATATCGGAATACAAGGGAACCGTTAAGGAACCGGAATCGTTAAAATCCTAAAGGATCCCAACCCTACCCACTCGCTTGCTCTCCATCAACCATATTCACACAGCGGACATCTAGTTCTAAATAACACTAATACTCAGGCCTGGGAAACACCACCCCGATATTTTTTTGACTGGGGACAGTCAAGATATCCATGGAACAGGAACAGGAAATCCACTCTAAAAAGGGACCTTTTTGCAACACCAACCCTCTCAACATCTTTGCAGCGTATCCCCCTGTTGCAGTATAATGGTATTCCAGTGTTTTGACATCAAAGCCACCAATAACAATGGTCCATCATAAGTGTAAATAATCCCCATTCTTGTGGTAAAATGGGGAATACGTATATTAGATGGGAAATGTGTATATTAGAGATTGATTTGAGGGCCAAAATTGTACTTACAGTACAAAATTGTAACTTGTACTTGTACTTGTACTGTACTTGTAAAGTGAAAGGCAAAAATGAAAAAGTCCTATTAATAATGCAGACTCAGTGGACTCTTTTCCCTCTGATATACTGTACTTCCAAAAAAGCATTGGACTCCTACGCAGAAGCAGTTTGGCAAGTATCACTGACCTGATGTAAGATGTTTGAACTATGCTCCACTAGAGAGAAGTGCCACAGGCTGCGTCCGTGCAATTTCAATGGTCCTAACAGCACAAGGGGGTTAATGTTTAAAAAAGAATGTTCCAATTTCACGTCACATACATTGCCTTCGGGCGAATCGGCAAATCAGACAAGAGAATCAAACCGTTGCGGAGCCTCATAACGAGGTGATGTCTGTCTGTCTAGCCAGAGAGCAAACGCAAGCAACAGGGGCCATAGAAACAATAGGGGCATGGCGACTCAACTAAGCACGTCTTGCTGAATTAAGCCTGGCCTAGTGCAGCTTTGTCATGTAGGAGAAGAACCGTACGCTGAAAAGAGCTCAGACCCTTAGCCATAGTCTGATTCATATACATACATGTGCATTGTGTGCGACAGTGTGATTCTCTGCTTGTTATCAAGGCTGATCAGAGTCACGGTCCATCAGAGCCGTATGTCATAAGGACTTAACCCCCTTCTGTCCCCCCGTGACCCTCAGGATTAGACGCGACCACGGGCGCCACTCTGTGCCTCGCTTGTCCCCTTCGTGTGGTGCTGCCCAACCTCCCCCCAACCAAGCCCGAGCCCCCAAACGCAACCCCAAACACAGCCCCATCCCCCACCACCACAAACAACAAGCGCGGTTGACTGGCAGGTCAACGCATGCCTGTCGTTAACCCCAGGAATTGTCTCCCGAGCCCCTGCAGCCCTCGTTTTGTGTTATACGTCGTGGCAGCTTCTCAAAAAGCACCACTTCAGGGAAGGGTGGCAGAGGCAGTTAAAAGAGGGACGATCTGTGGCCCCTGGGCCCTGGTCGGCGGCCCGTTGGGGTCGTTGGGTTTGATTGATAGCAGATGTGTGGAGACGGCGCAGACCTGCTGCTCCATCCACACAGGATTTGATTGTGTGACTCCAGACACAAGGTGCAATGAAGGCCATGACAAAGAAGGGTTTCTAAGAAAATATCTCACCTGGGTATAAAAGCTTTCTGTGTGTGTGCCTGCCAGTGGGCCCGGCAAGCCATCTCTGTTTCAACTCAACATATGTTTACTATGCCCTATCCATTCACTCCATTATAGTAGAGCAGAAACACACCATATGAGGGAAAAAGACGGTTGAAGACGACGAAACATATTTGATCTGTGTGCATGGATAGTTCAAACAGAAGCACACACAGCGCAGTCCAACCCAACCTGTTTCTTTCTTCTCTTTCCATTCAGAGATCATTCTCAAATTTCTCGCTGGGAGTCGCGGCCCTCGCTATATGTGCCAACAGTATCTAGCTGACCTTGTTTCGTAGGAATAACAGTGGAGCAGCAGGGCCGGGAGCCCACAGAGAGGTATGTGATGGAGCGGCCAAAAGTTGCAACGTTTGAAAAGAGACTCAGAGGGAGAGCTGACGCCGTACAGTACAGTACACGCACTGCCAGGATTAGGAGGTGTGAAAACTAATATGGCGGTCGGGTTAGCATCAGTCTACATCCACCGGGATGAGGATTGATAAGTTACAATATCATTTTCTGTGCCAAGTAATGTGTTAGATTACTCTAGCGCTACTTTCACAACACATCCTGTCTGAGCAAAAATAACTGAACACCAAGCTAACAAACGTGTAGCGGCGTATAGTTAGCTTGCAGATCTGTTCTTTTTCGTGAGCGACACATCCTCCTATAATTTGACAAACCTCTGTGGCCGTCGTGAGAGCAAAAATGTGTGCCCGGTTCTCCTCAGTGGCTGGAGCAATTGATCTGAATTTGCACACAGCCATTGACCATTACCATCTGAACGCAACTGCGAAGCCCGTTTTTCAATGTAATCAAATCTCAGCTTATTATTAGCGTTTATGTGTCAAACAATGGGAGATCACACTGCGCAGGGTTGCCAGGTTTCGCGTGAGAAACAAGCAGCAAGACCTATGAAAACAACTTCAGAGACACGACGACATATCTCAGCTTATTATTAGCGTGTATGTGTCAAACAATGGGAGATCACACTGCGCAAGGTTGCCAGATTTAGCGCGAGAAACAAGCAGCAAGACCTATGAAAACAACTTCAGAGACAGGACGACATCCTACAAGCAACATGGTCTATGAAAAGAAGGCCAAACAAAGCACCTTCACACATATACATTGCCTCTTGGGTGTGTGTGTGTGTGTGTGTGAGTGTGTGGGGGGGTGGGGGTCGCCACGCAACCGAACGGTGTTGTGTGTGTGTGTGTGTGTGTGTGTGTGTGTGTGTGTGTGTGTGTGTGTGTGGGCGGGGGGGGGGGGGACCGGCCACGGGGGAGGCTTCGCCACAATTACATTACACACGATGAAACGCCGTTGACCGCGGGGGGGATGAATCACCTTTATCGTCACATTACCCCGTAAATTCAACTTTATACCAAAGTTGTTTAGCACGACCACACTGAGAGCCTCCGCTCTACCTGATGCTGCCCATCGAGCAACTGTTGCCCTGTTACCAATAATCTCTGCCCCTTCACTTATAACGGCCCATGGGACTATTCACAGCCAGGTGGCTGGCTACCGAGTTGCATGATTGGCTGGCAGGAAGGCTGGCTGGTGCCAACAGCTGCAGACAGCTGTCCTATAACATGGCGTCTCGCAATCATCGCTTCTACTGTGGAGAGACCAGGGCCGGGGGACCGCCATGACA
The DNA here is from genome assembly GCF_963280865.1 of Gymnoscopelus braueri. Taxonomy (NCBI): domain Eukaryota; kingdom Metazoa; phylum Chordata; class Actinopteri; order Myctophiformes; family Myctophidae; genus Gymnoscopelus; species Gymnoscopelus braueri. The sequence continues at coordinate 22,278,151 of NC_137623.1, read as the reverse complement.
CAGCTCATCACACACTACATACTGACACAAACACAAGAAGGAATTTTGTCTGTGTGTGTGTGTGTGTGTGTGCGTATGACTGGTCAAGCGCTTCACTATGTGCTCACCAAAGCCCGTCTTGGCTGAGAGGGCAGCGGCCCGGGCCATTGGGTAGTTATCTCATCTCTCTTGGGTGGGATCCAGGTCTTTAGGAGCAATGATGAGGAGAAGAGGAAATTAAACCACTGGCCTTTGTTGAGGATTTAAGGATCACAGGGCGAGAGAGAGAGAGAGAGAGAGAGAGAGAGAGAGAGAGAGAGAGAGAGACTGTGGGGGTAGGAATTGTGTGAGTCATTTATTGTGTGTGTGAGTGTGTGAAAGCATGCATGTGTATCTACGTGTGTAGGTGTGTGTGTATGTGTGTGCACACGCGCAAGAAAGAGCCCAGTATGTGTGTATTTGTGTGTATTGGGCGGAGTGGGGTCATCCTCTTTTCACAGGCCAACCGTGGAGATATCATCTTCCCAACCTCCGTTCGACCTTGATAAATCCCCTCCTTTGTAACTCAAACCTCCAGAGAGGGCGTTTTTGTTCTTTTTTCTCTTGTGAAGCATACACTGTTGCCACCGATGTTGCTCTTCTTGTTTAGTTATCGCTTGCTGCTATTGTGTGTGTGAGAACAGTGGCACATGACCCTCTCTGACTTGTCTCCTTTTACTCACACGCTTATCAGACAGTAACTATCGTGCACGCCTTCCCCCCCAAACCACATTGTTTAGTTTGTTGTCTGCCTCCGGGCAAGAACTTCACCGGAAGTCTGGCGAGAAATGCGCTAAACTATATAAACTCTTTGATTGATGTTGGCAGGGAAGAACTGAACCGAACTACTCTCACAGATGTGTGCATTGGATTATGTCAAATTCAGCCCTTGTGATCTATGGTACATTGGTCACTGGGTGCGCAGTGAAATCCCGAGTGTTCATTTAATTTAACATCCATGTTCAAAAACAGTCTGCTAAAATAGAATCTTATCTTTACTTGCATAATATCATCATCTTCCGAGTACATAGGCCTACCCCTCACATCCCCACAAGTGGGTTCCACTGAAATGGGTTTCTGAGGGCTGATATGGATTTTTTCCAAAAGTACAAGAATTACAGTATCCTATATGAGAAAGAAACGTTTCTGAACCAGCATTCAGGCCATTTTGAAGAAAGAAAATCGATCTGGCAACTTTTTAATAAAAGTCCAATATAACAGTAAAACACAACAAATACAAAATGCTCCATAATACACCTGTTGTCATGTCTATGATGACCATAAAGTGGTCCTTACAAATTCCCACATTGGGAGGCAAAGTCAATATAAAAACTTCTACTAAATCATCACACAACAAAAATGATATTTGGGCACAGCCTGCCCCATACAGAGTTACTATCATCATGCATTTTGAAAACGTGCCCAACAGTAGAGATAGTGCAGCTTAAACCCTGGTCTGGAAAAGCGCCCAAATTCAAGATGATATGAAGATGATATTCTAATCTGCCCTATAGTATGAAACTGCTTGATTAGTTGACCACCTGAATCTGTCAATTGTCATCTTTTCTTTTGTTATTTGCGAGGAAAATTTCAACTCAAATCACAGACGAATTGTCCGTTTCTGACAACATGAGACCAAAAGAAAAATGACGTCATTATCTCAAAAAGGTTACACATTGCGCTGCCGTTAAAATTATATGTATTATTTTGGCAGGTCATACAACAATTGTGTCTTCGGTACAGTAACCAGAAGACTCGCCCCAAAACACACTCGCCCCCATTTTCTTCCCCCGCGGAACGATCGAATCCGAGCGGTTTTTCTATTCTTCTCTTCGTTTTACTGAGGTTAAGGTTACATAAGTTTAGGGTTAGGTATAGTTTGACTGAGGTTAAGTTTAGGAATAAGGTAAAATGTAGGCATAGTTTACTGAGGTTAAGTCTAGGATAGAATAAGGTTAGGCAGGCTTATTAACCCATTACCTGGAACGCATCTGTGTCACTTTAGATTTCTTTAGGCTATTCAAAAATAGCAGATATACAAGCTCATAGCGCGGCACCGAGTGCCGCGCTATGAACTTGTAGATCTGCTATTTTTGAAAAATCGAGGGGAAAAAAAATTGGGGTTTTTTTTTCAAATTTTTTTTAGGATTTAGAAGACATTTCTAGAATCTTCTCAGGTCTTAAAGGGTTAAAGCATAGTTTACTGAGGTTACTTTTAGGAATACCAGGTGGCGACCGTTACGAGGTCGCCGGTTTTGCCCCGGGGCGACTGTGTTTTGGGGCGAGCGTTCTTATATTGTACGGTAGCACTACTAGCAGCCCGGGCTGGCTGTGCAGTGCATACCATTCAGATGCAATTTAACAGCAGCGGAGCAGCCTAATGGTCAACTGATCATACATAGACAGCGACTCAATCAAACAACAGACAACAACATAATGCGACATCGTTGCCATTTTTCTTCGGTTTTCGGATCGCGATGAAACTCGAGCGGCAACTTTTCTATCATCCGTCTGAGAGCACCTGATAGTCGCCTGCACCACCACTGTGTGTCTGTCTGTCCGACTGCATGTCTGCCTTTCACACGCGTTATAAACTTGTGGCTACACACATTACTACCGCAGTGCATAACGACCTGCTATAACTCTATGATAACGACATGCACAATGTGTATTAATGCATGCATGTGTAATTTGAATGTGAACATACATAACTACCCGGAGACTTCACTTAATAATATGGCACACAGGACAAGAAAGGAGTTACATTTGGCGGATTTACAATCATCGCCTACCTTTTAAACTGAGCACAAAGCGTCGACTTAATTTTCCACTCCTCCCTTTCCTTTGAGGAAAAGTTTCCTAAACGTTATTCCTTTGCAGATTTCATGCGGAGAGAGCCATGATGTCTCGGAACAATCCTCTGATCCATAGCCTCTACTTTTGGAGAGAGCTGCGCTCCGACTTGAATTTCCATACAGAGCTCGCACTCACACACACATACACACTCTCCCAACAGGCACCTACATGTAAACTGAGCCCCTCCAGTGGTGACATCACACATCTCTATGGCAACTCTAGACTCCACCCAGCAAAGAGCTGAACTTACCTGTCTGACTAGCAATATTTTCACATAAGGGACTCCTTAGTTACTTACTCCGATTTCAGACTAGAACAAGCCTTGGATCAAGAAGAATATCATAGATGTATTTGATCGATTTTGACATTTTTATATACGAAAGTAAAAGTCAGACTCGATAAAATACATTCTCGATCCAAGGCTATAGACTAGAACAGTGGTTATCAAACATTTGAATTTAAAAGGACGCCCATAACTCTGAGAGTGTACAAAATGGAACCAAATGGACCCCTTTTGTACACTCTCAGAGTTACAGACCAGTCTATTGGGATTTTGATTGATTGATGATTGAATACTTTATCATTATTATTAACAGTTTGTAAACGATTTTTACAATGATGCTAAAAGGACAACACAAAAAGCCCTAGGGACTTGTTTTCATTGTGGTCCTGTGTATTCAATTCATCGAGACATTTAACGACATACAATAATATACTATAATATCCAAGACATCATCAACACTAGTAGTATATGTACAGTAAACAGTTGGGGGGGGGGGCATTCCTTGAGGAATCCCCTCAAGGAACCCTGAGGGTCCCTGGCCTGTATAGACGCACACACGTATTCTGAATAGACAGATAACACGTATTTGCTGTTGAATAGATGGACAAAATCACAAGCTGTACATGGACAGATGGTGGTGGTGACTGTGTTCTCTGTCCAAGAGACGTGATAGTCATTCATTGATATTTGTTTATCTGCAAGGCCCTCCTTTGAAAATAACCTCTTTATAATCGCATCATTGTTAGTCTGGTCTGTCAGTTTATATCAAACCCACTCTAATGAGTTTGGTTTGTGCTCAGAATACCACAAGTCGAACCTTGTAATAAAATAATTAGACGTATGTCATGCCGCAGGGGGAATTCATTTTTCAGCTTCGAGGCAGCTAAAGAAGAATTGCTTTTAGTTTCAGCATACCAGATACATACATGGTACAATTTACAGTGTGTCCAATTAAAAAAAAATCTTTTTCCTGTTGGAAACTTTACAAAGATGATCACAAACAAATCTATTTGCAAAAGTTGTGACTGCTTTCTGCATTGTTGGTTTTATTCTGTCTTGTTTGTTTCTCTAGTGGTGTAATCTCGGCAATCTCTGTAAACGAGAGCCCACCCTAAGTGTACTTATCCAAGAATGACCATATGTTATTTAATGATTAATGAACACACACACACACACACACACACACACACACACACACACACACACACACACACACACACACACACACACACACACACACACACACACACACACACACACACACACACACACACACACACACACACACACACACAATGATGTTTGTTGTGATTTCGGTTGACAGAATCAATAGGAATAGAACATGCATCTTGTATCATTGTGCACAGACGACAGTCTATCTGATAAAGTCGTTGATGGTCATGGTATCAAGAGTATCAATTATGCTTACGCAGATGAGCGTGATTCACCACATGTACTGGGTCAAACAGATAAAGGTCATAATTCATATCAATATCTGATTCATTGGTTTGGCGTAAAATAGGCCTATATATGCATACAGCAAACAATAATTATGAATTATAAAAGAATACCATGGAAAACATAATTGTTAAGTTTAGCTTAGCAAGTTAATAAAGTTGTTCTTATTTGGTTTCAGTTTTCTGTAAAGCGACTTTGAGTATCTAGAAAAGCGCTATATGAATTGTATTTATTATTACGTTTGCTCAGAAATCATAGTCTTTGCATTGATTTTAAAATAGAATCTCAATCTACACAGTAAAACCTCCAGTGTTCATGTATCCATACTCACACTCCACAGAGTGTACAAATGTAAACAAAATGATAAGGGTTCATTTGTTTACATAATTTTGTACACTCTCAGAGCACTGAGGATTTTACTGCGTAATCTAAATAAGCCTGCTAGAACAGCAGAAAATACTTCTATTGTGCAATGCTCTGTATACCTTTGGCCTGAGCCTCTCCCTAGTTTGGTGCCCAGATCACCTTCACCTCTTATTGTTTTGGCTATAAATCCAAATGACCTCCTCCTTTGTCTCCTCTGACCCGATGTAAACATACAGGTGAGACAAAGGTCCACCTAACTCAACTGACCCGCTTTCCACTCTTTCTTGTCCACCGGCCTAACGAAAAGAATAGCATATAAGCAAGTCATGCCTTTTGTTGTGAAAACACTATACACTGTGGCACATTCCAATACAGAGACTAATGTATGACACATCCAAGTCTCCCTGAAGTGACATACTCTAATAAGCATGTGCAATTATAGTGATCCTACCACAGACGCAACTCACTGCTTTGCAGGCCGACGTAAACCCTGAACCGTCTGTGGTTCCATGTGTTTCCTACTTCTGCAGAAAAACAGCAACTGATAATCTCAGCGTGGCTGGAGGAGAATGTGACAGGCTGATTTATAGAGCGGCGGTGGCCCTCCCTTTCTTATCCTATGGCTAAAACAAGAGGAAATGGTTTCACGATTGGACTGTCGCCTCGGCCTGGAATGGAAAATACAAAATGAGCTGTGATGACCGAAGAAGAGAAGCCATCTTTATGTTCACTAGTGAGTTTGGAATGATCGGCTACTGATCCTGCACAACATTATCCTCAGAGAGTGTACAAATGCAACCAAATGGACCCATAACTCTCCGAGTTACAAACCCATAAGGTCCCATTCGGTTCCTAACTATCAATCTGCTAAATGCCTAAATTGTAAATGGTATCAATCATTTGACTAGGGACTCCCTGGAACGCCCTCAAGGACCCCTGGGGGTCCCCAGACCCTACTTTGAGAACCATTGGTCCATGATGTATCGATGACATATGAGTCCAAATTTGGGCAAGGTTTCAACCCAATGAAAAATACATCATTTCAAGTAATATGAAACCTTAGACATAAATGTGTGGAGGTACTACGTTGACTTGACATACTGGCAATTTGCACTGATCTGTCCAGCGCTTTGCAAAATTAGCTCTGGAAAAACACACACACAGACAGACACTCTTATAGATGGCTATAGCCTCCTACAAAGCCACGCCATAAAAAAAGACCATGTGAGCACCACCCAACAGTAACAACAAGAACAGCAACAAAAAAAAACAACAACAGCAATGACAGTGACAACAACAACAACGGCAAGAACAACAATGTAGTGTTCCCAGCAGTGTTGTTTCGTCGACCAAAACTATGACGAAGAATGTTCGTCGACTACCTTTTTTCACTGACGAAAACTAAATAAAAAACTAACCTACGATGACTAAAACTAAGACTAAATATATTGACAATTTCGTCAAGACATTTTTTTTTTTGAATGAGGGACGAGTGGAGAAGAGATCCAGTAGAACTAAAAGTCATTTTATGTTTGGTTGCGCACGAGTGTTGCACTCTGAAAATAGCAGATCTACAAGCTCACAACACGTCGCGCTGCGACCAGGCCTGGAATTTTGTCATTTTAGGGGCAAAACCACTTCGCCTTTGGTGTTGTCCATTTCTTGAGGGCACAAAGGCCAAATGCCAGGGCAGGAAGGCCATCAAATAAAACAAGATTTTAGCCCACTTGAAAGAATTAATTGAATTTAAGGGTTAAGGATGATTTTAAATGTAATATGTAAACTATCTGCAGTGAAATAAATAAATTATGGTATTTACAATCTGATCCATGCTCAGCCCTGCACCAATCAAAGTTACTGAATTGGTTTAAAGATGGGGACTCAGGGGAGTTAAGAATTCAGAATCTCAACAAAAGACAAAGTGTCTACATGACAAGAAAGAGACACTGGTGTCTACATATTGACAAGAAAGAAAGTGGTACAGTCAGTTGGGCATTAAGGCCACTGTGGCCTCAGGGCGTGCACATTTTTTGAGGGGCACAAGGCCAAACTGAAAAACTGAAATTCCTGCCCTGGCTGCGACGCGTTGTGAGCTTGTAGATCGGATATTTTCAGCATAGAACCAAGTGTAAAATCAGCCACTACGATGCCATCAAGGCCCGCCAAAAAAAATGTTTTTGTCGACTAAATCAATAAAACAAAACCAAAATTTGCTGTCAAAATCAACACTGGTTCCCAGTGGACCCTGCGTTCTCCCCAGCCACTGACCTGCTCTCTGAGCCTCTCCTGGTGGCCCATGATGGCCGAGGCGTGGTGAGGGTACTTCTGCTTCAGGTGTTCCAGGAAGGCCTCCCTCTTCTTGTCCATCTCCGGCGGCTGCATGGCCAGGATCTCCCGGGAGCTGCGGGCTCCCCCTACCGTGTGCCTGCGCGGGAGGGTGCGGCTGGCTCTGGGGTCTGCGCGGGACGGGGACGACGTCCCATTGGGGGAGGCCTGCCTGCGGCCAAGGTGCTCGGCGTCCTCGGGGGAGGTCACCTTCAGGTTGCTTTTGTTTTGCTCTGAGGGGACAGAGGGGGGTAATGATCAATACACACATACTGTACTGCTGTTTTGCCATCAACACCGAGTGTGTGTGTGTGTGTGTGTGTGCGTGCGTGTGTGTGTGTGCGTGCGTGCGTGCGTGCCTGCGTGCGTGGCTACAGTATGTGTTGTTGGTCTATATATACAGTAGTTCATGCAGAGGGCAACTTAGCCAAATAGAGGACAAGTGAAACGCCGTTTGAGACCAAACTCCAAAAGCAGGAGTCTTACCAAAAAATAGTAGGAATTCAGATTGCTTGCTAAAGGTTAATTAATACACTTCTTTATGAAGTGTATTTAAGGGGCGGAAAGAGAAAAAAAAACATATTCATAAACAAAAAAACATATAAAAAATCACACCCTGTGTGAAGTGGGCGGTGTCTTGCTAGCTAATCACAATACTGAATGGAGTCAACCAATCATGTACAAAAAATAAATACATTTATTGAAACACTCTTTATGATGGACGAAACCATAACTTAAAAAAAACTAATTTATGTTTTTTTTAAAGTTATGGTTTCTTATATAGGGCTATGCACATGTGTCATGTGACACTGGCCAATCACAGTCCTGAATAGACTGTGATTGGCCAATCACGGTGCAGGGTTAGGCGGGGTACTTTTTGGCCAATCACAGCGCAGGATAATTGTACAAATATCCAAACCTCACTTATAGGGGCGGTTTCACCGCCCAAAAAAGGATGTTGATATTTCTTCCAGAGGTGCTGCTACATCATTTGATACACAGTAGACTTGCCTGACATACTGATGATGTTTTTTTAGATGATTTCTTCAGCCTTTCTGCTTTATTTTGATAGTGACAGTGAGAGAGAGGCGGTGGACTGACAGAGGAATGACACATATCACACAGTCCGGCTGATGGCCAGGAGTCAAACTGGGGACACGCTGAAGAAGGCATTTTGTGCCCATGTGGTATGCACCCTAACCTTTCCGCTATCGGGGCGTCCCACTGCTGTCGCATATTTCCGAGATCAATTCCCAATTGAACGTGTCTGACACTATATTGGAGACGGAAATGCTAAACTAACCCAGCTGTTCAACGCTCATCTCCGCCTCATCCAGCCTGGGCTGATAGTCAATATCTGTCTCTCCTGGAGATGCTGTCCAGAGCATCTGTTTGTACACCCGAGGTCTTGTGAAACATCCAAACAGAGCAGACACTGCCAAAACTGCAGTCTGCTGAGTTAGACACATTGGGGGAGAAATGTTGTTTCTTAAGCGGGATGTTTTCAATGAGTTTCTGTGGCACAACTTCACTAACATGGAATAACACTCTCAAGGGGGGGATTCCAGTCTTCCCGAAGTTAGACATGATGATTGCATGCACGTGTCCATAACGTCATAACTATCTGGTGAGAGAGGGTAACCAATGTGTCTGATCAAAAACATACTTCACAATCTTAATTGGGCCAGAGAGAGACAATTATCCTGCTGTTTTATTTTTTTAGCCAAAGATTTCTGCTAACAGAAAATAAGTCACTTTGAAGAAGGACATTCGATTTGAAAGCACAACGAGGACTAATTAAAATCAACTCCTTGGGCACAAATCTCCTTTTTGGACTCCATTATCCCTTCATAAATCAATCAGTGCCCGGGGGGTGCCGCCATAACACAGGAAATCAATTTGAATACAAGGCTACTGCTTGTGACTTAGGAATGGCATTGGCAGTGAAAGTAAACAACAATGGGACTAAAGGTGCATTCAGAGAAGAGAAGAAAAGAAAAGAAAAGAAAGGAAAAGAGAAGAGAAGAGAAGAGAAGAGAAGAGAAGAGAAGAGAAGAGAAGAGAAGAGAAGAGAAGAGAAGAGAAGAGAAGAGAAGAGAAGAGAAGAGAAGAGAGTAAGCCCATAAAAAAGAGACGAACGAGTATGGAGGTAAAGGGCGTAGAAGGAGGGAGAGAAGGCGGGGTGAGCTGCTGGAGTGTGAAACAGGGAGAGAGAGCAATAAAGCAAGCTGCTCTGCCTTGTTTTCTAGCAGGCAGGTGGAGCCATAATGTGTAGCTTTCAGAGGGTAATGGTGGAAAATAATGGACCTCTTTACTGGGGAGTTCAGGTCCTCCGCATTTATCTACCTAGGTCAAACAGTCCATAGGGGATAGGTCTTTTGGCCTTAGTTTGCAGATGGTTTTACGTCTTTTTTGAAAGCATGCACTAAACTAGAGAATTACAAAAATTACAATTTATTATTTATCTCAAAAGTGTACTACGAGGGGGAAATGTTCAGAGGTGAACATTTCTTTATGGACTTCATAAATGATACAATTGTTATGAAACACATTTTGGAAAACAGACACAGTGACACAGAAGCGGTGACATGTTTAACGTCCGTTTGAGTACAAATCTTATCACAGTCACGTCTCTCAAACTGAAAGACGGCTGTTAAGACGAGCAAACAGGAAGAAATCAGTTTCCACAAGTGCAAATTTTCCTGGATGAGTTAAGCAAATTGGCAATAATGTGTTTGAGAACGTAGCAAGCACTGGAGATGGTGGTAAGCCATGAAACATATTCTCCTTGTCTCGTCTGCAACACACCTCCCCATCCCCCATCCATACCCCGCTCAAGTTCAGAGCCACAGCGCGTCTCATGTACTTCCAAGCGCTATTTTTAAACTGCCAAACTGTTTCTCCGCCGCTAACAAAGTTACCCTGTAGCTTCACACACAGGCAAACAGGCAAAAAATGTCCAAAGGAAACTATCTCCTATCCATTGGCCGGCGCTGCTTGATTTACCTTCCTCAAGTGGACAACAGTCTTTCCCTTCATCTCCAACCGGTTCCTCCATTGTGCCTTGAGATCAGAACCCGGGCCGTTACAGAGAACTGGACCGGACAGAGAGAGCGAGGCAGCTATAGGAAGGATCAGCAACCAGGGCCACGCTTACTGCTGGCTTTCAAATTCCAGACGTGGCTGACGTGGAATAAGGGGGGCTTGAGATATGCCCCTGCCCCACAGCCCCCAGGGGTAGACTGCTAGGGATTTAGAAAGTCAACTGCATTCCAGGACACAGATCAACAAGACCCCCACCCCACCCCTAAGGCGAATGGCGAATGTTCCTGACCGAGTGAGTGAGGATGTGTTCATGAACAGAGAGAGAGACACACACAGACAGACAGACAGACAGACAGACAGACAGACAGACAGACAGACAGACAGACAGAGCATATTAAAAGAAGGTATTGCCTCGACACATGCTATTACTCATCTTAAATCTAGGCCCCCTTCCCCCCTAGACACAACAGGTGTCAGTCAAGCAGTCTGACATTGAGAAAGACATTAACACAACGCCAGTACACGGCAACATCCTGAGTGTCAACTTAACTTCATTTTTACACTTGAATCCTAGGCGTCCCTATTCTGGCCATGTCATAATAGGCACAAATAGATGAACATTTGGTGAGAATAGGTGAACATTTGGTGAAAATAGCAGATCTACAACCTTGTACGCTTGTAGATCGAGCTTGTACATGGGCGATTTTTGCGTGGTGTGCAGTATATGGGGTTTAAGTGGTTCAACTTACACTCAGGATTTTGCGGTGTGCACACACTCATACAAACAGTCTGGTCTTTGTAATGGTGGTGTCTGTGTGAGCCATGTCTCATGTGTAAAGCCTCAATCCCAGAACCCCCCCGTCGAGAGGCCCATAGACCCCAGCCGGCATGTACTGAAAATGTGTGTCATAACCTACTTTTGAGCGATGTCCAAAATGTGCAATGCACGTGGCATTCAGCTGATCTACGGCACAACAACAGCACTAACAAAATGAGCGTGCTTTCTAAGTACTGGACATTATTATCATGTTATCTTGAATGTGACAGCGGGAAACCGCATACTGGCTTCACGTGGACGTTTGTGAAAATGTGTGCGTTTGTCTACAAACATGGCTTCTGGCTTCTCATATCTTATGCAAACATGTCAGTATATACCAAAACATGTCACCCACGGCTGTATTTAAGTGTGACTGATTAGCCAAAATGTTAGACAGACCCCGATAAAGACGTTCTGGGTCGATACGCGTTGGTCAGATTTTGTTGCTCTCTTGCTCAAAATAAATCCTACAATTTTTTCACCAAAGACGGAGTGCCTTGGAATTATTTTCTTTGCAAGTCTGCAGTCCACACCTTTAGGGAATTAAGCGGTACTTCTTTGAAAACCCTTTGTCAGTATATACATGTCTGTATGTTTGTGTGTGCTGGTTCTTTTTTTGTGCGTTGGTGGTAGTGGCGGTGGGGTGTGGGGGGTGGGGCCAAGGGGTGCACGCGAGGCTGCATGCACACGTACGTCTGTGTGTGTCCATTTATCAGCAGCTGCCGATGTTAAGTAGAACAATGGGAAAAGGCACAAGAGGGCTTTATGGTCTGAAAATTGACAGCAATTGACATATCTTCACAGGGAAAACGTGAGCGGATCAATGGCCTAGTTACTTTGCGGGCCATGTAATTGAAAGTGGTTGGTGGAGCGCACGAACAAACACAATGGAGCAGGCGGCAGCTGACAGATAATGTCTAACATATGGACACAAGTCTGCTTCCACTCACCCACACACATACTCAGACTGTTAGCCACAATAGGCAGATAGTTGCCCGGCCAACGAAACGGACCTGAATCGTGCCGTTTAGTTATATGTGATCCCAATGGTGGACAGTAACTAAGTACATTTACTCAAGTACTGTACTTAAATACAATTTTGAGGTATTTTTTGCTTTCAATACTTTTACCTCTACTCTATTACATTTCAGAGGCAAATATTATACTTTTACTCCACTACAATTATTTGAAAACTTTAGTTACTAGTTACTTTGTTGATTTTAATCATTATTACACAACACACATTACCCACTTCAGCCCTATATACATTCCGGCCATTTGAAAATAGCCGATCTACAAGCTTACAACGCGTTGCGATGCGACACATTGTGAGCTTGTAGATCTGCAATTTTCAAAAGATTTGTATACATTTGAAAACTTCTGAAATGGGACATTCTGCATAATGAGTACTTTTATTTTTGTACTTTAAGTATATTTTGATACCAATACTTTAGCTCAATAACATTTTGATTACCGGACTTTTACTTGAGTGTTTCTACATATTGCATTATTGATACTTTTACTTCAGTAACAAAAATTGAGTACTTTTCCCACCACTGTATGCATGCATGGAGGCCGTTTGCTCTAAGAATATGACCCCGGGATTTACAAGGTGTTACACTAAGCTGGGAATATTTAAGATGGCTTTCATATTGTCTTGGGTATGCTGTTGCCATAGAAATAGTATTAAAATCCTATTTTCAGTTTCACAAGGAATTTGGCCTTGGTGAGGGGGTGCATGCGTTAGTAGTAAACAGCAACAGAAGTTTGCATATCATCGCTATTGTATGTCCAAAACGTTACCCTTCGGGAAACTGAAAAATGGATCCCATGGACATTTTTTTTTTTTTTCAAAAACAGATCTACAAGCTCAGAATGTGTCGCATCTTGACGTGTTGTGAGTTTGTAGATCGGCAATTTTTTTGCTACTTTTGTACAACACGTATAAGTGTAAAATTGGGCTTTACTTGAAAGAGATGAAACACGGAGATATAAGGTTTCTGTCAGACCAAAATATACATGTGTTATGAATTATGACCTTTATATGCTTGACCCAGTACATCCATGTGTTGAATCACTCTCATCTGCGTAAGCACATACTGATGCCCTTGATACCATGACCATCAACTACTTTATCAGATAGACGTCTGTTGTCAATGATACGAGATGCATGTTCTATTCCTATTCATTCTGTTCCTGTCCTTGTCTCATATCTTCTGGTCACGTCATGTGTCCAATACTGTATACTGTATATTCTCTATGTGTGTATTAAACTTCAGAACTTGCCGTGTGATTGATACTGCCTGGTGCCGTCTTGTTCTGCGCGCACGCGACTCAACTGAAACATCACTCACCACCCTTAGTTATAGATGGAGACTCTTAAGGGACCACATGGTTAGTCAACCGAAATCACAACAATATGTGTGCATGTGTCTAGCACAGTGGTGTAAAGTAACTAAGTACATTTACTCAAGTACTGTACTTAAGTACGATTTTGAGGTACTTTTGCTTTACTGGAGTATTTCCACTTTTCAGTACTTTTACTTCTATTCCACTACAGAGGGAAATATTGTGCTTTTTACTCCACTACAATTATTTGAAAACTTTAGTTAATAGTTACTTTGTAGATTTTGATTACTATTACAAAACATACATTAACCACTTCAGCCCTACATGCATTTTGGCCAGCAGATCTACAAGCTGACAATGTGTCACGCATTGTGAGCTTGTAGATCTGCTATTTTCCAAAGATTTGTATACATTTGAAAACTTGAAATGGGACATTCTGCATAATGAGTACTTTTACTTTTGGTGCTTTAAGTGCATTTTGATACCAATACTTTTGTACTTTTACTCAAGTAAATTTTGAATACCGGATTTCACTATAATAACTTCACTACAATAATAAGTAAAACATTTGAGTACTTTTTCCACCACTGGTTTGCATGCATTCCTCCACCGTCCGTGTGTTGAGTGGGAGTACAGGTAGGCCTACAGTATGTAATGCACATTGTAAAGTGATTTGGATAAAGATGCTATATGAATGCAATTTACTTTAAAGGATAGAGAATAATAGCCACAGAAAAATGTTACCAGGATGAAGTCATTGTTTGGGAACATTCATGAGTCACTTGTGAACAGATGTGTTAGTCTATGTTCCAGCTATCCTGCATTGTCTATCTATCGTCTAGCAACCTATTCATGCACTGCACATTGTCAATGGGGAAATTACTTATATTCTACATGAGACATTGTCAATTACATACGGTAGGCAACTAAATGCAATAGTCAGTATAGTTCAGCAAGTGCCCTACTTATCCAGTTTAGTGTGTGTAGAGCTTTTGTTGGCAGATAGGAGATAGTTTCCTTATCTATATGACACGTGCCACATCACAAATACAACTGGGTTAGAGAAAACGTATGTCTATCAGTGGGTTTCTGTTATTCATTTGTCAAATGATACCAAACAAATCTGATTAACTCACAAATTTTGTATTCTTATGATGATGACATATTTCATGTTTTCATTTTGAGGACAGGACTTTAAGATTTTATACTGTATACAAAAGCCAGACACATTTACAGATGTACAGTCTGTCAAAGAGGGAAATCCAGTACAGTACACTTTAATTTAGCTCAGAAAGTGAATGGAAAAAAATGTGCAGTCATCAAATTCCAACTATCACAACTGAAAGACATTATTCTCGACAATTTCCCAGCCATCATTCCAACCAAACCAGTTTGTTTTCTCTGGCTTAAAACTTCAAACTCAATCACCACCTCTGGTCCAAACAACCTGCCCTGCTTCACTTTTACTGTCAACATTCCAAGCCAAAAATGACATATCCACTTTCAGGGTGTCACATGGGAGCAGGAAGTGCATCGTACCTCAGTCCAATAACCAAAGAATGTCGCTCTCTCTCTCTCTCTCTCTCTCTCTCTCTCTCTCTCTCTCTCTCTCTCTCTGTCTCTCTCTCTCTCTCCCAGCTGCTGGTGCAACGGTAACGATAGTCCTCTCAGTTAAAAGACAACATGCAGCACTTGCCTACGTACACCCAGGTCTTGTGAGGGGCCATGGCCTTGTGTTGTCTCCAGTTACTCTGTGTGCTTGTCATTTATTTATGGAGGAATGTATCCTAGTGCGCACTCCCACTCTCCCCTACTATTACTTTCCCATAACTATGCAGTAAGACACAAAGCCCTGTTGTGTGCTATAAAAGCAAGGCCCACAGAGTGATACCATGAGCCTGTGAATAGCGATTACACAGAACAACACTGGTACAGTATCAAACAGTGTGTTCATTATGGAAATATTGGACGCGGAGTACATCGGAGTTCAACTATCAGCTGCTCCGCTTTCAATTGCCTGTAATGTGAAGGATGCGGTGTACTGTAAATCTGATTAGAATAAAATTAACATGCAGACAAGT
>NC_137623.1:22240053-22257553 GCF_963280865.1 Gymnoscopelus braueri | reverse complement strand
ATGAGAGACGCTGAGAGCAGCTGTGTTTGGGAGTGTGACGTCCACCCAGGAGCTGGAGACGATGGAGGAACTCCCTCGTTCTCCTCCCATGGCCGAGAGACTTCATTCCTGGTGAACTAAGTCACCCAGGGCTGGGCTGCATGCATGGGCCTCCAGCCTCCAGAGAGCCAGAGGTCCAAAAGGCTGACTGAACTCTCTAAACAAGGGAAAAAGCTCCGGGGCCACGTGACATCTCACTGCACTGTATTGGTGGCCTCCCAAACCACTGTCTGAACTGCAGAGAAGTACTAATTTGCAGTGGCGGAATAAGTATTCAAATGTTTTTCTTAAGTAAAAGTATCAATACTGTCTGCAATGTAGAAGTACTCTGTTACAAGTAAAAGTCCGGAATTAAAAATGTACTTGAGTAAAAGTACAAAAGTATTGGTATAAAAATGGACTTAAAGTACCAAAAGTAAAAGTACTAAAATGTTTGAAATAGACGATCTACAAGCTCACAACGCGCGTTGTGAGCTTGTAGATCGGCGATTGCCGATAATTGTAGTGGAATAAAAGTACAATATTTGCCTCTGAGATGTAGTGGAGTAGAAGTAAAAGTATTGCAAATTGGAAATACCCTAGTAAAGTAAAAATAACTCAAAATTGTACTTAAGTACAGTACATGCACTTAGTTATTTTCCACCACTGCTCATATAGGGGTCATCCGGGTGGCACAGGGGTAAAAGTTCCTGCACAGGGGTTTGGATGCTCCGTGGTGCATTTGGCTCAGCCAGGTGTTCCAAACAACACGACTGGCCGACCGTGTTCAAGGGCGATGGGTCACGGCACTACATCTGCTCGTCGCGCTGCATGCATACTGTACCATATGCTCACAGACCTAGTCGCAAGGTTTGACGTCGGTTGGTGATATCTGTGTAGCATGACGCCCTCTTTCGGTTATTTTTGTATAAGTTTGACATAGTAGGTATATTGGGCTCAAGTGGTTAGGAAAATGCCCCCCGCCCCCACCCAATGGTGGAAAGTAACTAAGTACATTTACTTAAGTATTGTACTTAAGTACAATTTTGAGGTATTTGTACATTTGCAGATTTTGATTATTATTACAAAACATACATTAACCACTTCAGCCCTATATACATATCGGCCATTTGAAAATAAAAAGCTCACAATGCGTCGCATCGCGACGCATTGTGAGCTTGTAGATCTGCAATTTTCAAAATATTTGTATACATTTGAAAACTTGAAATAGGACATTCTGCCTAATGAGTACTTTTACTTTTGGTACTTTAAATACATATTGATACCAATACTTTTGTACTTTTACTTAAGTAAATTGTGAATTCTGGACTTTTAATTGTAACAGAGTATTTCTACATTGCAGTATTGATACTTTTACTTAAGTAAAACATTTGAGTACTTTTTCCACCACTGCGCCGACCCCAAACCCTGGATAGAATCATATCTATGCAAACGAAAAACTTTTTGAGAACATTTCGTTCGTCCTCCACCAATCTGATGAGTCAGGCACAGAACGATGCCCCCTATTAAAAACATGTGATGCTTCCAGTCTTTCCTATTTGTGGTGGGGCGTCTCTCTGCCTCATGTCTGGCCATATGATGATAGTTTCAGTAAGAAAATCAAATCTGATCATCTCTAGAACACTCTCCTCACAGACTGACCAAAGGCCCACAGAACCCTGCTCAGGGACTGCAACAGAGATTACACAAGGAGGGGTAATAAGCAGAATATACTCTATAGGCTGCTCTCAAGAGTGAGCAAGTGCTATGGTTGATAACGTATCTCTTAAGCATGTTTTCCCACATCACCGCAAACATAAAACTGAGTATGCACGGCCATGCATGTGTATGTGCATGCTCACACACACACACACACACACACACACACACACACACACACACACACACACACACACACACACACACACACACACACACACACACACACACACACACACACACACACACACACACACACACACACACACACACACACGCTTCCCTCTGCAGCGGGCTAACTATTTTTACAGCACACACATTTGTGACATTTACATACGCCTTTCAATGTGCCCCCTCTCACGCAAGTTTATTAAAAAGTGATTGCACTGCAATTGACTCTCTTCATAGTGATAAGCAGCTTAGGGCCCTGACTTACCAGTGAGTCAATCATATGTTCATTATATTTTTTTTCTCTCTCAGCGCAGCATCTCTCTCTCTCTCTCTCTCTCTCTCTCTCTCTCTCTCTCTCTCTCTCTCTCTCTCTCTCTCTCTCTCTCTCTCTCTCTCTCTCTCTCTCTCTCTCTCTCTCTCTCTCTCTCTCTGCTTCACTTCCTTCCTCCTCTCTCAGAACGCTATAACAGTCTTAACAAGGTGCAGGCATATAGCTTGCAACCCAAAGCTTGTTACTAACATCTCAGGAATGCATCACTGCAGAAAATAAATAATTCAAAAAAACAGACATCAAAATGTCAAGTCAACAAATGAAGTTGTGAGATTTTTCACATGACGTTACAGGAGGTGAAGTATTTCAGATGCACTCCCCCCCCAAAACGGTCGTTGCGAAACCACCAAGGTGTGCTAAAAAAAGAAAGAAGAAGAATCTGGCATGACCTTGCATTCTCAGATCAGCAGAAGTTTTTAGGAGTTCCAACTCCCAGCGAGGTGAGTGCTGCTGCTGCCCGGAGCTGATAAGTGAGTGATGCAGGTGGTGGAGGGATGTGAAATAGGCCTCATGGTGGGGGGAGCCACTCTGAGAACACTAGTCCCTCTGTCCCGCTGTTTATCTGTGAAACCTGCTGTCTGTGTGTGTGCGGGTTGGATGGCGTCCAGGCTCGGGCTGTACGGAGTGGGTGTCCGGGGGGGAGGAGGAGTTTTTTTTTGGGGGGGGTATAGACTCAGTGTTAGACTGCTCCAGTCTAGCGCGAGGGACAGGTGGGCTGATTCTTGTGCACTAGCCAGGTCAGATCCAGGTTATTAATATAGTTAACAAAATAACAAAAAATACAATTTTCGTTAACTGAACTAAAAACTACAATAAATTAAATAGACGATAACTAACTGAAACTGTATTGTGTGTTTACAAAACTAACTACAACTAACTGAAATTATAGACAAAATGCCCTTAGTTTTTGTTTGTGGATGGTTGGTGGTTCATCTGTAACTGAATACATTTTTAAATGCTTTCTTTTGTTAAGTTTTTAGTGAGCAGCTTCAGGTTCTTCTGGGTTCCCATCAACGCTAGGATACCTGAGCTGGTCACATCATATGGGCACCGCTGTGGCATCTTACATACCACTGCGTGGTATATATGTATATACTGTAGTGGGTGTTTAAACAGCACAGTACATCACCAGGACTGAGCTGCCAGCTACGCTAGCAAAGTCAAGATCATGTCATGGTGGTTTTCTCAATCACCATCAAAAAGGTGAGGTCAGGGACAAGAGAATGAAAGACTTGGCATCTATAGCCTACCTGCTGTAGCCACTCATGGCCAGCTCCACACAACCTTGAGAAAGAGAACCACCAGCATGAACGTTTTTTATTGTGGGTGATGCTGAGGGAAAGGGAATAACTGTACAAACACTGTTTTGATGAGCCGCTTTAAGTGATTCATTAAAACGATTAAAATAATTATCTAACGACGTCTGCTATTCAGAAATAAACCTACATGTATTACATCAATCAATATAGATTATGCTCAAAGGTAATGGGGACAGCTGGAAGGAGGGCTGGCCCATCTCTAGTTATCATAATTGCAAAAATGCTTTTATTCATGCAAAAAGAAGTGGTTTTGAAATCAAAAATCCCACAGCCACCGCAGCAGCTCTCCTTCAACTTCCTGAAGTTCTCAACTTGCTCAAGGTTATTTATCGCCCCAAAATGACTTTAACCAATCATGGCGTTTTCAGCATTGTAATGAGGTGGCTCCCGATGAGCAGGTCGGTGCCTTGCACGGCTGCCTCCACCACTGGTGTGTGAATGAATATGTGTGAATGTAACACACATTGCTCAGTGCTTTGTATAGAAGGCGGCAAGGCGCTGCTATAGAAATGCAGAACCAACACTCCTGCCCCTGAACCCAGCAGTCAAAGCCGATGACAGTGTTTCCCACAGCTTGGCCTCCACTGGCCTGAAATGGACGCCTGGCAATGGAACACACATACCAAACAAGGTAAAGCTAGAGACAGGCCTATTCATGTGAGCGGCCACACAAAGCAAGCTCCTTCATGAGTTATTGAGTTAGTTAAATGCTGCTGTAATCACTTCAGGGACATATTTACACCGCTTTATGCTCTTTGGGAGAGTCATCTACGGTTACCCTTTTGTTATATGTCAGGGAAAGGCTCTGAAATAAATCCATTTAACCCATTAAGACCGGGAACGCATCTGTGTGATTTCTTTTTTGATTTCTAGATTCCTAGATTTTTTTGATTTTTTTGATTTTTTTTCTTCTTTGGGCTATTAAAAAAATAGCAGATCTACAAGCTCATAGTGCGGCACCGAGTGCACTATGAGCTTGTAGATCTGCCATTTTTTGGAAAAGAATCGTGAAAATGTGTGCAAATCTTTGAATATATATATTCATTTTTAACTCATATCTTTGAATCTGGGGGGTCCCTGGAACAAAATATTTTGAGATGGGGGTCCGCAGCCAAATAAAATTTGGGTGGTCCTTGACATGAAAAAAGTTTGAGAACCACTTGATATTATAGCAACATAGTATTTTAAAATCCAGAGAAGCAAAAATTTTAGTAAAAAAATAGTAGATCAGAAAAATAGCCGCGCTATGAGCTTGTAGATCTGCTATTTTTGAATAGCCCAAAGAAATCTAAAAATGACACAGATGCGTTCAGATGCGGTCTTAATAGGTTAAGCACAAGACTAAAAATAACCATGGAGCTAAAAAAACAAAAAACCTAAACCTAAACACAACACTGTGATTTTAATGGAGGAGAAATGCTTTCTGAGAGAGCTTCTGCTGTAGCAGCCCCAGACCTATACCGGCCACGGAGGACTCTGATTGGCTGTTCATGACATCATCCCAGGGGCTGCCTGCACCCCACCTCCCCCTGCCCTGTTGATGTCATCAGTGCTGAGGCATCTCAGTGATGTAATGCAGGGAGGGCCGTCACACACGCGCGCACACGCACACACACACACACGACTGGCACCCCTTTCTTCCCCCCACTCATGTCTTTTTTCTCTATCCTCCCATCCTTCATTTCCCCCTGCCGTCGTTCATTTCCTCCTGCCTGCACCTCTTCTCTTCTCTTCTCTTCTCTTCTCTTCTCTTCTCTTCTCTTCTCTTCTCTTCTCTTCTCTTCTCTTCTCTTCTCTTCTCTTCTCTCTACATCCAACTCTACAGGGAAAAATGTCTAGCCCACTCCCACCTCATTGGGTGTTTATTAGTCCTAAAATGCAGGGCACAGAGACGTGCAGTTAAGCCCTTAGGTATGTAGAGCCACTAAAGCGATAGCAAGAGACGACATGGAGCCTTATTAAAAAACAGTCCAGAGATCACGTTCACTTCACCCACAAGGCTGTTAGCCTGGAATCCAGATTTAGCTGTTTTTTTTTTCACTTTGCTTCTCCAAAAAAATCTGTTAAACGCTGCTAATCAGTCTGGATTCCAGGCAACCAGGCTGGAGGAAAGGCAGTGGAAACCATAGCGACCACACCATGGTTAACTTCACATCTGTACCTATACCCAGAAGGATGAAAATAAGTACTATGTATTATGTATGTGAGGTATTTGTTTTGCTGTTATCTTTTATTGTGAGAGGCGGTATGATTCTGATAAGTGCTGTATAAATCAGGGATATTATCATTAATATGTTGAAAGTGCTCAGAGGCTGGTACGATGCATGATCTCTGTACTCTGACGTATACCTCAGATTGTTCCCATTTGATTTATTCTGAGTATTCCATCTTTTTTGGCAGGTACTCATATCAGTTTTTAATCAAAATGTTAGTGTGTGTGTGTGTGTGTGTGTGTGTGTGTGTGTGTGTGTGTGTGTGTGTGTGTGTGTGTGTGTGTGTGTGTGTGTGTGTGCGTAGTTTGCACGTCCGTGTGTGCGTGCATGTGTCCAGGTCAAAGAGCCAGAGCTCAAGCGGATTAGTGATCATAGATTGCCAGAGTGGCACAGAATTCAGCTTAAGGGGCTGCAGTCTATAACTAGAAAAAGTGCTCCTCGGAGCACAGGTCTCCGCCAGGTCAGGTACGTTATTCTGGCCTCCTGGTGGCGCT
The DNA here is from genome assembly GCF_963280865.1 of Gymnoscopelus braueri. Classification (NCBI taxonomy): domain Eukaryota; kingdom Metazoa; phylum Chordata; class Actinopteri; order Myctophiformes; family Myctophidae; genus Gymnoscopelus; species Gymnoscopelus braueri. The sequence continues at coordinate 22,251,288 of NC_137623.1, read as the reverse complement.
ATAATAGGCCAATGTGAAAAGGGTGCCACTACATTAATGATTTCAAAAATGTGTTTTGGTAAATTAGACCTGCTGGTGGCGCTATAACAGGCCAATGTGAAAAAGGGTGGCATTTCTTCCTTGGCCTAGTGGGAATGTGTTTGTGAAATTTCACGGAAATCATAAGCTGCGTTCATGATTTCAGGCATTTTGTTCAAAACGGACCAATCCCGAAAATTTTGGAAGCAAACCTTAGCCAATGAGGATGGAATATGGGAAATCGGACAGATCCGTGTTGATCACATGACTATAGAGATACTGTGTACCTATTTGCATGACGTTTGGATAAAATCTGTAGGAGTAATGTAAAAAAATGGGTTTAGCACAAATCGGCCTCCAGGTGGCGCTATAACAGGCCCATGTGAAAAATTTGGTAGAGGTTCTGAATTGGCATCCAGGGAGTGTGTGTGCACAGTTTCGAGGCGACCAGGCCAACGGTACCAGAGATTAGCTGGTAACACACAGACAGGACACACGGACGGACGGACCCACACACGGACGGACACACACACGGACGGACGGACTGAGGGTAAAACATACTCTCTCGCCATGCCTTCGGCCTGGCGGAGACAATAACTACAACACATAACACACATATCAGTGTTAATTGAGTGTACAAATGGACACAAATGGACCCGTAAGTACATTTTCACACTCTCAGATTGAACAGAAAGGATTTTAGAGTGCATTGTCTACAAACAGAACTACATGAAATACAGTGCGCATTGCAAAACCAGACATCAGAGAAACAACTGACTCAAACTTTGAGTACATTTTGAGTCAACGCAATGTCTGTTGCTGTTTCAATAAGAACATTTAGCGAGAGGTTCAAAAATGGTTTGAGCGTGTCTATGGGGCAATTATATTCATTAATGTCTAATTCGTTGTCTACGGCAGTGGTATTCAAAAGGCCCATGTATACTCCCGTTCAGAACAAATGTGTATCTTCCTCACGCATTTGCTTACATACTCGGGTCCATACTTTATGTCTACTACTGTATATTAAAGTTCAAATATTTCATCCACTAGGGCAGTGTTTACCCAACCTGGCGTCGGGGGCCCACCTTCGGGGGCGGCGCCAACGATCACTATGTCTGTTTGGAGGTAGTAACATTTTTAACATGTTGCACAGTGTCATACCATTTGCGGGTCATTCTGTTGTCAAAAATAGTCAAAGATACTGTAGTCATTGTTCAAGATTTTTCAAAACGTTTAAAAAAATAGTGAAAATAGCAGATCTACATGCTCACAACCAGTTGCATTGCAATATAGAGCATTGTATAGACCAGGGGTTCCCAAAGTTGGGGTCGCGACCCCACACTTTTGGGTAATAAGAAAATAAAAATAAACTTTTTATATATAAAAAATATTTTTTTTTTTCAACAGAATCGATTAAATACAATCTAAAAATGATTACAAATAGTACATTTTACCATTTTAATACATTACAAATGTGCACCGAACGTGCAAGTTTCTGTGCATAAATTACTTCCCGGGTTAGGTGGGGTCGCGAGTCAATGGCCGCATTATTTTGGGGTCGCGGGTTGAAAAGTTTGGGAACCCATTGTATAGACTATAGAGCTTAAGTTGTTAACATGTTTGAAAAACACAAGTGCATGCGTGCAGTCCGTGCACATGGGGGGGGGGCAGCTTGTGTCAGATGTAAGAAGGGAGGACTCCTAGGAAAAGGGTTGGGAACCACTGCACTAGAGGCCAGGGTGTTTCCACCAGCCCAGAGGCTCTGTGCCACAGGTTATGGTTTCCCAAAACTGAATAAATACCACATAAAAAAGCTTGAACTTTTTTTTCATTCATGGACAGATCGAGCTACTATGTCATCTGAGAGTGAAACCTATGATCTGAATAGTCATTGTTACACATATTTTCATTGGACTAACTTCAAGCCAAGTTAAATACCAAGGGAATTAAACTGTTCCTCATTTTGCTAGGGACCCCCTGGATTCCCCTAAAAGGAGCCCTGGGGGTCCTTTGAAATCCTAGCACTTTGAGAACCACAGGTCCAGGGACAGTAGAGCAAGTAGTAGTCATAAATCCCAGTAAATAACAAGCAATAATAAGTCACATTGTGCAATAATAATTATAACTATACCCACATTCATACTTGTAAGTAATTACACTGAGAACCAAGGGGCCTGTATAATTATATAAGTCTTTTATTGGTGCTGATTCAAAAAACACTCGCTTAAGCAAAACTCTCGACCTACCCTCAAGCATTATATCATGATGACTGTGGGTGCTTCTAAGCTGGGTGAATAGAAGAATCACTGTTTGTCTCTCATAAGGAACAGGGAATCAACCCCTGTGAAATTCCAAGTTTAATGACAAATTCATTCCCACACCCACAAGATCAGCCCTGCATCGATTCATTAGTTAGTCGATGTTTCGATCGCAAGGACATTTTTCAAGACGTACAGTACGAACCATAAAGTAATACAGTGCTATCGACAGCAAGCAAAGGAAACATGCATTATTGATGTGCTTCTACTATGACAAAGTAGATATAATTAAGTCATACTTTAGCTCCAGAGTAAGTCCTCCGTCAAAATGTCCACGCTTGAATTGAGACACCACCTTGGGATCTGTCTGTGACTGTGTCTATTAATAGAAGTGTCCCTTGACCATGGCTGACAAATACTGTGCTGCCATTGATTAAAGCAGAGTTTATTGGAAACTGACATTAACATGAATTGATTTCTTAAGAAAATATACAAGGCGGCACATTCTTCGTCTCAAGTCTTAATTTGTGTGTCAAACCCAGCTGGGATGGATACACAAAGCATGAAAAATAATGACAATGCTACACACACAGCAATGTACTACTGTTTGTACGCAGTGAAATGTTTATTTGCAATGCTTCTGTGGCTCACCGCCGTTATCCACTAGCTAATAGTTTTAGCATGTGTGTGCCTGGCAGCCCGCTGGCACCGGCAGTCTTGGAGCTGCAGCTGAAATGAAGCTGGGCATTGTTGTGTCGCTGTCAGGAAGGATACACTCTCTGCTGGGAAAGGAAAACCAGATGGGAAGGAAACTTTCCAAACAAATCTCTAAGAAAAGGTGATAAGGGGCACAAGGAACGGAACTCTGTGTGTTTGTGTGTGTATTTGTGTCACTTGCAGATTTGCTTGTGTTTTCAAAAGGGCCACTTCCCCTCTTCCGGCTATTATACAAGAGCAATGGAAATGTGCAGAATACTCTGTAACCCTGGATTCCAAGGTGACTGCCAGCACAAAGGGATTTCCTAAAGGCATGGGAAAATCCATGTAAAGCAATCACGGGCCAATACATTTTATAGAGCTCGTTCACCATTGCAATTACGACAACAAATCTTGAACTGCACCATAATGCCGATATCTGTCAAAAAACTTCTCACCACGTCCTCTGATTTACCCACAAGAAACTGAAACTCAACAGCTAATAAATCAGTTACATTCTTCATTGCATTCTTAATGACTGCAGTATAGGGACTGCGCCAACACATACCACATGTATTTTTGGCATGAAATAATGCTAAAACATGTTCACTGACAATGGACAGACTTTGCATTTATTAGCAGCAGCAATCAAAAGGGGGAAACATTTCAGGGGTGGGGGTGGTTGGGTGTTAGAAAGGCAAAATATACTTCTAAATGTCAAGTCTTACAAGACGGCTTATGTTACTGCTGGAACATCTGGAGCCTGAAGATAAAGTCATTGGAAACCTCCACTCATTATTTAAGTGAAAAAACCTGTATTAAAAGAAACTAAGAGAGGTATTCATAGAGATATGTATTGGGAAGTAAATCACATGTGCCAACATCGCTATTTGACTATTCGTTTGTCTAACTGCAGTGCCACCAGAGTCTTATTTGTCTGCTGAATCATCGTGCATGACAAAATCTGTGTCCTATTCTGTTATGTGGGAAGTGTCACACTAATATAATCCTATTCCAACTTTATGCAGAGTTGTCAGTGACTGCATAGCCTACACACCACCCACCAAAAGTTGAACTTCAACACATCTCTCTGCCTCTTTCAGTCGCCCTATCTCACTTTCTCTTTTACATATTACACATGTGCTCTGCTGCACTCACACACACACCCCCACAGAGAGACTTTGAATTTGGGGGATTCACAGCGAGGGAGAAAATGCACAGTCCCTCACACCCTCTCCTCTTTCTCCCCCTCTATGCATCTCTCTGCAGACCTTTGGTTATACGCTGCACCTTGAAATGGTTTTGTTGCAAACTCATTAAAGCGCTTTCCTGGGATGTAGTCCAGTATCTACATGATTCCTGTCTGTTATCTATCAGCCGGTGCAGGAAGGAGCTCTCAAAAACAGACCAAACAGACCATACAGAGACAGTAGACAGGTTTCCTCAAAACGTCCTACACAACACCATGAGCTCAGGTGGCTTGGAGTGGCCGAGAATAACTCTTATTACTCTTCTTACTCTTAATACAAACTTCCTGCAGCTCCAGGCAGCTTTGCAGTATTTCCAGAGATGGGTGGTTTTGGGGAAGAAATGACTTGACTAAGTGCCAAACTGGCCCTATACTGAGCCTGTCAGGCAGATGGATAATTATAAAATCATGCGACGATAATGACTCATTAGCGAGTGGCCAGTGCAGATATGCGAAAAAGCCGACATCTGAGGGAAAAACTGACTAGCCATAGTATAGGAAGGGCACGACTCTCATCCACATTTGTTGGGATTATCCAGCTTTTAAGATTCAAATTCTTGAGTTTTCTTAATTAACGCCTCTTCATGAGGACAGAGCAACCCCCAAGTACTTCCAAAGTGGGATAAAGAATGACGAAAGCAAATGGACATCCAATTATGCTTGCTATTATGTTTGGCACAGAGCAAGACTTCAAGGGATTAATACAATTTCGACCTGCTCATCAATTAGGTCCAAATTATAATCATTGGTTTTTCATTCCCCCCTTGCCGTCGCATCACCTTAGACTTGTCACCCTAGACCAGGGGTCTTCAACAGGGGGTCCAGGACCCCTAGGGGGGTCCTCAGAGTTGCTACAGGGGGGCCGACCAAATCTTTGTGACATACCATTCATTTTGGTTTGTTTATACATCAACCACTTGAACTCTAGCATCCCTATTCTGAAGGAAACATTAGCCGAAAATAGCAGATCTACAAGCTCACAAAGCGTCGCGATGCGCCATGCTGTGAGTCATTTAGCTGGGGACCCCCTGGGAAGCCCTTAAGGACCCCTGGGGGTCCTCGGACCACATTTAGAGAACCAACGAAGGACCCCCTGGACATCCCTCAAGGACCCGTGGGGGTCCCCAGAACGCACTTTGAGAACTACTGGGACAGATGAATCCCCCCAGGAATATCCACAGTCAGAGTCACCAATTATTTAACTGGGACCACTTCGGAAGACCTCAAGGACCCATAGGGGTCTACGGACCACACTTTTCTGTTTGGGCCCATTGAAAGTCAATGGCTTTTTTTGGCATAGTTTCTTGCATATTACGTCGCCGTGGTAACACGTAACGGCAACACATTGAATCACACACTTGTCCCGGCCGAGCTGCACGTTTTGATGTATATATTGGGGGGGTTGTGTCAACCGTGCGGGCGCCATTACGGGACGAATTTTGCAGGAACAATATTAATATGATGATTATTAAGTATGGCAGATTACAATAAGTGTTTTGCCATTGGCATGGCAGGCACACTTAATTAATTCAACACTGATGAAAGCGCTCTATGAAAAAGTTGAATGTAGTGGGGGTCCCTGCTTCAACTCTCTCTCAGCTAAGGGGTCCTTGGCCTGAAAAAACGTTGAAGACCCCTGCCCTAGACAAATTACAAACCAACTTAATCTATTTGCCCAGACGAGGGCTACAAAAGAAAGTGCTGTGTGTATAGAACTGATGCTTGTGTGTAGAGAAAGCGTGTCGCACATTTGACACCGTCACCTCCATGTGGATCACACAGAGCAGACATGTCAAACTAAAGGCTCGAGTATGGGGAGGCGGAGGAGGAGGAGGAGGAGGAGAAGAGGAGTAACTGATGTTTACATTGGGAGAACAGGGCAGGGGGAGAGGGGAGTTAATAGAGGCTGAAGGGTCTCAAAACAGTGCCTGTGTTTATCCCTCCTCCTCCCTCTTCGGCTGTGGGTGGGGAACGTTTGGTTTGCTGCTAAAGAAAGAAAGATGGTCCAAGACAAATGACTTGAGTGATTAGGTGGGGCCACTGAACTATGTGGAGGCCATAAAAGAACTAGGGATGTAGTAGAGCAGAGGGGACGAGCGCTTTTCTTTTGTCATCAGACTAGAGTAGGTCTTTGTACTTCTTACTTTATTACGACTTTGTTTTATGGCTCTGTCCCACTCCACCAAAACTTTAACCCACACATTCATGTATCCCAAATGGAGGCTTGCTCTCTACAGAAAATAATGTAATAATAATGATTTAAAGCCGTGGCAAAAATTCCTTTCCGTCATCTCGCCAGCGTCCACGTCACCCGGAAAGCATGATTTTCCTATGGATAATCCCCGTCACAGCCAAGCCTATGGCGAGGGCTCCAGCTTAATGCTGGAGACTTACATAAGCCTCCTCCACTGCCCAGCAGCACAATAAGAAAAGACCACAACATCAGAGAGACTGAAATGTCTTCCCTTTCCTCTACGAGACCCCTATTTAACAGAGAGCTCTAAACCACAGCGCATTACCATTAAAAAGACATTTTGTGCATCCAAAGATTTTCGGTTTCAGTTTTAGCCAGACTCGCTATAAACCCCAAACGCTCTCCACAGTTTTCTTCCAGAAAGAGAAATTCCTTGAAACTCATTTTGAATATCAAATAAAGGCTTCAGAAAGGAGAATAAGAAAAGGAGGGGAGGGGGGGTGGGCGGCACACTAATGAATCATTATTAGTTGAACAAAGAATCACTGCCCTATTAAGCCATTTTATGCTGGTCTGTCACTTTTCTCTGCATCAAAGTAATTAGTCATTAAAATGCTGCCATTAGGGCTGACAGAAAGTTATTTCACCCGCATCCAACTTGAGGTACGTAAAAAAAAAAGAAAAGACTACAGTAGTTGTGGAATGATAATGGGTAATCTTCTACTCTGTTCACAATGTTGCACTGTAGCCAGAAAATTATTAATCTGGTGATTATGTGTGATTATGCCATTCCCACCTCTTTTACAATTGTACAATTTCTGGCACAAATGACACCCACCAGTAAAAGCATCTGACACCATGGAACTGGTCAGAAATGGATCTAGCCGTCAGATCAGTGGGGCAGTTCTTTACTTCAAATTGGCAGATTAACACTTGGTTGCACAATAGTCCGACCTATAGACCAGAAATGTCCCTTGGCCAGAGGGATTCCCCTTTGACTAAGTGACACATTTTGTTTCCCGCATGCATGCGGGTGACCTGGGTTTGAATTCTGTTGGTTACATAATCTTCAATGTGCTCAGGGTGATGTCTAATGCACTTACTGTATGTGCCGCGTCCTGAGGTGACCCAAGGGTCAAGTCAACTAGCTTGTGACTGACATGTCCTCAGTCACAAGCACATCAGCAGTGGTTTGGTTCCTATTCTACGTTGTTACATAACGTTAAAACGTAGCATTCCGTTCAAAACTAGGCTAATTGCTTTATCCATCTTTACGCGCGCGCGCACGCACGCACGCACGCACGCACGCACGCACGCACGCACGCACGCACGCACGCACGCACGCACGCACGCACGCACGCACGCACGCACGCACGCACGCACGCACGCACGCACGCACGCACGCACGCACGCACACACACACACACACACACACACACACACACACACACACACACACACACACACACACACACACACACACACACACACACACACACACACACACACACACACACACACACACACACACACACACACACACACACACACACACACACACACACACACACACACACACACACACACACACACACACACACACACACACACACACACACACACACACACACACACACACACACACACACACACACACACACACACACACACACACACACACACACACACACACACACACACACACACACACACACACACACACACACACACACACACACACACACACACACACACACACACACACACACACACCCCCCCAAACAAAAAATGCACTGTAACAAGGTTTGATCAAACCCCTGAGGCTCAGTGCGATTGTGATATTTGCCAAGAACCCAGTTCGTTGAGAGCCCAGTGTCCACTGATGGACAACAGCACACTGCGGACAGCTTTTCCAGAGCAACACCTGGCCAGAACCCTCCCCTCCCCCACTAAAAGCACTAACTCGGCCACATGCCACACTGGCCCAGGTGTGTTTCCACCGAGCGCAATGTCCCGTGACAACCATCAAACTCGACAGCCCCCTAGACCTGCATATGGCCCAGCTGAAGTGCTTGATCTCATAGAATAATATCTAGACACGGTCCCCCGGGTCTGGACGTGTGACGCAAATGAGCGGTCTAGCCAGGTCATCAAGTGCCCGAGACGCAACTTAACAGTTTTATAATGGCACAAATGGAGGCATGTGTGTTGAGGTGGCTACCGTGCACTTTTGCTCGCAATAACACTGCCAACACCACTGAGCCTCATATGCTAGCACTTATTCAAATAGCTTGGCTGAATTAAACAGGCAGCGAAGGCATTGCCTTACACTTAATAACAGTTTCCCTGGCCCCCCTTTTTTTTTGGAGAGAAATTGACATCCTGCAACATCAGCAAAGACTGACGCACTGGGAGAAAAACTTGTGAGACACAGCCTTTAACACTGTCAAAGCGTTAGGATGAGTGATGACAGATGAGGTTTGGGGGCTCTGGAAGGGAGGGGGATCAAGGGTGGCATTGCTCATCTGTCTTTCTGACGAGGTGCTATACTCTCCGATCTGCTTACCTATTCTCCCGGGAGGGAGGAGAGAGTGCGGCGGGCTAATATATTTGTCGCCAAAAAAAGACGTAACAACAAATAACTCCTATCACACTGTCTGAATGCTCATACACAGTGAAATCTGGAGTCAATCGTTAGACTGTTAAATTAACATCCCAGATTTGTATGTAGACCAAATGTATCAAAAGCTGAAGACTTGAAGCGTTACACCAAAATGGAAATGCAAAATACCTGTGAAGTCAGTCTCTTTTACTCAGGAAGACAACATATAGACATTAATGTCAGTTTTGCTTAAACAGATGGGGTGTTTCAGATTCAGTGGCCAGAAAAAATATGTAAAAGAAATAACTAACTTTAGATTAAAACTAAAACAACTCAACATTTATGATACAGATTGATAATTGTACAGTGCTAAATGGAATATACGGTAATTCACACTGCATTTGGTGTACAGTGAGAATTCATAGCAAACTTGTATTCGTGAATTGCTGTGAAATAAGCCTAGATTTTTCCAGGCAGCCCCCAAATTTCTCCAGATGCAAAAATACTTAACAGTGGAAAACCTCAGCGCAACTCCAGGGGTATCAGTGATCTCCAGACTGGAAAATAGGCGATGCTTGTTAAAACATGGCAAAACTCTAGACACAGCAGCATTACAGACGCACATAAAAAAATTGATCTTTTGAGATGTCTATTATCTATCAGACCGCATGAGATTCACCATTCACCACAGCGCTGATGAGACCACCGCAGTGCCTTCCTTTGAAGTTGCACTGTGACACTGAAGTTCTCAGAAGGACTGATTCCCCAGTGTGTGAGTGTGTGTGTGTGTGTGTGTGTGTGTGTGTGTGTGTGTGTGTGTGTGTGTGTGTGTGTGTGTGTGTGTGTGTGTGTGTGTGTGTGTGTGTGTGTGTGTGTGTGTGTGTGTGGTGGTACTACTGGGTAGGTGGGTGGGGGGCTGTGGGTCAAAAGTCCAGAGGATCCGGAGAGGTAACAGCACCATAAATGGCCAAATGTCAGAAAATTGAAAAAAAAACAAAAAAAAACAATAAGCTTCTACAGTATCTTCCTTATATGGCACATGTCTGTGATCTTGAAAAACAGATTGAAAGAAGGAAGAAAGAAAGACAATAGATAAGCATGCTGTCCATTTTTAGGGACTTCTGTTGTTGAAGCAACCACGATACAAAGGCTCTAACTGATTTTAAGTGAAGTCTCTCATGGCCTCTAACCTTGGATCCCAACGAGTTCTGAGGGCCGATGGCCTCGCGAGACCACTCATGGTCTGATGCTTGCCACTGCTATTCCCCCCCATCAGCTTAATTAGACACAGCCACACACACATTAGATGGTCTTTCTTGCTTCATGCACTGAATGGCTGGCCACAGTTCAAGGCAGCGGAACAACAACAACAACAAAACTGTGCAACGCACAACAAGCAGCTTTCTGAGCCAGGGGAGACATGGGAGAGACACACCAAACACTTAACCGACGTCCCTCGTGAACGCCATTCAAAAACCATCTGGAATTCAGATGATACTGCACAAACAAGGCAACAATATAAACGCACGTATGGAGTGGAGGTGCGTGATTGAGCACGTAGCGTCTCTGCAAGCGTGTTCGGAGCTGAGTCTGTGTGTGTGTGGGTGTGTGGGCGTGAGAGAGAGAGAGAGAGAGAGAGAGAGAGAGAGAGAGAGAGAGAGAGAGAGAGAGAGAGAGAGATTAAAGTCTGTGTACAAAGCTACACAGTAAAATGTTCAGTGTTCTGTTAATAGTTAGAGAAGTCGCTACTCACCGTCCTCTCTTGGCTGGCTGTCACACAGTGAGTCCTAATGCAAAAATCTACGTCCTGGAGACTCTCAGCAGACTGACAGTAAACTAACCGCCTCAGTCCCAAAACTTTTTCCTCTCTCGCAGCCTCCCCACTTCCACTGATCCCCTCCCTCCACTCTCTCTCTCACTCTCTCTCTCTCTCTCTCTCCCTCTCTCCTTTTGACTTGCCCTCCCTCTCTAACTTCAGCACTTCCTGGGCTGCTGTTTACGTTAGCTCCAATCAGGCCCTCCAAGAAACGCTGGCTGCCGCTAACCCCCTCCTCTCCCTCAGCCAAACAGCCATTGTTCAGGGGGACATGTCGTTCGGGACATGTCGTTCGGGAGTGTGTGACTGTGTGTGTGTGTGTGTGTGTGTGTGTGTGACTGTGTGTGTGTGTGTGTGTGTGTGTGTGTGTGTGTGTGTGTGTGTGTGTGTGTGTGTGTGTGT
>NC_137623.1:22150053-22235053 GCF_963280865.1 Gymnoscopelus braueri | reverse complement strand
ACTGGACTGGCCTTGTAGTATATCTGAGTCAGGGTCAAGTATTAAACGTGCAAAGAGAGACTGGTGATTTTTACTGAAGCTGTGAATTATTTAATTTACTGTACCATGAATACCACGACCGTGTATTCAACTCTTACCAGCACTTTACAACTCTGCAATCACATCTAAATCAACAGACTAAATAGGGCTAAACAGCTATTAAAAGCTAAACAGCTATTGATTTAATTAATTAATTAATCAATTAGTAAGGTGGTAGGAAGGTAACGAGTATGAGAAATGAGAAGTGTGAGATCAGGCCATGGTGTTTGAAGCGAACATGACACTATGAGGCCAGTGTAACTACGTCCCATTCTGTAGCATTATGTGCTGTGTAATGAGTGACAGACAGGAACACTGGGAGGGACAAACAGCGTGCTGAGGAACACAGTGCAGGCACAGGGTCAGGGTGGGACATGTGACTGTGCGCGTACGCACGGGCATATGCATGCGTCTATATAACAATGGGGTTTGACGGGGTCCGCTCTCGAAAGAAAGCGAGTGAGTGTGTTATTTTAACGTTGGTCACTCAACTCTCGCAAGTCATTTTATCTCAGAAAAAAAAAATCGGTGACGGGAGAAAGTTATAGAGTGAAAGTATCCAAGAGGCTGGTCTTCACTGTGATTATGGCGGAGACCTTGATACAGTGCACAGGAGGCAAAGTGGGTTTATGTCAGCAGCACTTATGTTCCTAGAATAGAATCGAAGTGAAGCATGCACTCCAGGGGACTATGGCTTTCGTTCTCTGGTCCCCAATGCCATTTTCACTTCAATGACTACAATGTTGCCTGGACCGCTGGCGTAGTGGTCCAGGCACCTAGGCTCAGTGTAGGCTGACAGCGTGGTCGCGAGTTCGAGTCCTGATCTTGACGGCCTTTGCTGCGTGTCACTCCCCCATCTCTCTCTCCCCATTTCCTGTCAGCCTACTGTCCTGTCAATAAAGGCATAAAAGCCCCCCAAAAAATCGAGAATAGAATACAAAATGACTGCAATGTTTTCTTCATATCATAATAAAAATTATACTAATAATTCAACATCAAACAACAATTAAAATGTGCATAACAAGCTCTCTGACTACGACAAGGATTGGCATAGCAAATCATTAAACATGGCTAACTATAGGGAATGGTTAGATCGTAAGTTAATGAATTGTATAACACGCTGATTGACCAAGCAGGGATTAGTATATCAGACAGCTGTTCAAAATTCAACTAGAAGAGAAACAGTTCTTATCCTGGTAGGAGTGTTCCTACTGACAACGATCACATCATACTGCGTTACGCACCCACGATGCAACAGGCTGGAACTCCAGAGAGGCACATTTAATATGGCATAGTGAGCACAGTGTAGTCACTGAACATGAGGATGTAAACCGGAGTGGAGCGACTGGCAGCCTGAGAGGGAAACAGGGAGGGACTGGTAGATGATTAAGATGGTTACAGGATGAGAACGGCAGAGACAGGATGGCGAAAAAATTGAACAGACAGTAAAACAGAAAGTGGAAGTAAGCATGAGGAGGAGAAATGGGCAGAAAGACTACAAGTAGACTACAAGACTATACGAGTGTTCATTTAACTTGGAAAGTGTAAGTATCCATTTTCAGTTAACTCCTTAAAACCGGGAAAGCATCTGTGTCATTTTAGATTTTATTTTATAATTAAAAAATAGCAGATATACAAGCTCATAGCGTGTCACTTCGTGCCGCGCTATGAGATTGTAGATCTGCTATTTGTTTTTTTAATCGTGAAATTTGTCCAAATCTTTGAATATATATTTTTAAAGCGAACAATTTTATCTCAAATCTTTGCTTCTGGGCGTCCCTGGAACAAAATATTTTGAGATGGGGTCCACGACAAAACGAAAAAGTTCGAGAACTACTGATAACATAAGCAACATACGTTTTTCAGAAAACGGTTCACTTCAGAACACTTCAGATTTGACTGTGTAGATAGATTGATTATTGTATGAAAAATAGAAAGGTAGATAGAGGGAGAGAAAATGAAGAGAGAGAGAGAGAGAGAGAGAGAAAGAGAGAGAGAGAGGTGATGAGATGGACAGCAGAACCACCACCAGCTGGTCTGGGCGGTGGAGCTGTCAGACTCTCCTCTTCTCTGCCACCTGGTTCAACAGATGTGCACCTTTTTCTCCCAGTCTCACATCTCTCCCCATTTTACAACACAAAAGTATTTTAAAGGTGTTTTTTGTTTGTTGTTGCAAGTACAATAGAGCAGGCGGTATAATACCATTATCTTGTTAAGGGAAAATGGGAGTCCAAATCAGCACGGCCTGGAGAGTATGAGGACATTTTTTCTCATTATGTGTATAGCACTGACGTGCACATTCATTTTGAGACATTTTTACAAATGTGAGAATTACGGGGCAGATTATTGCAGTCGCCAAAATGGATGCAGAGCCTAAAATATTAATAAGAGACTTACAGTAATTTCAACAAGGAACAAATGAACAAATCCTACTTCCCCCCGTGAGGACAGTATAAACACCAGCAGAAGTCAGCTGTGACAAAGTGTTTATTATGGGGAATTTGTCTACACGGAGATAAGGCAGACAGTTCCATTTAACGATTCCTAAAGGGAGTTCCAAATGGAGCCTAACAGGTCTGTAACTCTGAGAGTGTACAAATGGAACCAAATGGACCCGTAAGGGTCCATTTGGTTCCATTTGGTTCCATTTGTACACTCACAGAGTTATGGTGGTCCATGAAAATTTAAGTATTGTAATTATGTAGCAGACATGAAGTCCACATACCAGCTCTGACAGTGTGATAAAACTGGTTCGTGAAACGGTTCCAAACGTGTTGGAACCCATTCCGGTTCCTCGATGGCAGATATATGGTTGCTGTCGGATGCAAACCTTGTATGTCCAAAATCGGAACTTTTCACGAAATGGAAAAAATAACCAGTACTCCAAATGGATCCAATCGATGTAGTTGTTTTTTTGGGGGGTCAAAAGCTCTTGTTAATACTTTTCAATGGTTAAATATTAATAAAACCCACAGACTTTATGTTGGTTTGATTTGATATTTATGTTAGGTGTCTGGGTCTTTTCTTTTTCTTTTGTGTAAAGTATGTCTTAAGATTGTGTAAAGTATGTCTCTTATAATTTTGTTTAAAAACAATAAATATGTATGTTTTTTAAATGTTTTATTTCAAAAGTTGTATTTCAAAGCTCACAGCGCATTGTTGTGATGCGTTATGAGCTGCCTTGTAGATCTGCTATTTTCGTTACACACTCATAACAAGTATATAACTGTGCATTAATTTATGAAAAACATGAAAAGATGAAGTATGGAGATACAAGGTTTCTGCTCGATAGCGACGATATACGCCATCTGTCAGAAAAGCACTCTTTGTTGGTTTCTCAAATAAAAACGAAACAAATAAAGTCTTGTGCCAACAATGCATAATTGATGATTGTTCGATGCACAACGACACATTAAGTGTCGGCTGTCTGGTTGAGCCATGGGCCTCGATCAGTGAAGTGTGCATTAGTTCCCAATACCTTCCTGAATTCCCATTCATATGAGGGGAGGCTCCCTGTCCTCCTGTCAAAGGAACAGCACTCCGGAGGCAAGTAACACAATAACAAACAAATGTGTCATGAAATATGCAACAGCGAGAAACACTCAGGCCTCGAAAGCAAACACTATATACTGTCAACCAGTATGGGAAGACGAGCGTGAAGATTAGAGAGAGAAATGAGCTCTGATTAGCGCTCTCCTTATTTTTTATTTCTTAGGCTTCTAGATGGTCACACAGCCAGCACAGGTTGACAGAAAAAAATACCCTATTGGGAATAAGTGCGCTAAATTGGATATGAGTAGCCAGTTAGGCATAATTTTGCATTTAAAATGCCGATATGATTGAAGGCTATCATTATGGTCTGGCTAAAGATTTCCCTGCAAATTCAGCATCGGCAATCGAGTTCATTGGCTTCTTCGACAGCGTTTTTGATCCAGTCATCACTACGCCATCTGATGAGCAAAATCAAACCCCTGTCATCTTCTTTACCAAACAATTACTGCTGAAATAAAGATAGTCAATTCTGACAGACAGTGCATGTCTGAAAATAAACAGCTAAAGGTTGAAGAAAAGTACATCACAGCAAAGACAAAAGCACCTGACGACTCTCATACAACAGCAATGTCATTATTCAAGTAACGTATGAGTTGATTGTTATTATTGTCTCCGCCAGGCCGAAGGCATGTTTTGCACCCTGTCTGTGTGTGTTTGTGTGTGTGTGTGTGTGTGTGTGTGTGTGTGTGTGTGTGTGTGTGTGTGTGTGTGTGTGTGTGTGTGTGTGTGTGTGTGTCTGCGAGCAGCTAATCTCCGGCACTGTTGGCGCGATCTACGTGAAACTGTGCCCGCACACTCCCTGCATGCCAGAGCAGAACCTCTGACCCAAATCTTTCAGATCGGCCTGTTATAGCGCCACCAGGAGGCAGATTTTAGCAAAACAATTTTTTTGAAATAACTCCTACAGATTTTTTCCACACATCACGTAAATCGTTACACAGTATCTTTAAAGTCATGTGATCAAGACAGATATGTCTGATTTTTCATATTCCATCCAGATTGGCTAACATTGGCTTCCAAAGTTTGCAAGTTTTGAACAAAATGCCTCAAATTTTGCACGCACATACCCACTAGGCAGAGAAAGAAATGCCACCTCATGGTGGCGCTATAACAGGCCAATTCACGTTCCTCACTTCCTAAAGGCCAAGGAAACACCTCTGACCTGCATTTTTCTCATCTGCCTGTTATGACGGTGACTTTTGCAAAACTTTTTTTTTATATTACTCTTACAGATTTTGTCCAAACATCACGCAAATCGGTACACATTATCTCTATGGGCATGTGATCAAGACGGATCTGTCATATTTTTCATATTCCATCCTGATGGGTAAGCTATGCATCTTAAGTTTGCAGGAGTGGTTCGCTTTGAACAAAATGCCTCAAATCATGAACGCAGCTTCCGATTGCCGTGAAAGTTCACACATGCCTGTTTTAGCGCCACCAGGATGCGCCACCATGCATTCCGAACATTGCTGGAGACCTGTGCTCCGAGGAGCACTTTTTCTAGTTAAGTGTTGCTTTTATACTCGCACTGAGATAATTTCAATGGTAGGAATGTTCTCTGAAGTTGCACTAATTCACACTGTTTGGGGACTTGTGCTCCGGGATTCAGAGAGAAGGAGCGCAGATCAAAGAGAATGGAGGAGTTAGCAAAAAAAAGGGGGGAAAGACAAAGTTGGAGAGAAAAGAGAAGGCTAATAGAGAGAGAGATACAAAGTGAGTGAGAGAGAGAGAGAGAGAGAGATTTCAGCCAGGCCTGATGGGAGAGGAGAGGACAAGGGCGGTGAGTAGCCAGCCGGGCGTCCCGGGGTGTTTTAACAAAGCCAGACAACAGAGAGCTACACAGTTCACTCACATCAGTGAGCCCAGCAGCACAGCATTTGTTCAACTGGGAGCCTGGAGGGACAGCCACACTCCTCCACCACTGCAACCAATGACCTAGCACCTGCATGTCTACACACACTGTATGAACAAACACACACACACACACACACACTCACATGCATGTATGCGCATATGCGTGCACGTGCATGC
The DNA here is from genome assembly GCF_963280865.1 of Gymnoscopelus braueri. Lineage (NCBI taxonomy): Eukaryota > Metazoa > Chordata > Actinopteri > Myctophiformes > Myctophidae > Gymnoscopelus > Gymnoscopelus braueri. Next base: position 22,229,389 of record NC_137623.1, on the reverse strand, counting down.
ACAAATGCACACACACACACGCACGCATGCACACGGACACACACGCACACGCACACGCACACATGTGCATGATGGTCAACACCTTACAGAGAAATTACAAGGTTTTACTTTACAAGCCTGCACGAAGCCTGAAAGGCAACAACACTTCTATGTCCATCAGCAACAGATTCATCAAGTTTAGTTTCTATACTAGAACGTTCTCTTAGCCACATGTTCATCCACTGATTTACTCTGACCGGCGTTGCACAGTTTGATGGCAAGGCAAGTTTATTTGCATCGTATAGCATTATCATTCACTGTCAGACGCAATTCAAACTAAAGTGCTGCACTTGCCGTGTAATAGGCAAAAAGAAAAGATCGTAGAAAAATGAACAGATTAAGAAACAGATATTACAAATTCTCAAGTATGAAAAACAATTGAATCAATACGGATCAGAGGATTTATTAGCTGCAATTTAAGGCAAAAAAATACATCTTCATATGTATTTAGCCTGATTTCAAAGAATAGCCACAGTTGGGGCAGATTTAAGATTTTCGGGAATTTTCTGTCCAGTCGAATTTGGGCCATGAAATAAAGCATTATGTAACCTGGAGATGTTAGATAAGGGGTTCTGATGCCTTTCATAATCCATCTAAATTCTTCAGCACGGCAATTTGACATGCCGATGGTTAAAAAAGACAGACATAAGTGGTTATTTGACATTGTACAATTCAATTCAACAATGGGAACTGACAGACTGGCCATGCATGTATATTATGTCTGAGAAGTAGACAGCGAAATAGTCTGATGCTGATGTCTGTTTCTGAATACGTTCTCCTCAGCGGTATCGAAATGTCAAAACTGGAGCAATTCAGGGATTACATATAATGTGTTGTACTATGGAACTTGTATCAGTTTAAGTGTGCTACATTGGAATGAGCATTTTCACTGGAGCCTATAGTATGTCCGTAGAAAACTAAACCTAAAACTGGGAGATTTGGAAATACCACGTATCGTATTTTTTGGTGTGCAGCCAAGCTTCCTGGGAGTATTAAACTCTGGGTGTTAACATGAGTTCAGCAGAAGTCCCCCTATATTCTCTCCACAGTTCAGAGAGACAGCTGGCTTAACCACTTAAACCCATGTACCCTACGTATGTACCCCCAGGGTTCTATACTTGAGACCAGTGATGGAGGAAGTACTCACATGTTTTACTTAAGTAAAAGTATCAATACTGCAATGTAGATATACTCTGATACAAGTAGAACAGAAGTCCTGTATTCAAAATGTGCTTGAGTAAAAGTACAAAAGTATCATTGTGCAGAATGTCCCATTTCACAAGTTCAAAATATATTTAAAAATCTTTTGAAAACAGCCGATCTACAAGCTCACAATGCGTCGCATCGCGAGGCATTGTGAGCTTGTAGATCTACTATTCTCAAATGGCCTAAACATATATAGGGCTGAAGTGGTTAGTGTGTTTTGTAATAATAATAAAAATCTACAAAGTAACTAGCAACTAAAGTTTTCAAATAATTGTAGTGGAGTAAAACGGACAATATTTGCCTCTGAGATGTAGTGGAGTAGAAGTACAAGTATTGAAAATAGTAAATACTCCAGTAAAGTAAAAGTACCTCAAACTTGTACTTAAGTACAGTACTTGAGTAAATGTACTTAGTTACTTTCCACCACTGCTTGAGACGCTCCTTTTTTCCCTCTACAACCAAACCTCTTTGACAAAAAAACAGCAGATTGTGACGAATGTGACGTGTTGTGAGCTTGTAGATTGGCTATTTTCACCAAATGTTTACCCCAGAATAGGAACGCTAGAGTTCATTATGGTTAAAATTCACATGAAATACGTAAAAAAATACATCAGTCCTGTGATAGCTTTAGCTGCCCATGTCTTACCAATGACTTCACTACTGTAATTTCTACATCCACACATTTTCTGGGCAGAGGATGAGGATATTTATTTTGATCCCTGGCTCTAAGTCAGTACTATAAGATGTAAGATGCTAGGAAGCAGAGGTTCAGCTTTCAAACGCATCTTTCTGTGTTACATTTTTTCGAAGCAGGAAAAGTCGGCAAGAGGTTATTCATCACGGTCTATTTAGTGAACGAATGCCACATTAAACACTCTCACAAAGCCCTGTGAAAGACATGAAACCAAATGTAGGGTGAAGAAGTCTTTAAGGCAAAATGAACATCAAGTCTCTGAAGGAGGAGCTGGGCCTGAAATGCTAGTAGTTGCACAGCTGGGGGCACTATTACTCACCTGCAGCTACTGATGTCTCTGGTATGGAATTCATGAAACTCACCAATGTTTGACTTGTGACCAATCACACAGGGGTGGACAGGGTGGTACAACTATGAAACCCAGGCATGATCAAAAAATAAGAGTATAATGTGTTTCCTATATTAACCGATCAAAACCGGGAACGCATCTGTGTAAACACTTAAACCATTATTTTATACTTTGGCTATTCAAAAATAGCAGATATGCAAGCTCATAGCTCGGCTCTCCTGAGCTTGTAGATCTGCCATTTATTTTTTATTGTGAAAATTTGAGCAAATCTTTGAATATACATATTTTTTTAAGTGAACATTTTAAACTCAAATCTTTGCTTCTGGGGGTCCCTGGAACAAAATATTTTGAGATGGGGGTCCGCGGCCAAACACATAATTTTGGGGGTCCTTGACATGAAAAGGTTTGAGCATCACTATAGCAACTTTTCCAGAAAACTGCCTCAGGTCGTAATGGGTTAACTGTATTCATAATTGTATGGAGATGAACACAAGAAAGCTGTCATCGTTCTTACATGGTGCAGGTTTCATACAATGAGACGTTACTGCGTCTCAATGTATGCACAACAGGATAGCTTTATGACCACCCAAGACACATTTTAATGCCAGGTGTAAATGGACTAACAACAAGCAGAGCACACTGTGCAGCCAGCAAATGACAGTATAATTCAGTGCATAGAGCAGTGGTTCTCAACCTTTTCAGGCCGTAAAATAATCATATTTGAACTGGGAACCCCCCAAAATAATCATATTTCAACTTGGGACCCCACAAAATAATCGTATTTGAACTGGGGACCCCCCAAAATAATCATATTTGAACTGGGGACCCCCCAAAATAATCATATTTGAACTGGAAACCCCCACCCTGACAAGCACTTGGAATGTAGGAGTTGAGGCATTTAGTTTGATTCGGTTCCGCAGATAAATCTTGTGAAAATAGCTGATCTACAAACTTGTAGATCAGCGATATGTATAAATATATTTTGCCTCTTTCTTATATTATTTGATAATTTGGCCAATGTTTGACCAGTTTTTATAGTATATTTGTTATTTGTTGATTACTTTTGATGCAGTCTATAATGTTTTTTTCCCCTATCATACAGTTGAGGTAGACAAGACAGTTGCCCACTTCTAGGGCTTTTTATTGCCAACCTACTATTTCCTATAATTGGACGTAATATTTCTCTCATCAGCAGTCTTTTTGCTGGCTGTGTTGAAAAAGAACATTGCTCCGTCTTTACTCCTTTTCTATGGGCTCAGCCCCTCAAATGCTTTTAGCTGATTACCATGTGCAACATGGAATAAATCAGTGTCATTAGTTTGCCATTAAATCTTTGTTGGAACTGAGAGGGACTTAGACTTTCACTGTCAACAAACGGCTAATGAAAATCTTGAATGCATTTAGGGCCAGGAGGGTACTTTGGTAGAATTATAACTTATTATTGTTATTGTGTTGTTCGCCTTTTGTAATATGTTCTGACCCTCTGAATGTCATAGAGTCAAGAAGACATGGCACATGCCTGGTATGTATTGTTTTGGGTACAGCTTGGACCTGCGACACAAGCAAGTTCTTATCTTTGTATATAACTATTCCCAAGAGCTCATTTATTAAACTTCTACCCCATAACGTGAAGTGTCTCACACTCCCTTTGCCTAAACAATTACAAATTGATGCAGAATTCCTCGACAGCCATCAATCCGTCCACATTATACCGCCATTGAAAAATACTTTATTCTATTTCTCAATATATATTTCTCAATATACATTAGAAACCAAAAATAAATCAATTACAAGAGCCAAACCATATTACACCTATTAAGTATGTCGATAGTTTGGAACAGTGTGCATTTGCATATAAGTTGAGTCTACATAATGGTTGAGCACACTGGCTATTGGCTAAGTTGATATGCCTCCAAACAGCAGGTTTAATATATGAGTCTGAAATAGTACAACAAGAAAAAGGTGGAAATGAATCAGCAATAGTCTACTTTCATGGCTACAGCTACCTTCAGAGAACACGGTAATTGGTTCTTTATTAATTCATCAACTGTCCTGAAGTCTTTATGAATAGGAGAACAAGACATGCAGGCCAACACTGGGTCTAATGACACACAAGCTTTTTCATTTGAAGAAGAACCACCCACTCACTCCCACTCACAGCCCACCCCAAAAGGACACAGAGACCCTGACCTATATCTTTGGTGGCGCAACTCACCCCAATAAACATACACAATGGATTTACAATGCCAACAAACATTTGGGTTATAAACAGACAAAGCTTGAATGAACCCTGTCTCAACATGTTCCCCTGCACTCTTTGGTTTCTTCCCTCCTACCCTTCCTTCCCTTCTTATCCCCCCACCTTCTCTCGCTTTCCTTTCCTACAGTGCCTGTTGGTCTCTTTCAATGTTCAATTCAATTCAAAGGAGAAGTGGAACAAATCAATCAATGAAATATTAAATATAAATGGGAATAAATAAAAGTGTAAACAGTAACTGTGTTACATTGCAACATAGAGGGAAGACTATCTTACGAAACTATAAAAGTTGTTGTCAGAAAGGTTAGTTAGTTTGATATAAGCTCTTGAAAGTTGACAGCAGTATTTGAATGTTTTGCATTCACTTGGTCTCTCTCTCTGTCTGTCCCTCTGCCTCACTTGGCACATGTCCTTTTATGTGCACCTATGAAAACACAGAGGGCGAGAGAGGAAAGGGAGGGTGAGAGAGGGGCGGGGGGGTGGGGCAGCCTATACATCAGTGTGATTTAATGTTCCCTCCTCCTCCACTTCGCATCACATGGTGTGCATTGTCAATAATTCTTATGAGCCTGAGCTTTGGCTAAAGCAGAGGGGCAACGTGCAGCAAGTGTCCACAATTGTCTGCCTTGCAATATTCAGACAAAGAATGTGTGTGTGTGTGTGTGTGTGTGTGTGTGTGTGTGTGTGTGTGTGTGTGTGTGTGTGAGAGTGTGAGTGTGAGTGTGAGTGTGAGTGTGAGTGTGAGTGTGAGTGTGAGTGTGAGTGTGTGTGTGTGTGTGTGTGTGTGTGTGTCATACTGAAAATGCATGAGTTGAACCTATCTTTGACTTACGTTAAGGACAACAAAAATGCCTAAATGACTGAAATTCATACAGTAGTTTGCTTGCCAGTTTCTTAATAACTGGATTATAGTGGCTTTTCCTCAAAAAAAGTCTAGTTGCAGTATAAAAGATGAAAGTTGCTTTGAGTTGACCATAGTTATTCCTTGGGCTGTGTAACCGTGACACTAGAATCCACTAGCCTCAGAATCACTCCTCCTCATTCTTCTTCTGGGGCTGTAAACTGGGCCAACAGTGAATAACAAAAACACGGCATAACAAAGTTCAGACCAAAAGAACATTGTTTCATCATCGGCCTCAGACAGAGTAATAGCTTCAGGATCATCTTACTTTTTTTTTTTACTAGTAAAGAATAATAAATCAGTTCTCTTGAACTGCCCACACGACCTATCAGTTTCCTTAAAGGGCCAGGGGTCATGCAAAGAGCAAACACGCCGAGTGCCCTTTCAGTGAAAAGAATTGAGACATAGGAGTTCTGGTTTCAAGTTACAACTAGTTCCTCTTCCTGATCTTAAAACCATGACCATGCCTTCAAGAAAGGCTTTTTAAAAGCTCCCCCTTATGCACTGATGGAGCCCTCACTTCCTCACTTTGGACATTACCCTACAGAGCGTGAAGACGGCATAACCCAAGTGAGGGAAGTGACCTTGGGAGTAACACTCAAGTAACAACAGGGACATTTCACAGAGGGGGGGAAATATATACTATTACTGAATCACTTGAATTACTTGAAATAGCTAGCAGCACATCTCTCCTTGCCACATGACAATAAAACCGCAAATGGAATATTTTGGCTGTTTTTATCTCCATTATACTTTGTATTGTGAAGTATCTGGGGAGGTTCCTGCTCTCTGCCAATACAGGGCTTTATGGCAGGATAAGATAACAGAACACCACGCTCTCCCAGTTCATCTGATTCTACCTACAAAGAAACAATGCATGCCTGCATGTCAAACTGTCAACAGTGGAGGTCAATGATGTAACTAGAATGGAAACAAGAAGTGTAATTTCAGTCTCTGAGAAAGTCACAATGCAGGGAAGGAAAACCTGTTCCCAGTCAAAAGTAAGCAACTTTCTATTCTGATTTATTAGGCCCAAGAATAGAAATGATTGAGAGTAACAGCCTTACATGGAGAGTGCTGATGATGTGTATAATGATGTCTTTGTCTTTGACAAGTGGGGGCATCTAGAGATCATCAATGGTAATCTGTTTTTGGACAGTAGGAGCAAGATTTAGGGCTCCTGTGATATACTCACCCCTGTGTTAAGCTGTCTCACAAGACCAGGTCACAAAGGGAGTAGTATACACTATAGACACACAATGATACAATAGCAGAAAACCATGGCCATTGGGGCTCATTCTTTGTTAATATGTTGTTACATATGTTCATACGTCCATTAAAGGACCACCAGCATGTCATTGACTATTAACAGTTTTGGCAAGTTTCAAGTCTCTGCAAGTTGATTTCCATATCATACTGAAATGAATACAAATGGCCTTCCTTGAAACAGACTACGGTATGTTATGAAAAACTGGTTGGCAGTAATTTTATGTATACTGTATACGTATACCGTGTTATCTTCAATCGACATGTCAGTTCATTTAAGTATTCTCTTTGTATTTCAACTTGACTTACAGTGGCACTTAAGTCTGGTGGAAAACATACAGTAGCTGTTTAGTATGCTACAGGGACACACAAACAGTATTATAATGACCTCAACCGACAACAATGTAAAATACTAATATAATATTAATGGAATGTCAATGTGTTGACATTACAAGATTTCTTTTTTTAACACAGCAGGAGATTCCATTTGCACTGTCTGAACTAAGTGCTGAAACAGTTTCATAGTGCGTGAATATGCAGTGCTAAGTAAGTGTAAACAGCAGCAGCAGGCGTACACAGTCGTCCACACGCACGCACGCACGCACACGCACACACACACACACACACACACACACACACACACACACACACACACACACACACACACACACACACACACACACACACACACACACACACACACACACACACACACAGCAGAACACTGATGTAAATGGAGTGTGCCTGAAGGGCTCGCCGGGTTAGACGGGAGGCAGAGACCATATTGATTTCGGTGTTGACTCTATCAGAGGAAGCCCTGAGGGAAATGTTGCATCCGCTTAGAACCACCAGTCACGGGAATTAGCCATATTCATGCTTGAGGCTACAACCACACACCTCATATATCAATCTGAGAGACGGAAAGGAACCCTGGTTGTCTGGTTTTGACAAGCTAAGAATGACAAGCTATTTTAGCCGATAAATAGGCTAAAATGCAGGGGAGATTGTGCCTTTGCTGCAGCAGCCCCTGTAGGCTCTGGAATAGCCTGCCCTTTACCATTAGAGGGAATACAAGAACGCTCGCCCCAAAACACACTCGCCCCGGGGCAATTCCAGCGACCTCGGAACGGTCGCCACCATATATTCTTAAATGTAAGTAAAACGTAAAAACGTAAGTTTAACTACTCAGTATGCCAAAACCTAACCTTATTCCCAAACGTAACCTCAGTTAACTATGCCAAAACCTAACCTTATTCCCAAACGTAACCTCAGTAAAACTATGCCTAAACCTAACCTTATTCCTAAATGTAACCTCAGTAAAACTAGGCTTAACCCTAACCTTATTTCTAACCTTAACCGCAATAAAACAAATACAAGAATACAAGAACAGCTGGGGGCGAGCGGTCCGCAGAATAAATGGGGGCAAGTGTTTTGGGACGAGTCTTCCGGTTACCATTAGAAGTGCCCAGTCTATTGAGGATTTTAAGTCTCTTCTTAAAAGTAAAACTCATTTATTTTCAAAGGCCTTTCATCACACCTGAGGTTAAAGGTAGGGTAAGTGATATTTTTTGGTTAAAACAAAAAGTATTTTTTTTAAAGGTTAAAATACTATATTCTGATAATCATTGCTATAGAGTGTTTTTTCAGTAACAGATGTCTCCCTGAGTCTCCAGCTCTTTAATAAACAGAAAATACATTTTTCGGTAGGTGTCAAAATCTCAGCCAATCAGGAGAAAGTACCCATTTTTAAGCTTAATTTGTATAGTGTTCCAGTTCCAATTTTGTCTGCTCATTTCTTAGTGTCATCACTTCCAATTTCACTTGTTTAATCTGTATCCTGATTGAGTTCTCTGTCCTGGTTGGATAAAATTGGAAATGAAACTGAAACTGAAACGAAAATGCATTTTCTGTTTAATAAAGAGGTGGAGAGACAAGGAGACTCCTAATATTGAACAAACACTCTATAGCAATGAGTACTATCAGAATATAGAGCTATTTAACAATCATTTTAACCAACGCAAATCACTTACCCTACTGTACCTTTAATGTACTTATGTCAATTTAATTGTGTTTTTTGATGCTACAGGTATGTGGGTGCACATGCATAATGTTTTTTGTTGACGCCCCCCCCACCCACGCTGGCTAAAACTAAACTGGTTAATAATATTTAGCCTACAAACCGGATGTGTCCATCACTCATGTCATAATGGACATCTAAAACAGGCTCTGGCAGACAGTTTTCACTTATAACACTGTGACTCAGCCTTGGTATAACAGTGAACAGTTCTTTTGTCTCGTCTTGAATCAGATGTGCAGAGAAAGCCTCTCCCCTCTTGGTTGTTTATCTAAAGAGTAGCTCCAGCAGGAGAAAAGAAACACATTGACTCTGAAAGAACAACACACAAGACCAGACAAGGTGATGCAAACACATGGGGTAGTCATGTTCAAAGTCCTTTCTTCTCGCTCAGTGGCCTGATTGTCATCTGTTTGGACTGAGGGATGACGCACATCCACTCGTTTCTGAACACAGTGGAGCTCTGAAACCTCATGATGACTCATGACTCTAATGAGTCATGACTCTAATGAGTCATGTGACAGAACTTAAGTTGACACTGGTGTCTTTTCCTGGATGGGACGGTAATCGTTATTATCATTTATTGTGATAAAAAATGCTCACAATAATCGCATCGCAGAGATTTTATGTTATCGTGAAATTGTCCTCTGTCATGGACAAGGATGAATTAGCTTTTGTTGAGCTAATTCAGTTCACAACGCGTTGCTTTGCAACGCGTTGTAGATCGGCTCTTTTTGGCAAACGTTCCCCCCAGAGTAGGGATGCTGGGTGTTCAAGTGGTTAACAAAAGCGGCATTTAAAGTTTTAAGCATATTTTGATATTGTTGATCGCAATTATTTTAATCGTGACATGTAATTTTCACATCATCCCATCCCTATAGGTACACGGTACAGCAGGAACTGAATCTGCCCAGCTTCATTCCCTGTGTCTTGTCTCGGTATTGACTGTCCTGTCCGTTTGTAACTTTGTGTGATCGTTGCTGCTGTCTGACCAAAATGACACCTCAGGTCCACCTGTATAAATAAAGGTAAAATAAAAGTAAATAAAAGATTTGCTCAGCACTTAGCCTTAGGCTACAGGTACTCATTTAAGGTGCAAAAACGACAAAGGTGAGTGGTCTTGTGCAGCTGCAAAGACATGGACTAACTGTCACTGCTGCCATGGCGACCATGCCAGGAAACTATAATTGGTTCTTTTCTTCTTCTTCTTTTTTTCATCACATCTGATTGGAAAAACAGACTTCATTATGATCGATTCATGCTGTCTGTCTCATCTGCTCCTGTGCAGGAAGTGGAACACACTATACTATATCTGACACTATAGGATATGGTATTATTTCTTCAAAGAATAGTATTACTTATTACCTTGTACTGTAAATAATATGCTTACAAACATTGGGGGTTTGCATCCATTCTGCTCAAAGGGGAGGGACATGGACAGTCTAACTGACCTTTTACTACTTGACTCAAAGAGGGGAGTAAAGAGTTTTTAAAAAAAAAAATCATTACAGATGCTGCTGCATTTGTCAGCTACATCAAAGTAGAGACGTCTGGATAGGACCCGTCTGTGAACCCTTCTCTCCCAAATTCCCCTTTGGCAGATCTCTTGAGTAAAAACGTGTTTGGGATGTTGCACAGTGCACAGTCTGCAGTCTGTATGCCGCAGAAGTCTTTACCACTTAAATCCTCTATTCTTAGTAAAAAACGGACCTGAGTTGCAACTGTACTTCTTGGACCGTTTATTTCCACCTACACCAAATCTCTTCGCCAAAAATAGCCGATCTACAAGCTCGCAATGCATCGCGACGCGATGCGTTGTGAGCTTGTAGATCGGCTATTTTTGGCCAATATTCCCCCCAGAATGTGGATGCATGGGGTTCAAGTGGTTACACCAATTCCAAAGCAGGTGTGGTAATTGTAAGACGCCGAAAAACGACTGAAACAGATTCTGGTGAATGGCATAATTATGCATTCGTTAAGGAAAGGAAAGCATTTTGTGCACTTTAAACACATGAAACGAGGGGTTTAAGCGCCATGAGTGACTCCAATTAATGTAATCCCTTCTCTTGGCTCTGGATGTCAACGAAATGGGTGATCCCACAGCGATCTGCTCCTTTAACTTTTTTTGGGGTCTGTGAATTTCTTATTTGTAGGATGTAAAACCCCATCTGTTTTTAAACAAACATAGACGCGTGTGCGCCACAAACTGTGCCAAAACTAGCTTCTTTACAATGTTTTCCAGAGCCGCCAGATGCCAAATGTTGCGCCACCTATTTTGCCCCAGCCATCTGCCAAAAAGCCATGTGGTGGAATCTCTGAAGTACCAGCATCTTTACACAGTCCATTGACAGCACGCATTTCAGCTACAGTGCACTAACACGTCGTTGGCTGTGAACCATGTGTTAACACACTTTTGCTTGCCACTGATCCAGATACTGTGTACACACACATTACCAATTCATGTAAACACAATTCTGCTCACAGAAGTTAGACATGTACAGTACACATACGTGTCGTACACACGTACACACACACATGCAGACGCATGCATGCACGCACGCACGCACGCACGCACGCACGCACGCACGCACGCACGCACGCACAGTGGTGGAAAAAGTACTCAAATGTTTTACTTAAGTAAAAGTATCAATACTGCAAGGTAGAATTACTCTGTTACAAGTAAAAGTCCGGAATTCAAAATTTCCTTGAGTAAAAGTACAAAAGTATTAGTATCAAAATGTACTTAAAGTACCAAAAGTAAAAGTGCTAAAATGTTTGAAAATAGCAGATCTACAAGCTCACAACGCGTCAAGTAAAAGTATTGGAAATTGGAAATACTCAAGTAAAGTACATATAACTCAAAATTGTACTTAAGTAGTTAGTTAGTTAGTTAGTTTATTTATTTCGGTCATGGTTTACAAAAAAGTACAGTACAGTACAGTACTTGAGTAAATGTACTTAGTTACTTTACACCGGTCATGGTTTACAAAAAAGTACAGTACAGTACAGTACTTGAGTAAATGTACTTAGTTACTTTACACCACTGCGCACGCACAGGCTTGCACTTTGTCCTCTTGTAATTTGAATTCTAGCATCCAAGCTATCATTAGAGCATTAATACACAGCAGACATGTGGAGACAGTGGTGAAAAGGCAACAGATTCTGATAGCAATCAGTGATGCTTCACAGGAAGCTGGAGTCAGTGTTCTCTGCATTCATGTATAGACAACTCTCTGTTATTAAAAACCACTGCTGAAATGCCGCTGAGGACAAGAAACAACAAACTCCTCCTCCGAGTGAGTAAAGCCTGGGTGAGTAAAATGCGAATGCAGACAGGGCTTATGAATCTGTCTTTGCTCTTCCGTTGACTCACTCCATCAATCAAACAATAGGTGAGGTCATTCTGCTGCGGTGTCCCATGACTTTGACCCCAAATTGGACCCAGAGAGAGGAACACGCCCTGGAATGCTGCGGATCAAAGCGTTCACCTGGCTAGACCAAAGCTGAAACATTTAACTAGTCTGTGTCCGACACATGAGTCTGGGGAGGTTTGGAGATAGCGGAGGGTTGATAAGAGAGAGGGAAGGAGAGAGAGAGATAGCCTGTTATCAGTCTAAGGTCTAAGCTTTTCCAGGGCCCCAGACCTGCCATGTTATTTATGTTATTTAATGTTAGATTTTTTTTTCACTACCTGCTCTCCCTCCCTCCCTCCCCTCCCTTTCTTCATATGAAGAGCACATGCAAAAACGTAATCGTAATTGCTATAGTGTGTTTGATCACTGACAGGGTTCTCCCTGTCTCTGCAGCTCTTTAGTAAACAAAAACAAAAATTTCAGGTCAGGATACCAATATCATCCAATCAGGAGAGAGAACTCATACATGATACAGGATAAAACAAGTGAAATTGGAAGTGATGGAACACATGCTGACAAATGATCTTGTGGGGTGCTCTCTTGTCTCTGGATTGGATGAAATTGGTGACCCAACTGAAAATATTATTTTCTATTTATTAAAGAGCTGGAGAGACAGGGAGAACCTTGTTACAGACAGAATAGCAATGTTTACTATCAGGATATATAGAGCTTTAACCTTTTAACAATAACCTTTTTGTTTCAACCAAAAAGAATCGCGTCAGATCCTGTGTCTAGGTGAGACATGACCTTTGACACGATCTAAATGTCTCAATAGAAGAGCAGGGAGACAAAATACAACCACCCCAATTGTATAAATTACATTGTATTAACATATTCTGCCATACAGATTGGACAAAATTACATTTTATTCATAAAAAGTAAAGTTACATAGTGAGGTTTTAAAACGAAACATTCACTCAACCAGGCATCAGTTTAGGAGGGAGTTGAGTATCTTCTAGACTCGCTGAAATGTCAGACGGAATCTCGGATTGTGACGGCATTATTAACCCATTCAATCCGGGAATGCACCTTTGTCTTTGAATGCACCTTTGTCATTTCTTTGGCTATTCAAAAACAGCAGATATACAAGCTCATAGCGCAGCACCGAGTGCCGCACTATGGGCTTGTAGATCTGCTATTTTTGAAAGAAATCTTGAAAATGTGTGCAAATATTTGAAATATATTTCTTTGGGGGGGGGGGGGGGGTCCCTGGAACAACATATTTTACAAATGTTCGCTTTAAAAAATATATATTCAAAGATTAGCATGATAAAAAAACAATATAGCAGATCTACAAGCTCATAGTGCGGCACTCGATGCCGTGCTATGAGCTTGTATATCTGCAATTTTTTTAATAGCCAAAGAAATCCGGTCTAAATGGGTTAAGAGTGGCCTTCACACTGTACAAATGTCACCTGTCAGGCTGTCACACACACTGATCATCTGACAGCGCTGTGACACAGCAGCCTCTCCATGACCTTCTGCTCTTCTCTTTCAGTTTGTGGTCAATGTGTCGGGAGATAGGGGCCCGGGGCAAAACCCTGACATTTGCACCTCAGCCATGCAGCTCGTTTTTTCATACAAAGGCTCAAGTAGACCGAAAATGTTGCGAGCTAACCTCGTTATCCCTGGGGTGGAGTGGTATTTAACCACATGAACCCTAGCGTCCCTTTTCCGGTGCAAAAACAAATGCCGATCTACAAGCTCACAACACATCACAACGCTAAGTATTGTGAGCTTTCAGCGAAGAGCTTTGGTGTAGAGGGAAAGTGTGTCGAGGCACACCGGTGTGCCTTGGGACAAGTCCAGGTGTTGCCTTGGAATTTTGCGACAAACACAAATTATTACTGTATTATATACAGTACAACTATGCAAAAAGTTATTCATTCTTTTAATTTCTTTTTTTTCCTTTTTTACTATGAGTACTTTCTCAATTTCCCAATACAGAAGCAAATTCTATACCCTAAAAATATATATATTTTAACCACTTTCCTGGCATCCCTATTAAGATCATTATAGGTGTAAATAGTTTTTTCACAAAACAAATGCGAAAAGCAGGCACAAGGTAGGAAATGTGCAAGAATCACAATTAGGTGTCAAAGGGATGTGAGAATCAACACTGTGTACATGGTTTTCGCGACAAGGCTTTGTATGATGACGGTGCTGAAGAATAACTGTGCAGAGAATCTCTGTGCTCAAATTCTGAAATGCACGTACAACCACAAAACTGCATGCACATGTCATGCATACATACATGCACAAAAGCACGCAAAAGCACGCAAACGCACGTGCGTGTTTGAAAAGGCTTCATAATGCAGAGTGATGCGTGTGGTGGGTACTGGGTAGTGGTGGAGTCTTTCAATAACTCTGCGAACACAAGAGTTCCAGTGCTGTCACTATGTTTAAGTGTGACAGATAAAGATGGTAAAAGAATCTGCAAGCAAACGAAAGAGACAGGAAAGTCAGTGAGAGATGTGGGGATGTGAGGAAAGATTTTTTTTCTTTTAATGTAATTTGTGTTTTGATGGTGGTCAGTTTATTCAGACTGGAAAATCCTTTCCCATTAAAATGACGCTGCAGCTAATATTTCAAAGAAATTATGAAGACTTAAGCTAATGCTTCATCATTTGCAAGTAATGAAGTTTTGACTCTGACCCCAGCCCCGTGGTACAGAGTTTAGAGAGCAGCAGCCAGGCCAGTGAGGAGGAGGCAGGCTAGTCCTCTATTTATGTAAAGAAGTGAAGAGACTGGAAGTGATGCAGACTAGAACATCTGGTTTCCAGTACAAACCTGCCCCTCATAACCCATAACCTGCCTTTACGGAAGGGAGGGGTAGACACACAGATCCGCGCACACACACACACACACACACACACACACATGCACGCGCGTGCGCACACACTCAGCAAAAAGGATCCAGACCTGTAGATTTCAGATTTCCCAGCATGCCCAGCTCGCATTCCTGACCTCCTTCTGTCACCCTCTCATTTGACTCAGCCAACCCCTCAACCAACCCCACCCCCACCCCCCTCAGCCCCCTTATCCCAACCCCAAACTCCCACCCCTCTTGTTTTTGAGTTTACAAACCTATCCCTCACACGGAATGGGAATCGTTTTCTCAGACAAGCATGCTGATTGACAGGAAACCGTGAAACAGACAAACAAGTGTATGCATGGCAAGCCAAATAAGAAGGAGAAAAAAAAGGGCCAGCCTGTCAATCAGACTTTTAAACTTACCTGAGTTAATTGTATATGCAATGGGCACAAATTCCTCACGTCTCTAACAACCGTGGCTATTCAGTGCTGCCTGACAGAACTGTGAGATGACTGTGGCCTTACAATACCGTGGGCGGGGTAACTCCGGACCCCTGCAGAGTTGGGAATGTGGGTTAGAGGGCCAAAAGGGGAGTGATAAGAGCCGTCTCCATTCATTTCAATTCAAGTGGGCTCTGTTGACATGGGAAACATATGTCTGCCAAAGCAATGAATGTCTTTCTCTCTACAATGATAAAGTAGGAAAGAGGAGCTGCTGGTACTGACAGCAACATTCAAACAGGGAGAGATAACGCACACTCAATATAGCTCTGTATAGTCCTCTAGCTATACTACAAAATGATGTGTCCTGACTTCTGAGAGTCAGCTTTATCAGGTGTCTGAGGCCTTTTCACCTCCACCTCCTTCCTAGTCAAGGATGTTGGAAAAGTCAACACTCATTCTAAAGAACTGTTGGTTTAGTATCAAGCCAATCCCAGACAATGCCAATCCACCCTATTATTCCACTGGACGGATCCAAGTAGATCAGCAGATATGAGGATATAATCCACGCACACCAATACATCCCGGCATTACTAATACCAGTTACACACACAAGCAGAAACTGAAAAGGAACACAGAAGAGAATTCCCCTCATCCCCAGTGTATTGAATGTACTTTCCACAGATAAGCATGTAAATACAAAGCAGCTGCGGAAGATGAGCAGAAAGGGTGTAAACTGGAGAAAGCAGTAAATGCATAGTCCACAGAAAAGGTAAGTGGCAACATATTTCAGTATAACAGTGGCAATGACAATTGGATGCAAATGTCAAATGTGTGACTGATTGCACTGGCTGATTGTAGCCAAACACTTGTTACAAAATCGTTACAAAACCGCCCTCTTAGCACACACATCTGGCTTATAACTTAACTCGTGTTAAGCACGCAGAGCGCCAGTCCGTGATGCGTTAGTCTCGGTACTTACTTTGCACGCCTCCCTGTTGTTGCGCTGAGACTTTAGGCGGGCTGAGTCTGCTCTTGGGCGGGACCATCTCCACACTCTGAGCCTGGTTCGCCCCCGAGCCCACCTGAGCGTGGGTCGCGTTCATCGCCGGAGTCTCAGGCTGCGACTTGCTCTGCGCTTTGTCCTGTGGAAGCGGCGTGGCGGCGGCAGGCGCCGAGGCCTTCTGTTTGGCCACGACGCCGTCGCTGCCAGCCCTCATCAGCTTCTCGCCCACGCTCACCACCCGTGGCGCTCTACTCCCGTTCGCCGCGCCAGGGCATTCCTTCCTCAGGGCCAGCTTGGATCCCGGCCCCGTGGACGCGGGCCGCGCCAGCCTGGAGGCTTTGGACATGCTGGGGGTCTGACAAGTCTGCGGATCCACAGAGAAGACGCTCCACACATACACACTTTCAATCTCTCTCTCTCTCTGAGTCACAGCCTGTTCTGCAGCCGGGGTCCCAAGGGTAATCCAGGGTCTTCTTGGCTCTTGGTGAGAAGACTGTGTGTGTGTGTGTGTGTGTGTGAGAGAGAAAGTCCCTACTGCTCAGCGAGTTGTGACTGGTGCAGGTAGGCTGAGAGAGGGCCAGGTGGGAGGGTACTTTTGGGAAGGCAGAGGAGAGGTGGAGAGTGAGGGCAATGGAGGGGGGTGTTAACAGCTCCTTGGAAGGTGTTCTTGTCTCCTGGCGTGGTCTCCTCCTGGGATCATCCTCCAAAGCAAACACCACAGTGTGTGTGTGTGTGTGTGTGTGTGTGTGTGTGTGTGTGTGTGTGTGTGTGTGTGTGTGTGTGTGTGTGTGTGTGTGTTTGTGTGTGTTGAGCGAGTGCGAGTGTTTGTTAGTGTGTGAGTGAGTGTGTGTGCATTAGTGTGTGTGTGTGTGTGTGTGTGTGTGTGTGTGTGTGTGTGTGTGTGTGTGTGTGTGTGTGTGTGTGTGTGTGTGTGTGTGAGTGACTGTGGGTAAATCAGTGGAGTGACAGGTCGTTCTGTGCCAAAGCAGTGAGATTTTTTCAGAGTCAGCACAATTCCAGTTTTTAATCTCCCTTTTTTTCTCTTTCTCTCTCTTTCTCTCCCCCGTCGTTCTGGTGTGTCACTCCGGTCTTCTCTCTTCTCTTTTTTAGCTTTCCTTAAATTCCCATGCTCCCGTTCGGTCTTCTGCGCTCCATCACAAACGTGGGCTGTCAACTTTGAGACGCTCCTTCTCTCCTCCCTCCCCTCCCTCTGTCGCTCTCTCTCCTACCTCATCCGTTCCACTTCTCCCGTCCGTTCAATCTCCCGTCCGTCTGTCCGTTCTCCTGTGCCTGCTCTTCTGATTCGGTTTTCAGTTCCCTCGCTGTGTTTCTTTTCTTCTTTTTTTTTGTTCTTTGCTGATGCTCAGTGGGTGACCATTCCACAGCTCAGGCAGGGAGAGAGTGAGAGAGAGAGGGAGAGAGAGAGAGGGAGAGAGAGAGAGGGGGGAGTTGGTGGGAATGAGGTAGAGCGATAGAGGGAGAGAGAGTGAGAGAGAGACGACAATATAAAAGTGCCAGGGGATTCTTGAGCTGAGGATCCCTGCTCTTCAGGTGCAGCTGCTGAATCCGCGCGCACGTGTGCGTGTGCGTGTGTGTGTGTACGCGAGCGCGCGCGCGTCAGATGAACACTCCTGCTCCATCACGGGCTTCGCATGCATATCTTTTTTTCTCTCCTCCTTTCTGTTTCTGGTCAACTTTAATTACGTATTTTTTCTTCTCTCCATTCCTTCAGACGAGATCATCTTCACTCCTCACATGTGATCATGTGACACAATGTTCGCACTAACGTAAGCTGCAAAACACATTTGAACTTGTTCTCGCACGCACGCACGCACACACACACACACACACACACACACACACACACACACACACACACACACACACACACACACACACACACACACACACACACACACACACACACACACACACACACACACACACACACACACAATGGTGGAATGTACAGAGCATTAAAAAGAGCATAAAGAAGGGGAGGATTAACAGCGCAGGTTTCAGTGAGTTCCATGTGCGTTTGGCTGTGCGTGTGTGTGTGTGTGTGTGTGTGTGTGTGTGTGTGTGTGTGTGTGTGTGTGTGTGTTGTGAGTGCGTGGGTTACAGAGAGCAGTTCTGGCTGAGAGGATGCAAAAAAGTTATCACAAACTTTTTCTCCCCGAACAAATCCTCACGGTAAAATGTGGAATGTTAGTTTAACTGAGAATGTAACAACTGTCAGGGTCAGTCAGTCTGCAACTGCAAATAATAAATAAATAGAACAGAATCCGCCTCTCACACTCTCAACTAACTCCTCTGCTGCCGAGTGGAAAACATTTCCAGTCTTCTTTGATGAGGCGCTGGGAGCGAGCCATTGTGCATCCCCACAGTATTATCTGCCCCACTACAACGCCATCATCTCCAACAGAGAGCAAGCATGTCAAGCATCGTTCACAATCAGCGTTTAGCAGGGCAGCCGCTGACACAACACACATTTTATCATGGGATGTTATATAGCGTTAACCTCACTCCGTCAAATGGAAGAAGCTTGCGACACACATTTTGTTTCACAGCGTACTTGCATCTGAGACTCCGGGCGCAGAATCGATGACAGACGGAGTTTCATTTTTTCAAGCTACTAGGCAGGTGATTGGATGATCCCGCCCCTAGCAGCCGCTGATTGGTTCGTATGCGCAGCGGTTCGGGCAGCTTTACTCTGTGAGCAATCCCAGACCCTCCTTCCTGAAACCAAATGCAATGCAATGCATGAGATTTCCGGAGGGAGGGGGTGTTTACCAGGCTAATATAGCGTCGCTGTCCGGCAGAAACCTCTTATCTCCATATTTTAACTTTTTTTGTGTTTTTTCCCGAAGAAATTACGCCCTACTTGATCATACTACAGCGTCACATAAAAGTATAAAAAGTAGCAGATCCACAAGCTCGAAACGCGGCACGAAGCGACGTGTTTTGAGCTTGGAGATCTGCAACGTTTGCTATTTTCGCTATTTTCTTTGCTATTTTGAGGACCCCACAGACGATAGCGATGTTAGCCCTATTTAACAAAAATGGACAGTAGAACAGAAGCCTCGATAATTGCACCTGACCTCACAGGCAACGGTATGACTCTCCCGCTAGTAACCCCAGTCTACAATCTGTCAACAGAATCGTTATCCAGCGTTGCAGACAAACACTGTCTGGTCTGTGAGGCTGTGAGTGACAAGCGGTGCATCAGCAACCCGAGTGTGAAATGAACACGTGTTGCACAATGCACAGGGATGTGTCAACCGGGTGATGAGAGACTTTGACACTGGAAAACGGATTCCAGTAAACACTGGATCAACAACAGTGCAACAGGACAACTCACACATTTATAGAAGCTACACACACACACCACTGCACCATAGTGCCATAGTGTTAAGGGTGATTTAGACTTTTTCACACAAAATGCTCATTTTGTGTGAAAATAGGCATTGCAGCGCGATGGGAGCTTGTAGATCTGCTATTTCCGGGTGCGCGACCCAAGTATAAATCAGGCATAGCGGGGAGGGTTCCTCTCCACGTCAGGGCCATACCACTTAGATATCATCCAAATGAGAGGGGATGTTGAAGACTCCCGATATAGAAAAAGCCACATTCTGGTGTTTTCCATATGCCACCACGGCTTTCCCACCGTTTCGCTTTAAAGCGGGGATGACACGAGTGTACTGTAAATGCAACTGCTATAGTGGGAGCTTTAAAAAAGTGCTTTATGGGTCATTCATAGTTCGCATGCACGCACGCACGCACGCATGCACACGCACACACACACACACACAAATACCATGCACAAATTCCATGCAAGAGATTTCCACAATCCCCCCCACATAACACGTTTCCCTTCCCCCAACACTGTTTGTGACTATTGCACACTATAAGCCGTCCAAACATGACACACCAGAGTCCAGATAACAGTCATTTCATTCCTATGAAATAACATATTATCTGCACAAGCAGAAGGGAAGTATGTTGACCTATATATATATATATATAGTGTTAAGTGGGTAGGTCTCCACCTAAGGTTAAAACCTAATAACCTCTCCATGGAGCTGTTCAACGTCTTGTGGATTTGGCAGGAGCGAAAGAGAGGGATAAATATGGATAGAGAGAGCAAGAGAGAGAGAGAGAGAAAGAGAGAGAGAGTGAGAGAGAGATGAAATGTCCATGAGATCAAATAATACTAGATGTTACTGTACATTTTACTCTGCAAAAACTTGCAGTGAGAGCAAATCATGTACACAAAACCTCTGTTCGAGCACAGTGGCTAAGTTCCATTAACTATACCACATTGTAATACTAAGGCTTTTATGAAACCTTGATAAATAATGGTAAAAAAAATAAAAATAAACATGGAAACAAATACACGCATGCATATTCTGCCCACATGCTTCTGTTGAAGAAACAATATCTTAGGTCTAGGCAATTACAGTACAGATTAAGTTAAACTCTTCCCGACTCTCAGTCCCTCCTTCCCTGTGTGTGTGTGTGTGTGTGTGTGTGTGTGTGTGTGTGTGTGTGTGTGTGTGTGTGTGTGTGTGTGTGTGTGTGTGTGTGTGTGTGTGAGTAAATCAAAACCCTCATACAGTATGTGGATTGGATGGCTCCCAGCTCCCCCTCAGCTTTCAAGCCATGCCTGATTGTACAGCAGGCAGACGCACAGCTAACTTCAAAGCCCTTAAATAACACAGTAGTTATGGCAGGATGTAATTTTAGAAACTTTTCTCAATTAAAGTTTTTTTTTGTGCGCGCAATGTGATAGATCATAAAGCACATCCACGTATCAAATAATACATTCTGATCTGCACGCGTCGTCTGGGCACGACCGCCATTTGCATTTCAAACGGCGCGGCGGCAGAAACGTGCAGCGAAACACTGAGCGAAGATTGAGGTGGTTGAAACTGGCACCGAATTAAAACGCTTGGGTGGCAAAATGTAATTCACCACACTCTGCCACCCACGGTTGTAGAGAGAAAATGCCACCACAGGTCTGTGGCCGACTGGCGAGTTTCGGCTTCCATCCACTTGCATATCTTTCCATAAGCCGGCAAGCCAACTGTTTAACAATACTGACAGTAAAGGCAGGGGAACGGGCAACTTGGGGGTTGAAAGGTTTAGGCTGTTTGAAAGGTTTACGCCGTGGACTATTAGAGGAGAGGTCCGCTCTGGCTACACTGCACCCTTGTTACAGAATAAATCCCTTGCACCGCGGCGTGGCTGTTTACAGTCCATGAAGAGTGCGCGTTGGCCAGTGGGAGTTACTGATTGACTCAGCGGAGACACTGGAGTCTAGGCCCGTCTTATCATGGTAGGGTCGGTGAGGGTTGTCTGAGTGCCTCTGTGGTATTTCTGTTAATTAACTGGCTGTTCGCACTGAATGGCCGTTATTAAAAGCGGGGGCACGGGTTAGAAACGACTCGCCCACAGAGAGCTGGTCCGCTGCCAAACTGGGTCAAGCTCGTGTGCTGTGCAACGAGATGATCTGTCCACGCACAGCAGCCCCCGCATCAACAAAGAGCAGTGGTGGGTAAAGTACTCGGATGTTTTACTTACGTAAAAGTAGCAATACCACAATGCAAAAATATTCTGTTACAAGTAAAAGGCCTGTGTTCGAAATGTTACTTGAGTAAAAGTACAAAAGTATTGGCATCAAAATATGCTTAAAGTACCAAAGTAAAAGTACTAAAATGTTTGAAAATAGCAGATCTACAAGCTCACACATGCAACGCGTTGTGAGCTTGTAGATCGCCTATTTTCAAATAGCCTCGGTATAGAATAGGGCTAAAGTGGTTATTGTATGTTTTATAATGTAATAATGTATATCTGCAAAGTAACTAGTGACTAAAGTTTTCAAATAATTGTAGTGGAGTAAAAGTATTATGTTTGCCTCTGAGATGTAGGGGAGTAGAAGTAAAAGTACTGAAAATTTTACAGTACTTGAGTACATGTACTTAGTTACTTTACACCACTGACAAAGAGGAGCGCATGCCTTTGCTATTGTGGAGTATTTCAAGCAGTAAAACTTAAGATGAGATAGATTAGAAAATCATTCTAGACTCTCAATGGATTGTTAACTTTTAGATTAGGCTGCAAACACAATTAATGTCCTATGCGCTCTGCTGTACCTTGAGCATAGTAGCAAGTATTTACTGGCTGGGTGGAATAAACACGCACAGGCCTACTTCACAGAGAGCATCACTGGGGATTAATTTGTCAGGTTAGTGTGGGGAAGGGATGGATTAAAATAAAGTTTAGACAGTGTATTTTCTAAATCCAGAGGAGTCATGTTTGTCTCCTGCATTCTATCACGCACTGTAACTATCTGAGCCATACCATGATACCAGTGGTGGAAAGTAACTAAGTACTTCTACTGAAGTACAGTACTGTACTTGAGTACTTGTACTCCACTACATCTCACATCCAAATATTGTACTTTTACTCCACTACATTTATTTGAAAACTTATAGATACTAGTTACTTTGCAGATTTTGATTATTATTACAAGACACTTCAGCACTTCATATACTTCCGCTATTTTCAAAAGATTTCTATACATTTTGAAAACTTGTGAAATGGGACATTCTGCGAAACGAGTACTTTTACTTTTGGTACTTTAAGTATATTTTGATGCCAATACTTTTGCACTTTTACCCAAGTAAATTGTGAATACCAGACTTTTAGTACTTCTTCCACCACTTTATGACGACACTATTGACGGTTAGGGAGGCATTCGTCTTCAGGCGTCTCATTAACTCACTGAATTTACACCACAGAAGAGCATCTGCAGTCTGGTGATCACGTGCACTGCATGCACAACACAAGCACTAATTAACATGCAGTAAACACAACATAAACATTGTGGCCTGTGGTGTTGACTGGCACTGTGAGATGGTCCAGGTGTCATGTACAAGTGCAGCACATACTGTAGGCTTGACTCTCTTTAACACGTACACACACGTACAATGTTGTGCACACACACACACACGCACGCACACGCACACACACACACACACACACACACACACACACACACACACACATTTGTATTACTATACTTGTGAGGACATCAACATGTTAGGATAATGATTTTATGAATGTCATTTTTATTTTTTTTACCCTCCATTCTTAACCCTAACACTAAAGCTGAAAATAATGTAGCCTATATTTCTCAAATTCCACACACACACACACACACACACACACACACACACACACACACACACACACACACACACACACACACACACACACACACACACACACACACACACACACACACACACACACACACACACACACACAGTATAATCAGACGGGAATGCTGTAAAACAATCTATAAAACAAACGCATAGCAACACAAGCAGCAGCAGCACCTACATAGGAAATCGCCACGTCAGCTAGATTGGATTCTGTTGATTATATGATTAAAAGTGTGTCATTTGCAAAGCGCACCCGGTTCAAATTGCACCAGAGGCTACAGTAAAAAAAAAAGAAATAGAGAGTTCAACAGAATAACAATGTCTCACCCCAGAAAACAATCAATATTTCATCAGAGACTTTGCAGTTCATGAACTCATGAAAAGAACATGTGACTTGAAACCAGTGGTGGGAAAAGTACTCAAGTGTTTTACTTAAGTAAAAGTATCAATACTGCAATGTAGAAGTACTCTGTTAAAAGTAAAAGTCTGGAATTCAAAATTTAAGTAAAAGTACAAAAGTATTGGTGTCAAAATGTACTTAAAGTACCAAAAGTAAAAGTACTAGAATGTTTGAAAATAGCATTTCTACAAGTTCACAACGCGTCGAGATGCGACACGTTGTGAGCTTGTAGATCGGCTATTTTCAAATAGCCTAGGTATAAAATAGGGCTAAAGTGTTTAATGTATGTTTTATAATGTAATAATTTATATCTGCAAAATAACTAGTAACTAAAGTTTTCAAATAATTGTAGTGGAGTTTAAGTACAATATCTGCCTGTGAGATGTAGTGGAGTAGAAGTAAAAGTATAGACAATTGGAAATACTCCAGTAAAGTAAAAGTACCTCAAAATTGTACTTAAGTACAGTACTTGAGTAAATGTAGTTACTTCACACCACTGCTGGAAACACCACATGATCAACAACAACAAGGACTTATGGAGCTGTGTGTATGCTTATGCATTCCCGCTGCTGCAGCGCATATACTCTTTGTTCTGTGGAGAGAGAGAGAGAGAGCGCTGAGCCTCCAGACTATGGACACACACTGACAGTCAGAGGTAATTAGTATCAAGGGCCGTGTCCATCCCGCTACGCTACTCAACCATTCCCTGGCTGGGACAACAGCCGCCCCATGCGGTATCCCATATGACTGAATGCCACGTGCCAATCATGGGGGTGGGAAGAGGCTACTTATCTCCTGGCACACATCATCGCTCAGTCAAAAGATAATTTAACCACTTATAAACTTTATGGGTAACTGGAGTCCCTCGGGGCTCAATACTAGTGTCTTTTAAGTTTTCTGTTATTTTGGGGAAAGCTTAAAATAGCCGAATAGCTGAATAGCCGATATCTGCTATTTTCAGCGAAAGCTTTCCCCACAATACCGGTGCTGGGGTTTAATTGGTTAAACCTATATACTGTTACATCGGCTATTTGAAAATAGCTTGTGAGCTTGTAGATCTGCTATAATAATCTGCTAATATTTTTTAAACGTTTTAACAACACAAATCGTGTAAGGGGGATCCCTGGCACAAACTCTTTTCAGATAGGGGTTCATAGACAAATATTATTCATTTGGAAGTTCTTGATATGAAAATGTTTGAGAACCACTGGTTTAAACAACATTATGAAAGAAGCCCAAATAAGCAACTACACTTTAGAAACAAGCCCCAAAAAAAGCAACCTGCAACTACCAATATTTACAAGCAACTTTACAGAAAAACAAGCCCAAAGTCGCTTATAATAAGCAGACATGGCAACACTGATGACAGCCCAACACAGGACAGCACTGTGTCTCTACTTTGGTGTTTGGATTTTCACTATTACACACAGCAGAGTGGACTTGCCTAGACTTGAATTAAATCGGTTCCAATATCACAGCCTGACGTCACGTTAATATTTATTAATATGTATTTGGCTGTGTGGACCCGCATCTGAAAAGGTCTCGTGCCAGATACAAGATTTGTGTTGTTGAAATTGTTAAAAAATATTAAACATTCTTCGAATGTTTTCAAAAGTTTTGGAAAATAGCTGATCTACAAGTTAAGCGTGAAATCGCTACGCGTTGTGAGCTTGTAGATTGGCTGTTTTTAAATAGTCGATATATACGGTATATAGGGTTAAAGTGGTTAAAGAGATTGTGATGCTATGTATATTAACAAATGTTGCTGGGGACCCCCTGTCTTATGTAATGCATCATACTGAAACTAAGGATCTTAAATGCTGTCTGTTCTTGGGATGATGTGTCATTCTGAACGAAAAATAAAACTCCCTCAAGGGATAAAATCATATTCTTGGGATGATGTGTCATTCTGAAAGAAAAAAAAACTGCCCCAAGGGATAAACATCATATTGCCTTGAGTCAGAGACGCCCACAAATCTCTGAGCTCGAGTCCGAGTCGAGCCTCGAGTTTTTGAGGGTCAAGTCCGAGTCGAGTCTCGAGTCTTAGGCCACGAGTCAGAGTAGAGACACCAGTCTCTTTAAAAAAAAGTGGTTTAAAGTGGTTAAACAGATTGTGATGCTATACTGTAGCCTAATTTTGCTGGGGACCCCCTGGAACACCTCAAGGACCCCTGGGGTCCCCAGACCCCACTTTGGGGAACCGCTGTCTTATTTAATGCATCATACTGAAACTAAGGATCTTAAATGCTGTCTGTTCTTGGGATGATGTGTCATTCTGAAAGAAAAGAAAACTGCCTCAAGAGATAATGAGGCAGTATGAGGCATAATGCCAATCATATTGCCTTGAGTTGTGAAATATCATTACTGGAAATGAGTAGAAGCCTTTGTAAACCAAAATGCTTAGAACAGTGGTTCTCAACATTGGGTCTGGGGACTCCCAGGGGTCTTTGGGGGAGTGCATGGGGACCCCAGCAAAATGATAAACAGTTTAATTACACTATTATTTCATAGATGTTTACCCAATGAGAGAATGTATAAGAATAACTATTCAGATCATAGGTTTGACTCTCTAAACTGTTCTCTCCCCAACTACTACAATAGGGCATAGCAGTGATGGACATTTTGTGGTTCCACAGATAGAAACCCCATAAATCTTTACCATAGAGATTTCTGAAAATATTTATATTAATTATTTTAAGCCTGGAACCAAGCCATCCAGGCTCCTGGTGAATCATGGCCATAAAACATTTGATTCTGTCAAAACAAATTTGAAATTTTAATTATATTATACTTTTATGTAATAAATACCCTTTCTTTGCGCTTTTCAAATATTTTTTGACACAGAATCAAATGTTTTATGGTCATGATTTACCAGGAGCCTGGGTGGCTTGGTTCCAGGCTTAAAATAATGTATGTAAATATTTTCAAAAATCTCTATGGGAAAGATTTATGGGGTTTCTATCAGTGGAACACATATAAAAATGTATTCATATTGCGGGACATTTCTCTCTCAAAATAACAACCTTTCTGCGACTGTGTTATCTCTGTTATCCTGGAAATACATGGGTCCGTCTGACAGAGACAGACAGAGTCCTTGTTTACTCAGCCACGCCAGACAACTTTTCTCAGACTGGACACATAGAGAAACAAAACTTTACTGTTAGCTCAATCTTATCGTATTTAAGATTGTTTTGAATTAAATGAAATGTAGCTCAAGAGGCCAGCTTCTGAGTTGTAAATCGAGGCTGTATAGGAAGTGACAGTTCATATGAAGGGCCTCTAGTTTAGAAAGATGGTGGATTTGAAACTTCTGAAAAACTAGGCTTCATTTACGGTCTGTAGAGTCTATGGACGTAACTTTGTCCATCCTTTTCACTGTCTATGATTTAGCTACTACGGCCACAAACTTCCCATGCAAACTGCTAGCCAAGCCACCGGCTCTGCTCTGCGAGAGTCTGTGTCTGATCAGCCCAGCTGATTTTTATATTTTTATTAAGTGTGCTGTCATGCTCGTTTGAAGCATGGGTAGATAGCTATTTCAACCAATCAGATTGCTTCGTCGGAACTAACTGTTGCATAATAACCATTAATGAGCTTCGGTTAACAGTTATGAAAAACATTCAAAATGGTCATCCTGCACAACCATCCATCAAAAAAAAATCTTTATATTTAATTTTACACTGGCAAATGGAACATAAAATGGACAATGGATAACATGGACAAAATGAACAGAAGATGTGCAGATGAGCAGATGTTTAATATAAGCAAGCAAAGTCACTGTAGGCAGAATTCAGTAAGACAGGATCCACATTGAGTCCTCTGTCTGGACTCCATGTGTCATCACAGGATCTGTCCACCCTTAGCCTGTCTCTGGGGCCCCCATGTGGCCTAATGCTTCACTCCTACTCTAAACAGTAAAATCCTGTGTTGTTAATGTTAATGAATCTCAGTGTTAATGAACCCTGCAGACATTGTGTAGTCTCACTGAGCAACACGCACGCGCACGCACGCACGCACGCACGCACCGATGCATAGAAACAGGCAGAGTTTATTGAAGTCAAATTGACCACACATTAGTTTTGGGCCTAAAACGTCCCCAATGTTGCCTCTTAAAAATCACAGAACTGGGCTTCTACTCTAGCAAAGGCAAACTGTCCGTCAGACACAGACTATGCCTGAGTGGTGTGTAAAGAGGAGAGGAGCAGGGACAAACCGCCACTCCGTAAAGACTGATGTAAATAAGAGGACCCTTCACTCACTTTATAGCATATCGATTTTAGTTCAGTGGCTGGGGCCACAGAGGGAAAGGGAGGGAGGGGAGGGAGGCAGGGAGGGAGGGAGGGAGGAGGGGAGGGAGGGGGAGAGAGATAGAGAGAGACAGACAGACAGACCAAGACAGAAAGAGAGCGAGAGAGAGAAAGAGAGCGAGAGAGAGAAAGAGAGCGAGAGCTGGGGGGCGAAGGAGAGAGACCAATATATCAGAGTGAGAGGCAGTTATCCAATTGTGGGACAGCAGAATCTTCCAGGGAAGAGATGCATAGAGAGAGAGAGCAGTGCCACACCAAAGATTAAAGCAAGACCCCTCCATTCTCAACAGGGTATTAATCTACTGACATAAACACATGCATTCATTTTGTCAATCTCACACACACACTCACGTACACGCACGCACACACGCACACACGCACACGCACACGCACGCACACACACACACACACACACACACACACACACACACACAGTTATTATTTAACGTGTGATAACGGCTTGGGTGATGCAATTCCTGTCCACCACTGCGGAGTCATGACCCTACAACACCCGACGCTAGACGGCGCTCGACGGCGCTAGGCGCAGTGAAATTATCATTGCTAGTTTACTACAGACACGCTTGTCAGACTAATCTTCACATCCCAGCACCCACGTTGTATAATTACCAAATGAAATGCTCTTCCGCCCATCTTGTGCCCATGGGCGTGATCGACGGTCTTAAAATGAGGTGTGGTCTGGCACATTGCTATCTCATTTACAGTGAGAAAATTCAAAATGTGACTGCGCCTTAGACCAACTCCAAATTGGTCTTAAATCTAGCTCAGTCCCCGAGCGCAGTATTTCCCTGCTATATAAAGACCGTATTAGATTGTAGATTGACCTACAGCAAGGGTTCCCAAACTTTTCAGGCCACGACTCCCCAAAATAATCATATTTGAACTGTGGACCCCCCACCCCTGACAAGCACTTGGAATTGTAGGCACTACAATTAGTTTGACTTGGTTCCACAGATAAATATTGTGAAAATAGCCCAACTACAAGCTCCAACGCCTAAAAAGTCCTTATATTGTCACTTTAGAAATGTGCAGATACCTTGCACACACTTATACTGTATGTTGGTTTGTTTACTGTTGAGTGAGAAAACAATGTTGCACAAAAGTCATTTGGGGAACCCCTGGGGGTTCCGACCCCCATTTTGGGAACCACTGCAGTATATACTGTATGTGGGTTTGCAATGTGCGCACACTGCTTGAAATCAAAATCCATCCGTATTCAACACAACACTTACATTCAACATACATAATATATAACATAATAAATACATTACAGGAGGAACTGCGTGCCCCAAATATGCCAGCAGCAGCAGCACAGACACTGAGGGTACAGTACATGGGCCACCTCCTGTTTTCACTTGATATATTCATTGAGGGTAAGGCTTTTCTTTTTCTTTTCTGTCTCATTATGTCATCCTTACGGTGCGTTTTAACAGCGGGCGATCAGCGGGCGATCAGGATAGTATTTTCCGGAAGTGCATTATATGTCTATGAGAGCCGGCGACTACTGGCGATAGGGCGAAGTGGGCGGGGGGGCGATGAAAGATGGATTTTCTTTATCTTTTGGACGATGTCGCCGGCGATCGCCCGAGAGTCGCCCGCTGTTAAAACGTACTGTTAGATTGGTCGCACGCTTTCACTTCGTGCACAAGCACATCTGTTTCCTCAGCAGAAGACAAATGAGGTGTTTCACTATTTCGCTTCTCTGTCAATTGAATAGTTATGCGCCAGGTGTATGCGCCAGGAACAGGAAATGACAGCATGAGTGGTCTAATTCATGTTATGCCAAAAAACACACCCATGACTAATTGAGAGTCTAAATAAAACCCCTTTGTGCCGTGTCCCTCCACAACCATCACTGCCCCACCACCCACTGCCACCACCCACTCCACCCTCACCTCCTGCCTGACCGACATCAAAACATGGATGCAAACAAACTTCCTGCAATAAATCTGAAATCCTCATCATTGGCCCAGACTCCCTCACCCGCTCCACTCATGACTTCTCCCTCAACATTGACGGCGCCATTGTCACCCCCTCGACCCAAGTCCGCGACCTTGGTGTCATCCTGGACCCCACCCTCTCCTTCCAGTCCCATGTCAACCAGATCACTAAAACTGCCTTCTTTCATCTTCGCAACATTGCCCGCCTTCGTCCCAGCCTATCACACATGATTTTGTTGACTAAAACTATGACGAAAAATGTTCGTCGACTACCCTTTTTCACTAACGAAAACGAAATAAAAACGAAATAAAAACTAAGCTACGATGACTAAAACTAAGACTAAATATATTGACATTTTGGTCAACAAATAAAAACTAGACTAAAATGTTAGTGAGGGACTAGTGGAGAAGAGATCCAGTAGAACTAAAAGAAAAATAATTTTAAGTTTGGTTGCGCTCGGGTGTTGCGCTCTGAAAATAGCAGATCTACATTGTTTTCAGCATGCAACCAAGTGTAAAATCAGGCATTACGACGCCATCAAGGCACCGCCAAAATACATTTAAGACGACTAAATCAACTGTAGATTTAGTGACTATAATCTTATGATATTTAGTCGACTAAAACTAGACAAAAATGAAAACATCTCAGATGACTAAAATATGACTAAAACTAAATGGAATTTTATTCAAGAAACTATGACTAAGACTAAATCAAAATTTGCTGTCAAAATCAACACTGTCACACACTGCTGCTGACACTCATTCATGCCTTCATTACATCCAGACTCGACTACTGCAATAGTCTACTATACAGCGTCACCAACAAGGTTCTCAAGAAACTACAGTACTTACAAAATTCTGCCGCCCGCCTGCTCACCAGAACCCGATCCAGGGACCACATCACACTAGTCCTCCGTGACCTCCACTGGCTCCCAGTCAAGCACAGAATTGACTTCAAAATACTAATCACTACCTGTTACATGCGAGGGTTCTTTCTTTATTTCTATTATTGTATGTATTACTATGGATGGCAGTTATATGGCACTAATGGCAGTCCCACTGACTCCTGCTTATCCAGCTCAGGGCCTACGTGGGAGGAGACCTGGTTGAGGAGGAGACCGTCCATCAGACCAGTGGACCAATCAGGAGGACGCCTGGCCATTATAAAAGAGCTGTCACCAGATGTGCACATTGGCAGTGTGTAACATGCGATCAGTGCTCTGGGGACTAAAAGTTTGGTACCCCTCTGTATCATGTATTATCCTGTTTGAGTGGCACCCTGTTTTGAATTGAACTTGCTAAAGTAGCATCGAGTCAAAGATAAGTGTTAAAAGTATCATGCACACAACTCTGTTGTGTATTTGTGTTGACCACCAGTGCCAGCTTCTTGTACCGTCCTCTTTTTGCTTAGTTTAGATTAGGGAAGTTAGATTAGATTAGGGATTTAATGTAATTTTGATTTGGTAGAGGTTAGGTAAGATAGGGGTTAAAAAGAGTAGGTTAGCTTCTTATATTTGTTTATTGGTTTTTGCACTGGGGTCACTTTATAAGTGTGTATAATATAAAGTTAACTGTCACGTACTTATATATGAATTCTGTGTCACTTTCTGTCAGCAATCAAAAAAGGGTCAAAAACTATAAAGCTCATTTCATTCACCAACTTTATGTCACCGTCCTTCTCTCCTAGACTTAAGGATCGTAACATAAATGGGGGCTTGTCACTGTTGGTGAATGAATTGGAGGTTTTGAGGTTTAGATTTTTTTTTTGTGTTTTTTTTTGTGGGTTCATCAGAGCAAGATGGCACCTTTCGATTTAAATGCCTTTGTGGCCGATCCTTCATTAGGCACATTTGATGCCTGTAGAAAGGACGATTTATTATTATTAGCGGACCACTATAGGATTACGGTGAAGGCAGGGGATGTAAAAAGTAAGATCCCAATCCCCTGCTTTTGTTTACCTTTCTTTTATAGTTAACCTTTTTTAACTAGTTCTTCCTAATAAAGTTGTTTTTATCTTGTTTCTGTAAAGCGACTTTGAGTACCTTTAAAACGCTATATAAATCGCATGTATTATTATTATTATTTGAGCTCAGGTAACGTGCCATTTAACCACCACAGCTTAAGTTGGACGCAACCCTGATGCAATTGCACCCTGCGATCTTGGCCCTGCACAACAGATCAGGTCCAAATAGGCCCATAGGGGTTTGAATCCCCTGTGTAGTCCAGGGGCCAACACTGATATTTTCACAAATTGGTACCACCTAAGGTGACCGTAAAGTTTTTGTATTTTTGTCTTCCTACATGTCTCTAGTTTATATTTTGGTATGATAACCCTTCCAATCTTGTAGCTTAATGGCAGTTATTACTACCTACCGGCTAATGTATCCGGTAGGAGACACAAAGTATAATCTTTGTGTCTCCTACCGGAAATACACCCGGGCATCAAATGATTGCGACAAAAAACAAAATATATCCATGTATTCAAGGTTTCATGGGGTGTGCAATTGATAACTTCTCAGATTTTTGGTGTTTGCAAAAAGACTGCTTTCCATAAGCTTGTAAAAGTTGACCCTCCTTCTGTCTAGGGTGGTCATAGCTGAATGGGTAGAGAGTCCCCCTGGGAAACTTAAAGGAGGAGTTCACCCAAAAAATGATTTATTTTCTATCAATTGCACACCCCATGAAGCCTTGAATACATGGAAATATTTTGGTTTTTGTCGCAATAATTTGATGCTCGGGTGTATTTCCGGTAGGAGACGCAAAGATTCTACTTTGTGTCTCCTACCGGATACATTAGTCGGTAGGTAGTGATAACTGCCATTAAGCTACAAGATTGGAAGGGTTATCATACCAAAATATAAACTAGAGACATGTAGTCTCTAGTTAAAATACAAAAACTTTACGGTCACCTTAGGTGGTACCAAAATATGGCTTGGCCCCTGGACTAGTGGTCGTTTTCAGGTTTTCGCATAAGGGAAGCCGGGGGAGGGGGCAATCTTTGTCTCTGTACCAGCGACACCTACGGGCTTTGGGCACCTGTCAGTGGAGGGTGTTGAGCGGTGAGGAGTAGGGTGTTTATCCACAATCGCTACATTCACTGGCAGGTGAGTCAGTAGGGTACAATTGCACAATAACACACGATGGGCCTCATTCACGAAGCGTGGGTGCGCTCAGATTTTATACTAATGCGCAAATACGAGTGTTTCCACGTGCATAGTCTGATTCATCAGTTATTCCTATGGTGATTTGTTCGTTAGGTACACACAAACTCCCGTCTGCTGTTGGCCACTCGTATGTGGGATAAACACAGACGACGTGTTCATTTTTTTTCATCAAAACAATCCATTACATTCGGGGCATCAGGGAGATACGGTCTGGAGGAGAGAGTCATCTGTGGGTGTGACTGTGGGCACAGAGATAATCCTCACTATTAAATGTGTCTTTGTACAAGTGGCTGCTTTTGGCAAAAACAGCCTTGCATACTTAGCCAAAACACTAGTGTGTCACCTCGAGGGAACCACGCTAAAGATTAATGTGTTTAATATCTGCCAAGGTCTATTCAAGCCCCAGCCCACGAAATACAGAACGTTTGCAAGCAGAGGCATCTTTGAAGATATCGTAAACTTTATCTCACACACCTGCTGCTTTTCAAAACATGCATAAGGAATCCAAATGTAAAGACACACACACACACACACACACACACACACACACACACACACACACACACACACACACACACACACACACACACACACACACACACACACACACACACACACACACACACACACACACACACCTCTGAGGCCTTCTGAATCTCGCTGTTAGCAACATGTCAACAGCCTGAGGAGCTGGAACAGCCTTTTAGCGACTCATACATTATGGAGAGGGAACACAGTCCCTTTTAAACAGTGTGAAAGCTGAAACCTTGTGTTGTGTCACTCCCCTCTGCTGCTTCAAAAAACATGCTCATGTGTATGTGTAGTCTGTATTCTAATCCTCTGGCAATATAGTAGTAGTAGTAGTAGTAGTAGTAGTATTTTATTTTGGTCTTAGCAGGATAAATTCAATATATTCAACATATCATCATATCATATCATATATGATTTAGACCAAAAAGGAGTAGGCTGAAGCCAATGGCTTATTTTGCCTATCCTTTTTCATACAAAACAAATTGACTTAAAGGAAAAAAGAAAAACAAGAAAACAAGAAAAAACAAACAAACAAACAAACGAGAAAACAGACAAAAGAGAAGAATAACACAACAGAGAAAAAACAAGACAAACGTGATCACAACAACCAAAAGACAAGACTTACAGAATTCTTGCATTGTCATATTACAATATCCAGATATAATACTATAGTAATCATATACTGTATAGGACAGATGAAGGCCACAATGTACAGTACCATACAAGTACTGCATCTATTGGAGTAACAGCATCTTTTAGCTCTTGTTAGCTCTATGGAACTAAAGGCAATTATCGTTGCTGTCGGGCGGAAACCTTGTATCAAGGTTCTAGGTTCAAGGTTGTACTATTGTTAGAGCTTACGTCCAAAAGCTTTCCTTTTCAGGGAATTGAAAAAAGAACCTCTGTTCCAAAGGATCTAATAATGTAGTTATTATTTAGTCACAAGCTCACAATACTTTTCATTGGTTCAATATTTATAAAACCCAAAGACAGACTTAACCACATTCAACTTGGTGTCACAAACCTTGACATTTTAAAAAATGTTAAAAGAATTTCAAAAAAACAAATAGCATTTTGGCTATTTTTGCTACTTTTGCACGGCACTGTCAAAATCTGCATTTATTTATGAAAAATCACACCCAGTGTGAAGTGGGAGGTGTGGTCACAGTGGTCATCACAGTGATGGAAGTTCACTTAAAGAAAAGTAATATTGTGGACCAACACCCCTAACTTAAAAAAAACAATAAATGTGTTTTTTTAAGTGCATAGTCCTATTTATAGGGCTATGCACAATTGTCATGTTTCACTAGCCAATCACAGTCCTGAATAGACTGTGATTGGCCAATCACGGTGCAGGGTTAGGGGGGTACACTGGTGGCCAATCACAGCGCAGGATTGGGGGGTGCAAATATCCAAACCTCACATATAGGGGCGGTTTCACCGCCCAAAAAATACAAGGTTCCTGCCCGACAGTAGTGATATATCATAGGCCAATGATGTTTTAAAAAGTCAACATGGTATGAGTTTTGAGCCGCTAAGAAAGGAAGCAACAGGTATATATTTGAGTTGTTTTGTGTGCATACAGTACATGTGGTCTTCTAGATTCTAGGAGAGTTGGAAGTTGAGTGGAAAATATCCAGAGCACTGAAATGTACCAAATAGCTCATGTCCTACATAGTCAGGCCTCTCTGGGGAATTGAGGTCAAGAATTTGGACAGTGAATGATGAGAGCCATAATGTGGTCAAGTATCAGCTCTTCCACGGTGGGGCCAGAGACTCCTGTACCTGTGGAGTAGCGTTTCATATTGATGGCTCCCTGTAGCAGCACAGAGGCTGTGTAGAAAGACCATCCATAATGTACCGCTGCATGGCTTTAACCCATTATGACCTGAGGCCCCCGATTCTACAAATGCCAAATGTATTTGGCCGCGGACTCGCATCTCAAAATATTTTGTTCCAGGGACCCCCAGAAGCATAGATCTGAGTTAAAAATGCTCACTTTAAGAATATATATATTCAAAGATTTGCACACATTTTCAAGATTTTTCTTATTCAAAAATAGCAGATATACAAGTTCATAGCGCGTCACTTCGTGCCACGCTATGAACTTGTAGATCTGCTATTTTTGAATAGACAAAGTATTAGATAATAGTTAAAGCGGTTAAAAATCGAACATCTAAAATGACACCGATGCTTTCCCGGTTTTAATGGGTTAAAAAACGTCAGTTTCAGTCCTGACCTTTTAACATATGAAAATGCCATTCGGGTAAGCACTCCCATGCGGATTGTGAATCATCTGGCGGTGTTTCGCACGCACCATTTTTTTGTGTGTGTGTGGCTGGCTGTGTCTGTGTGTCATTGTTTTGCATCTGCAAACGTACAATGGCTTGGCAGGAGACTGGATTTCCATCTGAAGATCTCATGGTGTCAGCCACTAAATCAAGCCGGCGGTTTTCAAATGACACATTATCACAGTCATAGACATACATTTGCATACTTTCCTCCATGCATGTCATTCCCCTAAACGTCGCAGACACGCCGAACCGTATATGGCTCCAATGTATGCCATAAATCAGTGGTTCTCAGACTTTTTGATTTCAAGGACCCTCCAGTGTGATATGCATGAGGCCAAGGCCATTTGATGCATTTTTCTATCTCTGGGACCCTAATAATCTTCACTATACAATCCTAACTCTGAGAGTGTACAAATGGAATTCCATTTCGTACACTCTCAGAGTTACAGACCTGAGACCTGTAACTCCTCAAGGACCCCAGTTTGAGAAGCACTTTCATAAATCACTCAGGGGTTGAAATATATATGGAACATATGGTGTGAGAATTTTACAGCCGTTAACAACGCGTAACCATAAGTCACGGTGTGGAGAGACTCATACGGAACCTAATACTGGTTTAATCAGGCTAAATACCCCCATTGCCCGTGGACGCTCCCCTTCATCCTAGAGACACTTGACAGGGTCCATTAAAGCTAATAATTAACTCCAATGCTGGGGCATAATCTCTACAACCTACATCCGTGTGGAGAAGATAGATTGAGCTAGCCAGCCATGCACCGATCACTATATAGATCTTCATTACCGTGACTCTTTATTCATGCCCAGGTGAGCATCTCTGCCCTCTTCCAGTCTTGCAGCAAGAGAGTGGAAATGATTGCATGAATAGCTGTGATTTGGATGTGAGCATTTCTCCTTCTTTTTTCCCCCCCTTAAGTAGCAGGGGTGGCACAGTGGTGGAAGAAATACTCAGATTTTTTTACTCAAGTAAAAGGAGCAATATCACAATATAGAAAGTAAAAGGCCAGTATTCAATTCTATGAATTGAATACACAGGACCCCAATGGAAACAAGCCATAGTGCTTTCTTGGGTTCAATCCTTTTAGCATTGTATTTGCATTAAACTGTACTTTCTGTGCTTTTTTTTTGCAAACTGTTAATAAAGTATTCAATCAATTCAAAATGTTACTTGAGTAAAAGGCTTCAAAAAGTAAAAGTGCTCATTATGCATGTACCATTTCACATTTTCTTATAAAAAAATCATTTTTGTAATAATAATCTAAATCTGAAAGGTAACTAGTAATTAAAGTTTGCAAATAATTGCAGCGAAAAACAAAAGGTACACTATTTGCCCGTGAGATGTAGTGGAGCCGAGGTATACATTACCCCAAAATGTAAATACTTAAGTCAGGTAAAATAACTTCAAAACTGTACTTGAGTATGGTACTTGAATAAAAGTACTTTCCACCACTGGGATAATATCAGCACTAGTGACGGTGGGTACATGAAAATGTGTCACAGTGGAGGTGGTGGTGGTGGGGGCGGTGGTGGTGGTGGGTGCGGATATGACAGACAGTACATTCAATCAGGAGAGAAAGACAAGAAGAAAGGCAGATTGGAGATGCAGGGAGGGGAGGATTGACAGGAACGAGGACACAAGAGGACAGGACGAAGAGAAATGCAGAGAGAGGAGAATTGAGAGCTACATGTGCCGAGATAAGACTTGAACAGAAGCCGATAGGACAGTGCGGTTCTCAAAGTGGGGTCCGGGGGCCCCCAGGGGCCCTTGAGGGGGTTCCAGGGTGTCCACAGCACAGATTGTTCATAATTATGGCAGTTGAACCACGTGAACCCTACAGTATATAGTTATTTGAAAATAGCAGATCTGCAAGCTAGCAACGTGTCACGAGCCATTTTCAAAAAATATTGAAACATTTGGAATATTTTTGGAAACATTTTAACAACACAAATCTTGTATGGGGGTCCCTGGCACTAAATAGTTTCGGATGTGGGTCCACAGCCAAATGCATTCAATTTGTGGGTCCTTGCCAAGAAAAGGGATCACAGTGAGAACCACTGTGATAGAGGACATAGAGAGATTATACACATACCAACACACACAAAGTGAACGGTCCAGTGGACACTGCAATGCAGTGAGATCCTCCTCAGTGTTCATTCAACTCTGAGAGTGTAAAAGTGGACCTGAGAGTTTGACAGTGTGTTCTCTGCGTATGTGAAGAGAGAAGAGAAGGATGGGCTGCATCAGTGAGAGAGGGACACACGGCCTAAACCCCAGTGACAGCCAACATCAGCATCCATGTCACAAAACAACGGGAGGGACACATCCTGTCCCACAAAACCACGCGTGCATAACCCACACACACACATACTTCTCACATGCACACACACACACACACACACACACACATATGCACACAAGTCTTCAGTCAGCAGCTGAGATCTGCTGACCCAACAGCACAGAGGCACCAGGGCATGGGCCAAACACAGCATTGAGATAAGATCAGCATCAGAGCTAACATACTATGCACACACAGACAGGGAGGCAGGGGCGCACACACACGCACACGCACACACACACACACACACACACAGAAAGGCAGGGGACGTGTAGCGAAAGTATCAGAAGGGCAGTAAAGATGAAGCTAGAAATAGGCATGGTGGAAAATTAAATCAGAGTTGGCAAAAAAGCTATTAAAGGCTCCGTGTGAGTCGGCCCTCACCACCACTAGCTAATAGTGAGGGGGAAGGGAGGTAGGGATGGATGGAAGGACTCAGGGAAAGGTTGTTCAGGTGGGATATGAAGTGGCTCTTTTAAGGGCCCGGGCTGAAAATGAGAGATAGGGATACTTTTGCTTCACTTTTCCCCATTAAGCCATGGGCCATATAATCCAAAGGCACAGTTAACCGAGATCTTTATGGTGTCCTTCTGCAACGATAATATGAATGGAACGGTCCAGTGTCTCTGTGGGGTATGGTATCAACTTGAGACTAATTGTTATTAATTACTCCTAAAATAGCCTGCCCAAAGAAAAGAGAGAAAATCACGTCTGTCTAATTTGATGTCTAATTTGACTGATTGTTTAGTAGAGTGGTTCTCAAACTTTTTCATGTCAAGGACCCTCAAATTAATATGTATTTGGCTGAAGACCCCAATCTGAAAATATTTTGTACCAGAGAAGATTTATGTTGTGAAAATGTTTCCAAAATATTTAACATTTGAAAGAAAAATGGGGGGAAAAAAATCAGGATTTTCTTTTTAATAGCTGATTTTTATAGGGTTAAACAGATTTTGATGCTATATTAATTCATTTAGCTGGGGACCCTCTGGAACCCCCTCAAGGACTGCTCCTGGACCCCACTTTGAGCACCACTGCTTTAGTATACAGTACATTCACATAAAGGAGCATCTGTCTCTTCAATTCCAGGCCACACTGTGTACAAGACATGGATTTTCTAACCCGATGATAGACAACTGCATGTCTGCCCGAGACAGACACGAATCAATCACATCCGCCAGGATTCCGCCATGCCTTGTTTACAGGAAGTAAATTCTCCACACAGGCTGCACAGTGGAGTGACAGTACAGTGGTTCTTTGTTTCCACGAGTTCATCCATCAAATGTGTCTTTTCAACAGGAAAAGCGACCTCGCTATAGGCCACGGGCCACACATGTTTTTGATTGGCCTTCAATTTCAAATCCGAGGTCAGGGGGCTAGACGGCCCGTCACCCCCGCCCCCTCGCCCGCCCACCCTCATTCGACATCTTCCCCCCTCTCTCCATCCTGCGGCGCTTTAGTTGTGTCACAGGTTTGTGTACACACGTGTTTCTGTGTAGGCCCGGAGTCGGGACCCCCTCCCGCGGAGCCTTTCCTGTGTCGCGGCTCACTCGCCCCCCCGACCCCCCTCTGACCACACCGGCCTGCCTCCCCAAGGTGCTGATGAAAGGACTTCAGGAGGAGATCACTTCACAGGCCTGATCCATCTGGGCCAAGATCTCTTTAAAACAAATGATTCTCAACCATTGGAATTTAAAGGGCCCCCCAGTCTGATAAGATTTTTTTATCTTTGAGACCCAAATCTACACTGTAAAATCCTGCGAGTTATTTTAACTGAACCTCAGTTTGAACACTCTCAGAGTTACAGACCTGTAACTGTTCAAGAACACCTGGGGATCCATGGAGCCCACGTTAAGAACCAGTGCTTTAAAAGATCCGATGAATTCACACCGGGAGCCTGTGCTGCCGAGACTGATTAAAGCAAGAAGGAAAGATGGGGAGGAAAAAGAGAAAGGTGAGGTGGCGCTGGCCCTTCGTGTGGCCACCAGCCAATTCATAACAGCCCCATATTGGGGAGAAAGGAAGGGGGACGTTGGTCAGGAGGGCTGATCCTCATTAAGAAGCAAAGAGAACATCAAAGACCATCCACAATCCTCTATCAGTCAGAGGCACCCTCAATCCCCATCATATTAAAGCTCCAGAGGGCAGTTCAGTGTCAAGTTCTGACTGTGGCAGGCTCAACGGCTCCAGTGACTCCGGAGCTGTTGGTGGGGGGCGGGGTATTTAAGGTCCTGTAGGTCAGTGGAAAGTTTGAGCAAAGTTCTCCTTCACCTCAGCAATAGGCCAATAGCTGAATAAGCTTACTGGTGGAAGGGGGGAAAATGGGATGGGGTGGGCGGGGCGAGAATGATAACTAACAGCTGTGGGCGGAGGTAGAGGAGATGATCCATTTCACCAACCTCACAGCATTCGGGAGAGCATCACTGGCATAAAGGGAATCTATTGCCCCGTAGGGAGAACCCCATGAACCTGGAGAAGAGGCGGTGGGGAACACAGGAAACAGCGGCATTGAATGATTTCGATCGTAAACTGTACAGAACATAAGTGTTTGGTGGAGAATGTGCTGCAGAGGTGCTTTGCTCCAAAAGGAACCATAAGGAACGCGTCAAGTATATACAAATTCAATAATCCGCAGTTCTCTAGACTAGAGCAAAAGGAGTGAGAAAAAAAGAGCCAAGTTAAGTGTTAAGTGCTCTGTGAGAGTTTAAACGATAGATGAACGCTCAACGCCGGGGGAAACTCCACCACGGTGGTCTGCCCCTATACAGCTGGGTAGACTCAGGTCACAATAACACAGGGAGATGACGGGAGGAGTTAATACCATAGACACAGCAGGTCTGAATAACATCACTGTTTAATTCCTGCCTCATTGTGGTAGCGCTGAGACCTGACCCCAAAAAGGGAGTGTGAAAGACGAATAGGCATGCACATGGGCACAAAACAAACAAACACATGAACATGAGCACAAACTCTCTCTTTCACTCTCTTTCTCTCTCTCTCTGTCTGTCTGTCTCTCTCTCTCTCCTACAAATACATCTGTTTGTCATTGCATCAGTCAGTTGCAAGTATTTGCTCTGTGGTTCCGAACCACACAGTTCTTAATAATACGCTGTCTTTGCACTGGTGTGTGGGTGTGAATAAGTTGACGCTGTGATTGTGAACTAAGGAGGCCAAAACAGGACATAACTCAGGGCATTGTGCTTAGTCAAAACAAAACATTAAAATTGTCAACTAATTGTTTCATTCATTGCGAACAGGCGCTTGTTAGTGACACAGACGGCATGAATCAAAACCGAGCAGGAACATCAAACGCATTTTAACCAAAGCCATCATCTTTGCAGACCTCTGTCGTCTTCAGAGTGTGGGAGTAAGGGAGTAAGTGCTCATGTTGTGCATCAATAATGTGTGTGTGTGTGTGTGTGTGTGTGTGTGTGTGTGTGTGTGTGTGTGTGTGTGTGTGTGTGTGTGTGTGTGTGTGTGTGTGTGTGAGAGAGAGAGAGAGAGAGTGACTATGCAATCTTCTTCTAAACAGAATTCATGAAGTGAAACATTTTGTAGAATAGCAGGGAATGAGACATGTAAGAGCAGGTTGGGGTAAAAATAAAATGCTCGCATGAACTCAGGTTACCCAGTCCAGCCCATCATGACTGAAAATTGGTTTGACATCCTTGGCATAGATAATAGCCAGTATCTTACAGACATCATCACATTGATCCGATGTCCAATATTTTCAATAGAACAAGGTTTCTAAGCTCCTTATTCAGTCCAATAGGAAAGCATCCTTCCCACGTCATAGGGAATATGACTGCATATAGATAGATACTGTAGGTGGCCTGATATATTATAAGTGACTCATATTTAAAAAGAGCCCGCTTTGAAATGATGTGCCTGGTTTGGATCATAAGCACAACAGCCACTTGCTGATGCCAGCTACTTAACATTAGGCTTCTTGGCACGCTGGTATATTATGGACTTTCCAGTAGTCCACTGGATTAATCTAACAACTGAAAGCTGGCCTGAACAGCCACAGGGAGGCGAAATAAGTGGGTTTGTTGAGCACACAACAAATATTCCACATTTGTTTCCTCTTTTCACACACGCAGAACATTGCTGATAAAGTAAAACAAATATAAACTAGAAAAAGTGCTCCTCCGAGCACAGGTCTCCGCCAGGCCAGGTAGGTTATTGTGGGCCAGCAATGTTCGGAATCCAGAGTTATAGGCCAAAACGGGAATCATCCCGATCTGATCCAACGGAGCCGGAGATTAGCTGAACAAACACACACGCAGGCAGTGGAGTAAAGTAACTAAGTATATTTACTCAAGTACTGTACTTAGGTACAGTTTTGAGGTATTTTTACTATACTGGAGTGTTTCCAATTTTCAGTACTTTTACTTCTACTCTATTACAAAACATACATTAACCTCTTCAGCCCTATTTAAACTTTGGCTATTTGAAAATAGCCGATCTACAAGTACACAATGCGTCGCAATGAACTGCGTTGTGAGCTTGTAGATCGGCTATTTTCAAAAGATTTTAATACATTTTATACATATTACCTTGTGAAACGGGACATTCTGCATAAAGAGTACTTTTACTTTTGGTACTTTAAGTATAT
The DNA here is from genome assembly GCF_963280865.1 of Gymnoscopelus braueri. NCBI lineage: Eukaryota > Metazoa > Chordata > Actinopteri > Myctophiformes > Myctophidae > Gymnoscopelus > Gymnoscopelus braueri. The sequence continues at coordinate 22,186,074 of NC_137623.1, read as the reverse complement.
TTTGATACCAATACTTTTGTACTTACTGTAAGTACATTTTGAATTCCGGACTTTCACTTGTAACAGAGTATTTCTACATTGCAGCATTGATACTTTTACTTAAGTAAAAGATGTGAGTACTTTTTCCACCACTGGCGAGAGGAAGGTAAGAAGGGAGAATCAACTGTACAAGATAAATAAGAACGTCTCAGCAGTTTCTGTACTGTAACTTCCTCCATCAACTCCTTATGTTATGACCCCGCCCAAAGACTGCTATCCTCTCTACTTGTAAAACTCCCACTTGTATCCCTGACTCTAAACCTCCTATTTATCACACTGACACCAGTGGCTTGTGGTTATTGACTGGGAGTGCATGCCTATCCCATCCACAAGCTCAGTCATCAAATTAGATTCTGTGGCAAAATGTCTGGAATGCTAAATGAGTAGTGTCATATACCTCGTGTGGAGCAGAGTGAAGGAAAATCAATTCAAGTTAATGCCTGGATAATGTGCACAGTTATGAGGGCAATTGTCTAACAAAAGTGTTTAATTATTCACAGACTGTGTATAACACAGCAAACACAGCCCTGCTCCGCTGTTATAACTTATATTTTCATGCCTCCTTTGCCATGATAATATAGATAAAACACCAGCACTTATGTGGGGTGATACTGAGAGGACTATGCAAACACAGAGAGAGATATGAATGCCTGTGTGTTTTGCAAGTGTTTTTGTAGCGCAATTAAACATAATCCTGGGCTGTGATCCAAATCCTTTGTTGGATTTGTATTCTGAATTAATTTCACATTAAACTGGGCAAATAGAACACTCGCTGTTGTCCATTTAAAGTTCAAAGATAAGCATTAAGCATAACTAAGCTGTGTGGTCATATGCCCCGAAATGCACACACATACACACACACACACACTCACATGCGCAAATCTATAAAGCCATTCTCTCCTAGACATACGTATCTAGAGTATTTGACACGCTCATTTGAACATGACCTCGCCTGCAACTGTAAAGGGGAGCCCATTTGACTTCTCATCCATCTGTGTATTCATCTTGTTCCCCACAACAACCGTCATTGGGGCTGGCATCAGTGCTTGGGGAGAGCATGCCCAGAATTATTACACACTGCATCCCTACAGAGCAGACGTATGGCCAGATTGTCTCTAATCGCCTATAGAAAAGCTTGGCTATTTGTACAGCTCAGGGCGGAGGAATGACAAACTGTGTTGGTAACTCAGCAGTGGTGGAAGAAGTGCTAAATTTTTTTACTTTAGTAAAAGCATCAATACCACAATGTAGAAATACTTTGTTACAAGTAAAAGCCTGGTATTCAAAATATACTTGAGTACAAAAGTATTGGCATACTCCAGTAAAGTATTGTACTTAAGTACAGTTACTTTCCACGACTGAAACTCAGACACACTTTATTCAGTATAGCCTACATTATTATGGGTATTATTTCATCAGTCCTCAGCTCCCTCCAGACTGCATATGACTATTAACATGATAAAGATGTTTGTTTACTCCTAAGCTAAGAGTCCACGGGCAACAAACGGGCAATAAGAAAGAGCGATAGGACCAATGGTGTCTGTGGGTAGCGAGCCAATAAGCATCATCAAAACAGCTAGTGTTGAGAGGTCGATGGGTCATCTGTTGCCGCTGAACAGGTGAACTTCATTACCTCATCATTCTCAGTAACTCTACCACGCGCTGTGATTAAATGGTTGGGGCTGTGACTTCACGCACTCACTAACTTCAAAAGCAGACCTGAGAAACTAAACTACGGATACTTTTTCTCATAAGAATCTCTTGAAGATGAAACCCACAACTGGGAGTCAATTAGGAAAGTGAAGAAAAGAATGAATGCAACATCTGGTTGCTTTCCACATTCCACTGTTATCCCATCATCAAATCACAGTAGAGGATGGATAATCCATCAAGTCCGGTCAAAACCATTCAACCGGAGAGGAGTGGAATAACAGCCAGAACTATCCCGGGTCAAATATATACCGTGTGATGTACCCTTGCTGCTACACTCTTAAATCTCTGTGAAAATATCACCACTCATTTTCATAATCAAATACCATCCTGGGTATTTCTCTGGCAGCAATGACCTTAACGTGTGCTCTCACCTCTCTAATGAATACTTGAAGACTGGATTCAAATGCCAACAGTCAAAACAAATGTTAATTTAGTTTTCCCCAAAATAGGCTCCAAACAGATTTAAATTTGTCAGACAGGCAACAGCAGATGTATAACTCCTAATGAGCTAGCACACAATGGGAGGACGAATGTGAGGGAGATATTAAAAACCTTGTAATGTATTAATGGAGTTGAAGACTTCATTAAATCTTGCCAGCAACACTTGAATGTATATACGTTTTTGCACCAGTGTCTGTGACCGTGAGCATCTGGACCGTCAGACACAAGAGGAAGGCCAAAGACGAGGTTTATGGGTGCGATGAGAGAGGTGACATGCAGGTGGCTGGAGTGGCCGAGGAGGACGAAGAGGACAGAAGCAGATGGAAACAGATGATCCGCTGTGGTGACCCCTGATGGGAAATAGCCGAAAGAAGAAGAATTTGAAGAAGGAGAAGAAGAAAATTAACAAAGAGGAGAAGTCAAAGAAGAAGAAGAAATGCTTCTACACTGACAGCTGCTAATGGAACAGATGATGGTTTCACGAAACCTAACCCATAGAAAGGAAGCTTTTAGTAATGACAAGTCAGCGTGGACAAAATTGGTAACATCTATCATATCTTTCTAACATGTAACACAGTATATATTATTATGATGCAGGCCAATCTGCATAAGAAAAGGTCATAGGATACAGTGGACATTTGTGCTTTAAAATTACGGTTATTGTCTTCAATCTCAGACTAATGTCCCCAATTACTGGTGACAAAAAAACACCGGCATATTCCTCCTGGGCAGAAGAGGCCACAGTATTGTACCCTTAAACCTCACTGCTTTACGCTGTGAATAACTTAAGAGCACTTAAGGGACGGGGCTTTTAAATCCACTGTGAAAACAGCTGTTTGGCATCTCTGGAGGACTTTGCCATTTCTAAGTGGCTATCCAGTGGGATCAGCTTCCTCACAGGGACAGACAGCTTAACAGAGTATGTCATACTGCACCACCACTGAAAAGACAGGAGTGACTCTGTTATGTTTAGATCATTGGTTCTCAACCTTTTCAGGCCACAACCCCCCAACTGGGACCCCCCACCCTGACAAGCACAAGAATTGTAGGAGTTGGCATTACATTTTGTTTGACTCGGTTCCACAGATAAATATTGTGAAAATAGCAGATCTACAAACGCCTCGCATTGTGAGCTTGTAGATCGGCTATTTTCACAATTGTTGCCTCTTTCTTATATTATTTGACAATTTATAGTATAGTTTGTTGACTACTTTTGATGCAGACATGGTCTTTTCCACCTTTTTAGGTATTAAAAGTCCTTAAATTGTCACTTCACCCCCCCCCCCCCCCAATCATGTGGGGACCCCCAGGGGGATCCCGACCCACAGGTTGAGAATCACTGTCATACTGCACCACCACTGAAAAGACTGGAGGACGTCATTATAAATTGACCGTCACTGCTATCCAATTTGTTGGTCATGGTATCAAAAGTAATAATGAAGGCGTTACTGCATGAGACATAACCAACTGCTGCTTTCTCAAGCTTGACAGTGGCACCGTCTCTGTCTGCATTCCTGTGCTGGTAAAGGAAACACATTTCTGTCATTATCATTCCAACGCAGTATTTGCCCTTTCCCCAGAGCAGTCGACTAGATACTGCTTGTGAGATAGTAGACGGCAATGTTTAAAGTCTCTTGAGGACATCCTGAACAAATGAGAGCTGGCAAGCGATAACGGGCACAGTGGTCAAAAAACAACATGGAAAACACTCGAGCTGAGTGTTGAGTCTTGAGAATCAATGTATTTTTGGTATTAAGTTATGTCAACTGTGTACAGGTGTATCAGTGCTTCTGTGTGGCAGGGTTGTTTTTCTGATTAATGAGGGTGGGTGAAAACAGGTGCTGGCTCGTGAAGAGAGTCCTAGTAGTACGAGTGAAAGAGAGCAGCTGCATACTCATAACGGAAATCAATTTCAGAACATTAAAACCAACATTTCTACAGCATTGCGTTCATCAGTTCTATTGAATTTATATTTTTGCAGCAGGGCTACGACTACGAGTGTGTGACTGCTCTGACATTCTTCCCAAGTAGGTATTTCTTGTTCAATGCCAACGCTGGTCAATCACACGTTAGTCCCAAAGACAACCTGTTGGAATGCCATGGAATTTACTGTGCACCTTCAAGTTACCGGGAGGTCTGCCTTTTCTCTAGTCTAGTGCAACCCTTAGGTCAAGATTTCCAAGATACGTATCTAAAAATATAAAGGGAAGATCGCCATGAAACTTGTGAGCATATTCATGTGTACTTGTACTGATTATCTTTGTGAGAACAAAGTGTCTCACAAGGATAAAAATATGTAAAGTGAGAACATTTAGCTGGGCCTCACTTTTCAAGAGGCCGGCTTAACCACTTAAACCCTGGCCTATATTCTCATGTTGAATATCCCCCAGGGCTCTATCCTTGGCACACTCCATTTTTTCCCTCTAAACCAAATCTCTTCAGTGAAAATAGCCTATCTACAGGCTCACACAACACGTCACAAGGTTGTAGAGCTGCTATCTCCTGCAAATGTTCGCCTATTTTTGCAGAATGTTGGCCTATTATGAGTGTGACAAGCCCAGAATAGGGACGCAAGGGTTCATGTGGTTAAGGTTAGGTCCTGAGTTTGGGGATAGGGTTAGAATTAGAGTTTGGTTAGGGTTAAGGTACGGCATGTAATGGTGTGTTGGTCAAGGTTAGGGCTGGAGGTTTGAGAATGAATGTAGGGTAGTTTGAAAGTCCTCACAAGTACAATAGCACAAGCAGTACAAGAGTACGTCCCCATGTGTGCACACATGCACGTGTGAGTGACCCCTATACCCTCCTCTGAACGCCAGGATATGGATTGGCTGAGTCAGAATGCAGTTTTACTGCTGAAGAGACGGTTCTGTCCTTACCCCCCACCAGACCATTGTATACCTATACACAACCTGAGCCTACCAAACTCTGCTCTACCAGGCCTAGCCTACTCACAACCTCAGCACTTTTCAATCTGCTTCCCCCAAGCCAAGTTTGGCCCTGTCTGATTTGTAACAACATGCGCACACTCATGGGCATGTGAAGACACACGCAAACACTCATTCGTGCATCACAACTCTCAGCTGCTATTTTCATATCTACAGGCCACACTGGCTCAGCGGGTAGAGTCGGCTGACTTTGAAGCAAAAGGTTTCCCGTTTTGATCCCCGGCTCCCCCCTGGCTTTGTGTCGAAGTGTCCTTGAGCAAGACACTTAGCCTAACTGCTTCCAATGAGCAGGTTTGTGCCTTGCATGGTTGCCTCCGCCGTCGGTGTGTGAATAGGTGAATGTAAAGCACTTTGGACTGGAGGAAGGTGCTATATAATTCACTAGTTAGCATTTTAACATACTGTATATTTCAAATTTGCACATACAGTTATACGGTCACATAACTCAGGAGTATGTGAGCTCTTAAAGGATTTGCAGTGATCTTCATCGTGTCCGTCTATCTGCCCTCGCATGGCCTGTCTCAAGCTATCACCATGGAGATGAGCTCAGTTTATCTGCTGTCTCATGCTGAGTGCATGCGCTGCAAGCATACCACATGAGCAGGTCCACCTGACACTGTCACACAGCTCCTAAGCGAGAAGGAACACGTCTTTTCCCCCTGTCGACCGGTGCAATAAATGCACAATAGCCAGCCACATGCAGTCACTCCATGTGCTGCATCCTCTGACGGCTGTGGCATGCAGTCAAGAACAGATTTAAAGGGAACTCACACACTCACATTGTGCATTTCAGTTCATTGTTGATGATTATCATAGTCTATAGAAGCAACGATATACGGTATATGATACAATCCATATTGACAGATTCCCTTTTATGTCTTATTTTGTATTTCTGTTCCCACTGTTCCTACAATTCCCATGATGCATTTCATGGGCATGCCAGTTTTGTCTGTGGCCTCCATTACAGCAGTCTGATTGATATTTTCTTAAGTCAATATAGCTATTTTGCCATAAGTACAGTGAACAACGACAATGTCACAGCCACTGAGGGCTAAAAACCATAAAGTCAGGATTCACAGATTGTTGTACCCCTGTGACATCAAATGAGTAAACTTTCGAGCAGAGAAGACTCTTCTGTGTTACAGCTGCAAATGCAACGTTAGCCCTACCACACATATATACTAGAAGTAATGTTGAAAATGGATATGGCTTCCCTTTAAGACATCTCAAGAACATCACATCACTGAGAGAGAATTCAAGTGTCCACGACAGCAGATATGAAGTGAGCAGGTGAACACAACAGTAATAGGCTACCAGCCATCTGATACTTCAAATAATATTTCACATCAACTAGAGATTCAATGAAGTGGCTTGTGAGGAGAAAGTACCACAAAGCCAATTCCAATACAGTATGGCAGGTGATGGAACTCACACACAATGCCTATGCAGCTCAGACATAAAAAGCAAGCAACATCTGTAGCCTACCTAGTGACCTGGGCAGTTTTATAGTGTACTGTATATTGACAGTGATAGGTTCATTTAAAAATTAGCAGCTTGTGAGGAATAGCTAATTAAGTCCAGGGAGAAAAACAGGAATACGTTCAGGACAATACTGCTCCTCCCTATTCCTGAGGCTTTAATTGAAAGAGGGATATATTCAGTGGGCTCAATTGCAGGGGCTGGACAGGACTTTCCTGACAAAGATGTAGAAGTCATCATTAAAACCGATACCCAATACATGTCTAATGTATTGGGTTTTTTGTTTGTTTGTTTTCATTTGGAAAGTCCACATCAATGTGCCATGCCCATATGTCCCCACTCACCAACAGTGCATTCTCTATAACTGAACTCAAATACAGTGACAGCTAAATTAAAATAGGCCTTCTTTTACACATAGGCCTAAAGTATGAGAAAACTGTTGTTTAATAGCACATTTCCCTGCCAGATTTTTTATTCTACAAAGCAGCTTCAGTTTAAATTATTTACACAAAGTGGTGGTAATAGTCCAAAAAAGGGTATTTTCTGTTTTTTTTTTATATATCAGAGTAATGGATAACAGTTACAATCTCATTCAGCAGCTCAAGCCTCAACAATAAGTAGGAGGCCAGCCAGTAAGTCAGTGATATTTAATTCCTTACTTTGTAATCTAGGACTTCCTTTGCGATCACTGGGTGGAAGATCTGCGAACTGCACCCGATGTCCCGACATGGTCGATGCCACCACACACACTCCAGAAGCCAGAAGAACCGAGCCTGTATGTAATGCTGCTGGTAGTTGAGTCAGTTTCAAAGTATCCAGTAACTTCTAGAGTGGAGAGATGGATGGAGATATAGTAGCGTCGGGCTCACCGTCTCCTCGGCTCGTGTGACGCCCGGCGGAAGCGGGAAGCGGCGCCTCAAACAGCTCACCGTGGTGGGGACCGTATGTCATTCACTTTCCCCTTCACCCTCTCTCTAGCCTACTCTGTGCCAGTCAGTCGCAGCTGTCCTCACTCCACAGCCCCCCAGTACTGCGGCTGTGTGTTTGACGCTCACCTACTGCCAGTATGTACGCCTGTTACAATGTAGCCTAGCATGTAATGTGGCCATTCTCGCAGGGTGAGGCACTATGATGTTTTGTTTTACCCCTGCATTAAAAAAAAAACTCACAACTTTTTTCGCTGTCCACATGACTGCAGAGGGATACCAAAACGCTCGCCCCAAAACACAGTCGCCGCGGGGCAATTCCGGCGACCTGGGAACGCTCGCCACCTGGTATTCCTAAACGTAACCGCAGTAAACTATGCCCAAACCTAACCTTATTCCTAAACTTAACCTCAGTAAACTATGCCCAAACCTAACCTCATTCTTTATTCCTAAACATAACCTCAGTAAAATAGGTGCCAAAACCTAACCATATTGCTAAATGTAACCTCAGTAAAATGGTGGCAAAACCTAACCTTATTCCTAAACGTAACCTCAGTAAAACTATGCCTAACCCTAAACTTATTCCTTAACTTAACGTCAGTAAAACAAATACAAGAACCGCTATGGGGCGAGCGGTCCGCCAAAGAAATGGGGGTGAGCGTGTTTTGGGGCGAGTCTTCCGGTTGCCCTGCAGAGTTAGTTACGTCATCTCAATAGTAACGGTGTTACTATACGGTATTGACTTTGACTTCTACGTTTAATATTGAGTTCCACTACAAACGAAGCCATAGAATTCAGAGAGGCGGCTCTTGTCTTGAGTTTACAAACTTTAATTACCGTGTAGGGTATTATGAATAACGTATGATATAGGCCTACTGCCTACACGTCACGTACGCTATCTGAAACTCATGTGCAGTCTTTTTTTTTAATTCAATTCAATATACATTGGCAGATTAATGTTAATCGACAGTTGAACACAATAGTAACGGCTAATATATTTTATTGTATTTATTATCGGAGTTAGTTGGACAGTGGTTCTCTCAACCTTTGCATGTGATTTTGGGGGGTCCCCATGACAGTGAGTGACAATTTAAGGAATTTTAAGACCTTTTTAATACCTCAAAAACAAAGAAAAGAAAAAGACCATTACTGCATCAAAAGTAATCAACAAACTATACTATAAAAACTGGTCAAACATTGGCCAAATTGTCAAATAATATTAGAAAGATGATTTTCTTTTGAAAATAGCCGATCTACAAGCTCACAGTGAGGCCGTGTGAGCTTGTAGATCTGCTATTTTCACAATATGTATCTGTGGAACCAAGTCAAGCAAAATGTAATGCCTCAACTGCTACATTCCACGTGCTTTTCAGGGTAGGGGGCTCCCCAGTTCAAATATGATGTTTTAGGGGACGTCGCAGGCTTAAAAGGTTGAGAACCACTGGGATACAACAACGGTCTCTGAGATTTTATTAAAGGTGCATAGGGAGGCATAGTATGACATCTAGCGGCCAAAACTAGCAATGTCATTACTACACAAGCCAACACTGGCTGTTACTCAAAGTTGGTATGGTAATACAGTAACAGTAGTAGGCTGTATTATATCTAATTGTGAGGTGGGCCTGTTAGATTGCAATCTCTCACTTGAATGGTTAACTGGTTTTCACAGATTAGCTTTCGATACAACATTACAATAGTGCCACAAATACAATACAAATCAAATTGATAGTTATTTGAAGTTATTTTATTGTTGTATGTCTTTAAATGTCTTCATGAATTGACTACACAGGAACACAATGGAAACAAGCCCATGGGGCTTTTTGTGTTATTCTTTTAGCATCATTATATAATCGTACCACTGTACTATTTGAAAACTGTTAATAAAGTATTCAATCAATCAAAAATCAAAGCCTTTGTGTGTGTGTGTGTGTGTGTGTGTGTGTGTGTGTGTGTGTGTGTGAGAGAGAGTTATGTTAAGCCTCTTTGTGTGTGTGTGTGTGTGTGTGTGTGTGTGTGTGTGTGTGTGTGTGTGTGTGTGTGTGTGTGTGTGTGTGTGTGTGTGTGTGTGTGTGTGTGTGTGTAATTGGTAATTTTTTCACACCATATCATACTACTTTGTTTATTACAAAATATTTTATTGAGGGCCTATAGCCTATAGGCACAATATAAAAGTCTGTAAGTGCACTGCCAAAAAGGCAAATAAATACACGCTCAGAAATCACATACAAGCAAAGGAATAGTTTGAAACTCCACTCATTTCGACATTGTTCCACACATGATCAAACATACAAAACTGCAAAAACTACTGGAACATTTTTCAGGAGCAATGGCCTACCATTTAAGTAGCCTATGTATAAACTGTATGTGTGCACTGCACTTCTGTCTAATATAAAAATTAGAAAAATAATTTAAGGCAAGTAGAAACCACCCAACAACAAAGTGCAAATAACAGTTTCGACACTGTACTGTATAACAGGACACCCTTCTGTTCTCTTGTAGAGACCATATTGCAGCAGGGGTCTTCAATGTTTTTCAGCCCAAGGACCCCCTAACTGAAAGAGAGATGAAGCAGGGACCCCACATACTGTATAACATTGTATTTTCATAGATTTCATAGACTAACGCCAAACCTCTATGCCGAAAATAGCCCATCTACAAGCTCACAATGCCTTGCAGTGCGAGGCGTTGTGAGCTTGTGGATCTGCTATTTTTGGCTTAAGTTCTTTTCAGAATAGGGATAATAGGGTTCAAGTGGTTAATATAAAAAAAACAATCCAATCACACAAAGATTTGGCGGCCCCCCCCCCGTAGTAACTCTGAGGACCCCCTATAGGCGGGGTCCCGGACCCCCTGTTAATGAAGACCCCTGCCATATTGTATTCACATAGGTCCATTTTGCTCTATGTACATTTTGGATAGCGAGGCTGCCATTGACTTTGCCAGTTCCTCATCACGCTTTCTCTGTATGTGCGAGTCATGGCACCAGTCCTCGTATTCTGGGTTGGGAAGGCTCTGGTCCAAAAGAACATCATAGTGACCATTACTAAGCCAGCTCAGCCAGATGGATGCTTTGGACACATCCTCCTCTCCGAGATAATGCACCATGGTGGACACGGTGGGACTCTCCAGGCTCCCCCCGGTTGTTAGATAGATGTTGACGTTGAGCATCTGGCTCATGGCCAGGAGCTCCGGGTAACCGGCCCAGGCGCCGTCCTGTGCCGCGTTGATCAGGAACTCTCCTGCATCCCCCTCGATGATGGGGTTAAACTCATCCAAGTGGTCGGCTATGTGGTGCATTGTCTCTTCCCTCAGCTCCTTGTGCCCGGACTGCTCTCCGTACGTGGCCTTGCCCACGGCTCTGTACAGACAGTTGCCATCTGGGATGATGTGGAATCTGTACTTGCGCCTTTCCTGGAGATACTTGTTCTGTTTCTCCACCTCTGCCAAGTACCGAGTTACTTTGTCATTGATGCCAGCTCTCTCTGCTGTGCCCCTCTGCGGTGGCGGTGACTCCTCCTGCAGGACGCTGAGCTCGAAGACCTGTGGGTCAGTGGAAGGGATGTCCCCCTGACACTTGTCAATGTGGGCATTGTCTTCCATGATGGCTTCTCTTTTGGGCCCACTCGCAGTCAGGGGTCTCACCTTCACCAGATGCAGTGATGATGAGTTTGGATCGTCCCTTCTGAGGAGCAACTGTTTTCCAGAAACGTCAACCTCCTCATCTGGAAGAATTTCCAGTGTCCTCTTAATGTTCTGGCAGTTATAAAAGTCCAACTCTGGGCAGTCCTCGAAATCATCTGCTCCGTTGCTCAGTTGATCTATCAAATTCATGACCATGCCAGTCTCATTACATGCTGTTATACTTTCACCACCACACTGAGGAGAGGCTGGTTCCGGAGACGACAGTTTGGTCCTCGACTCCCTCACAATGTGTATCGGCACGGAGTGCTCAACAACTCCATCGGACCGACGGATTTTGATTTCTGCCGTCGAAGTGAAGTAAACTGGCTTCAGCGACGCGGCTTCGTAACACGCAAAGGCAGGCATGATGTTTGCGGAGGAAGGCTGTGATTCTATTACCCGATCGCCGTTGATAATCGCTGCTGAAGTTGTGTCTTTTGTTGTTGTTGTGCGGTGGTCCAGTGGTTGTTTGTTGGCCGCAGATCTTGATGATGTTGTCGTCGCAGTAGTCGAGGAGCGGTCGGATCCGTTCGAGATTGTTGTCACCGAAACTTCGCGACAACACTTGGGATAGTGTGTCAGCGCACTGTTGTACAACCGCATCTCGAGACACTCCTTTATACTAAACGTTACGTCGCTACAGCCCCCGAGAGTTACGAAAAGATGACAACGACGTCTAAAAATAACACCATGTCATCGATAAGTTATAACAGCAGCGATGTGGGGGGGAGACGTTTCCTAACAGCAACGATGTGGGGGGGTACGTTTCCATGGATCTGATCCTTGATCCCGTTCGTTGTTACGGACGTAGACAGACGGGTTTAGCCATCTTGCGTCACTGCTGTTGCGATCATGCCCCCTAATTTTAGCCCTGAAAAGTGTAACCGGACCCTCTCCTCTTCGGGGTCTTGTTATGGGGTCATAGCCCACTGCACTCCAACTAGGCTACTGAAGCGGTCGCCCCGCGACGAGAATGCGAAGGATGTGATGTGTCACAGCACACACGGATCTCATTCTCAAAGCTTCCCCATAGCTCCATTCGGCCGCGTCTGGGTGGCGTCGTTGTGTTGGAATGTGTGAGGTCTGCCAACAAACAAGCTACATCACACAGTCACAATGGTGGAAAAAGTACTCACATTACTTAAGTAACAAACAAGCTACATCACACAGTCACAATGGTGGAAAAAGTACTCACATTACTTAAGTAAAAGTATCAATACTGCAATCTAGAAGTACTGTTACAAGTAAAAGTCCGGAATTTAAAATGTACTTGAGTTTGGTACAAAAGTATTGGCATCAAAATGTACTAAGTCAAATGGCCTGAAATGGTTACTCTAGACTATATATTTTGTTATAATAATATACATCTACAAAGTGACTAGTAGCCTAACTAAAGTTTTCAAATAATTGTAGTGGAGTAAAAGTATATTTGCCTCTGAGATGTAGTGGAGTAGAAGTAAAAGTAGGCTACTGAAAATTGTAAATGACTTAGTAGGCTACTTGAGTAAATGTACTCAGTTACTTTGCACCACTGGTCACACGCAGGCACTTACGGATAAAACAAACCCCCCACGTATTTATATGGTTGCCGTCAGAGAGAGAGGATAGTCAGCTATCGCGGAAAAGTTGGTTTTAATTCCTACATACACATACACTAGGCTACATTCTTTCATGGTGGGATAATTTTTCGACAGGAGCTATTTAGGGAGCGTCAACAAAGTAGCATACTCTCCATTGTGTGTGTGTGTGTGTGTGTGTGTGTGTGTGTGTGTGTGTGTGTGTGTGTGTGCACGCGTGCATGCGTGTGTGTAAAAAGGCCAATCTTTTCTTACAGCTTCTAAACGTCATGAACATGGAGAACATCGTGCAGGAAGCCTGACTGACTGTTTCCGTAACGTCTATGTTTCTCTTTAGATCATTTTTCATCAACACATTTTTTTTATCGGAATATGTTATTCAGTTTGTATGCACAGATTTACGGTGAACAGAGTGATACATCTACCAGAGAGCATATTTGGGGAAACAGTGGCTGGCAAGGCCAATGTCATTAAGAACTTCTAAGAAGCTGAGGGAGTGGAGTCAGGGGGCAGTGACAAGGTGACAGGCAGCAAAAATAGGATGAAAAAAAAAACACATAACAGTATCAGTGGGAATAGATGCATCAATTTCTGCCGTTAGGATGTTAAAAAATGTTTTTTTTATAAAATTTGTTTTTTCATTTAGATTTAAAAATGGTTATGGAGGCTGTTCCAAAGTCTAGGGGCCCTGATGGCAAAGGCCCGGTCACCCTTGGTCACCAGCCAACTAGTAAAGCTGAAGAGGAGGACATCAGGCTACGGACAGGCACATAGGGTTCCAACAGCTCAGCTAGATATTGAGGTGCCAGGCCGTTAAGAGCTTTAAAAGCTAACAATAAAATCTTAAAATCAACTCTAAAAGGTTACTGGCAGCCAGTGCAGTGCAGCTAGTACCGGGATTATGTGTTCTGATCGCCTAGTCCCAGCAATGAGTCTGGCAGCCGCATTCTGCACCAACTCCAGGCGGTGTATGGATCCCTTGCTGAGGCCTACTACATGGGCCTACCACACACCTCACTTTAGTTGGCTGAGTGCAGAGTCTCTCATCTGAACAGTCCTCCTGTCTTCTCTCCTCATAAATTCTGGGGCTGTGGACAACAGACCTGATTTGGTGGGGGCGGGGGGCGGGGAGGGAGGACAACAGATGAAAGGAAACACAAGGAAAGAGACAGGTAAACATATATTCCTGTAATTTGCTATCTCTTATCTTTTTACCAAAAAATAAATACATAAAGAGACAACAGAAAAATATAATTTAAATCTCAACATAGAGGTACCTCACGCACGCTCATGTTGTATTATTATCAATCGTTATAATGTATTATCTATGATTACACTATAGACAACAACAGGCCTTAAAGGGGTAGTTCACCCCCAAAATAACTTTTTTTCTATTGATTACTGACCATCTGGAGCCTTGAATTCATAGATATTTTTTTGTTTTTGTCACATTCCTAAGCCAATAATTTGATTATAATAAATGTGTCCCCATTGATTCCGGTAGGAGACACAAATGCATTTGTGTCTCCTACCGGAATCAATGGGGCTAAATTTATTATAATCAAATAATAAAGGAAGGAATGCGACAAAAACAAATAAATATCCATGAATTCAAGGCTCCATGGGGTGAGTAATTAATAGAAAAAAAGTTATTTGGGGGGTGAACTACTCCTTTAAGATTGTGAATAGGTAATTACAACTTTAGACAATATAGTCTTGAGACTCATATTTGGTGTTTGTCTAACATTACAACTTTTCTGGGGAGGGGAGTGATAAAAGAACACATAGGATGATAACTGATACTGTAACCCAAGGGGCTGATTACTGTTCTCAGTCCCAGGGTTGATACGGCAGTAGCAGACTAATAAGCACGAGCTAAAGTGCCACTGTGCAATGATGTCACCATGAAACACATCAAAGCCCAAGTATTTAATAGTGTTTAAATGCTGTTATATTGTTACATGTTATTTTGGTACATTACTATGTTACTTGTTGCATTACCTAAGGACTCGGAGAGCTTAAATAAATGGTCGCTCACTAAAGTTCTGTACCTGATTTTCTCCATTTCTGCCGGTTGGTTCCAGTCTGATGTTGAGAAATGAGCCCCCACATCTTTAATCTGAGTTCCCAGAAGTTTTCGCCAGCTCTCGCATACAAACGGGAGGGGCGAGGAAACCACATCTTCAAATGTAACCTATGGAACAGTAATGGATGGAGACACACAGAGGAGAACAAATATCAATTATTGGAAAATGTCTTCAATACAACTAACACATAAAACACCAGCATATAACATTAGTACAATAAATAAATAGATAAAACAAATATTGCAAACAGTTGCTGAAGACTACTACAATAAACATAAAGTCGTTTTTACTGACTAACAACTAATAACCCCATTATGCCTTGCCTCAGGCATTGTACAAATATTTTTGGCTTGAATTCTGCCCTTCCGGGATGAGAGTCAATCATCAAGGCATTTTCAACTATCCAACCAGAGCTCCAGTAGATGTCTATCAGCAGCAGTGGTGGAAAAAGTACTAAATGTTTTTACTTAAGTAAAAGTATCAATACTGCAATGTAGAAATACTCTGTAACAAGTAAAAGTAATCAGAATTTACTTGAGTAAACGTACAGGTATTGGCATCAAAATATACTTAAAGTAAAAGTATTAATTACACAGAATGTCCCCTTTCATATGTCTAACATTTATAAAGATCTTTTGAAAATAGCAGATCTAGCTTGTTGTGAGCAGTGAGCAGTTGTGAGCTTGATCGGCTATTTTCAAATAGCCAAAGTTTAAATAGTGGTTTAGGTTAATGTTTTGTAATGGTAATAAAAATCTTCAAAGTAACTAGTAATTAAAGTTTTCAAATGATTGTAGTGGAGTGAAAGTACAATATTTGTCTCAGAGATGTAGTGGAGTGGAAGTAAAAGTATAGAAAACTAGAGAAAGTGCTCCTCGGAGCAGAGGTCTCCGCCAGGTCAGGTAAGTTATTGTGGCCTCCTGGTGGCGCTATAATAGGCCAATGTGAAAAGGGTGGCATTTCTTCCTCGGCCTAGTGGGAATATGCGTGCAAAATTTCACGGAAATCGCACGCCGCGTTCATGATTTCAGACATTTTGTTCAAAACGGACCAATCCTGCAAACTTTGGAAGTCAACCTTAGTCAATGAGGATGGAATATGAAATATCGGACAGATGCGTCTTGATCACATGACTATAGAGATACTGTGTACCGATTTGTGTGATGTTTGGATAAAATCTGAAGGATTAATATCCAAAAATGTATTTGACATAAGTCGGCCTCCTGGTGGCGCTGTAAAAAGCAGATGTGAAAAATGCAGTGCAGATGTTTTTCCTTGGCCTCTAGGGAGTAGGCGTGCAAAGTTTCACGCAGATCGGTGCAGTTATAGTTAAAAATGCAAATCGGCCTGTTATAGCGCCACCATGAGGCTGATGTGAAAAGTTTTAAGTGCCATTTCTTCTTCGGCCTAGTGGGAATGTGCGTGTGCAATTCTATGCAAATGGCAAGCTGCGTTCATGATTTGAGGCAGTTTGTTCAAAACGGACCAATCCTGCAAACTTTGGATGGTAACCTTAGCCAATGAGGATGGAATATGGGAAATCAGACAGATCAGGGTTGATCACATGACTATAGAGATACTGTGTACCGATTTGCATGAGGTTTGGTTAAAAACTGTAGGAGTGATGGGATAAAATGGGTTTTGCACAAATCGGCCTCCTGGTGGCGCTATAACAGGCCCATGTGAACAATTTGAGGCAGAGGTTCTGAATTGGCATCCAGGGAGTGTGTGTGCACAGTTTCGCAGCGACCGGGCCAACGGTGCCAGAGATTTGGTGCTAACACACAGACAGGACACACACACGGACGGACGGACGGACGGACGGACACACGGACGGACGGACGGACAGGGGCGAAAACATACTCTCTCGCCATGCCTTTCGGCCTGGCGGAGACAATTAGAAATACTCCAGTATACAATTACCTCATAATTGCACTTACTGTAAGTACAGTACTTGATTACATGTACTTAGTTACTTTACACCTCTGTCTATCAGTTAAGATATCTTGTCTCAAAACAATCCGACAATGGTGAAACATTATGACTAATCAATTATTTAACATATTGAATTAAATAATAATTATGCACAGAAAATTGTATAAAGACCATTTTGATGAAGATTATCCAAGGACAACGTTATTATTTCACCACAGGGTGGCGCTGCACGTTGACTGCTTTGTGAGCATCCATGATTGGCATCCCAAGGTTCTGGGTAGTGGTGGAAAAAGTACACACATTTTCTACTTAAGTAAAAGTATCAACACTGTAATGTAGAAATAGTGCAAAAGTACAAAAGTATTGGTATGAAAATGTACTTAAAGTATCAGAAGTAGAAAGTACTCATTATGCAGAATGTCCCATTTCACAAGTTTTCAAATGTATAAAAAATGTATGAAAATAGCAGATCTACAAGTATTTGCGACGCATTGTGTAGGCTATTTTCAAATGGCCGAAATGAAGAAATGAATAGGGTTGAAGTGGGTAATGCATGTTTTGTAATAATAATCAAAATCTACAAAGTAAGTAACTAGTAACTAAAAGTTTTTGTAGTAAATAAAGTGAAGTAAAAGTACAATATTTGCAGTGTATGTAGTGGAGTAGAAATAAAAGTACTGAACACTGAAAATACTCCAGTAAAGTAAAAAATACCTCAAAATTGTACCTAAGTACAGTGTTTGAGTAAATGTACTTAGTTACTTTACAACACTGATGAAGGGGAGTGCCAGTGGACATGTCTGAACAATAACAACAACTGGTATCTGTTTCACCAAACGATTCAATTTTGTTGTTGCCGTCTTGTTAAATCCTACTCAAATTTGTCGCACAATTGCTTCTGTTTGTATTTTTGTAAAGCACTTTGTAACAAGAAAGGTGCTGCTATATAAATCAAGTTGATTATTTTCTGTTTTTACTAAAGAGCTGGAGAAATGGGGGGATGCCTGCCTGTTACTTAACAATCACTCTAGCAATGATTACTATTACATGCTTATGAATTCAGTAAGATACCCAAATCTATCTGTAAAGTTTGTGGTGTTGCCATGCCTCTTCAACTTCTTGCAGCTCGCGTAGATACCCGTTTTTCTGCTTCTCCTATCTCCTTTTGAAGACCCACTGTTGATAGAAAGATGTGGATGTTAATACAGTTGTATCACCCCATCATTTGACTGTTTTGACAAGGACCCAGAACAGGGTGATTCAGACATGGAGGAAATCCCTACAGAGAAGTTGGCTGATGTTTGTGATGACATCGAGTTTGTGGACCATGCTGTACACTGACAAGTGCAGCATATGACACCCTTCCCGGTTCCAGAAACCTCTCCCAGTGGTTCAGAAGTGAGGCCAAATGTCCCCTGTGCAGCAAAGACAACGCAGGCCTCCAGGCACATCCTTTCAGGGTGTAAAGTTGCACTGGCACAGGTCCTGAGGAAGCTTGCAGAGCTGTTGGAGAAATGCAGAGTCGGAGCAAACAACTCTGCAAGACACCCCCAGCTAGTCATTCCCTTCGTCAGACCAGGAGAGATCTGGCAGAAGTATAAGCAGCAGGAAAAGCTACAGCTCTGCCTGCTCCTAGAAAGGGATGGGAGATGCAAGTCAACCTGGGCAAGCAGCTGGTCTTTCCAACTGAGATCACACAGACAATGCTAAAACCGGACGTTGTGATGTGGTGTCCGCAGCTGCCAAGAGGGTCCTCGTCATCGAGCTCACTGTCCCCTGGGAAGAGGGAATGCCAGTAGCATTATGAGTTCAAGCGGTGTAAGTATTCCGACTTGGCTGCAGAGTGCAAAGACCTGGGCTGAGCTGCAACCTTCCAAGTCGGATGCAGGGGCTTTGTGGCCAGATGGGCAATCCAGCTTCTTCGCGCAGCTGGAACGACAGGGGCATACCTGCAGAGGACCATAAAGGAGCTGGCAGAGGAGGTGGAGAAAGCAAGCTACTGGCTCTGGCTACGGAGGAGGGATAGTATTTGGGGTTCATCCCCCTAATACATGCAGCTGCAGGGGAACCCCATTCAGCCACTACCCTCCCCCCACCAGGAGATGTACTGGGCAGGGGGAGCTATGGTTGGGATCCGGAACCGAAGGAATCGGATCCAACATTGAGGAACCGGAATCGGTTCCATCATATTTGGAACCGTTTCCGGAACCGGTATGTCACATTGTCAGAGCTGGTTATGTGGACGTCCCGTCTGCTATACAATAACAATACCGGTGGTTCTCAAACTTCATAATTTCAAGGACCACCATAACTCTGAGTGTAGAAATGTAACCAAATGGACCCGTAATGGTTCCATGTGTACACACTCAGAATTACAGACCCGTAAGGGTCCATTTGGAACCCCCCGTAGGAATCGTTAAAGGGAAGGGAACCGTTAAGGAATCGGACCTTTAAGAGGGAATCGCTAAGGAACCGGAATCGTTAGGATCCCAACCCTAGCTCCAGCTGACGACTTTGCAGCTGACCCAATGTGCACCGGAGGAGGTACGACAGGCAGAGATGCCAAGTAGGAAGAACACCACCTGTACAACTTTGTTATTTACTAAATAATTCCAGGTTGTTTCTTGAAATCTGACAGGAAAATATCACAAATCAGTAGCATCATAACCTTTTACAAGAGGTGTTGACCGGGCAAGACCCTTGCATTGCATGGTAACTCCATAGACACTTAATTTCCCTCTCTTCATTACTGTTGTATGCAGGTGAAGTAAACTGAAGTGCCAGTATGGATGGGTGAGTGTACACCGCTCCAGGTGGTTTCGACAAGAACGACACGTTGCTTTGATTTCTGACTTCTTTACTGAAGGTTAGCAGGTATAAAACGGTACAGGTTTGGGTAGGTGTGGTTCTTTAGCAAAAATAACAAATTACATAAATGATCAACACAAAATTACATAACAATCCACAAAACAACCAGGTCAAACATATTACAACACCTGCTTAATAGAATAAACAGTCAAATTCAACAATATCCAAACAAACAAATGTCTGCACAAACAAACAGTACTTACAATGAAAAGATGCACACTTCTGAAATCTGTACAGAAAAGAAATGACAGTTGGCTTGACCTGCTAGCTGACTGTTAATAAAACTCAGCTGATTGCAACTAGCAATCTAATAATTTTAGGCCCGGATAGGCTGAGTAGCCCCTTGCTGATCAACTGTTCTAAATGATTTCAGCTGACCTTTTTCACACAGTGTACTTTTCTGATGTAGTGTAATAGTTTCTCTTATTTACTTTCTGATATTTCTTTCAGGTGATAAAAGTGATGGGAATTGGTGTGAATTGCCACTTCTTGAGCTTGGCAATGTTCAAACTGCAACATGGCTTTAACTTCAACAGTGGTATGTTATCTGTCTATGTTAATAACAACTAGTGTCACAGAAACTGTAAAATGTTGTGAAACTGTGACTGTCCAGCTCTCCTCCTGTTTTTTATGCCTCAGGTGTGTCTGATATCAGTCTTCTGTGTGAAGGGGAAGGGGACCATCTTATCCTCTCCACATCAGAGATCTTAGTGGAGATTGACCTGATCATGGTGACAGGAAGAATCATTGTCCATTGACCTCCTCCAAAGCCACGCCCCCTCCCGCATCCCCAAAACAAACAAAAAACGCACCTGGGGTGACAGGGCTTTCTCAGTTGCAGCCCCCTCCCTTTGGAACTCACTCCCACCTCACATTGCCACCCCCACCCTTGCCCTGTTCAAAGCCTCCCTCAAAACCCATCTTTTCAGACTTGCTTTCCCCAACTAATTCAATTCTCCCTTTCTGCCTTTTAGTTTTAGCTTGATATTTTTTCTTTTTTTTTCTTTGCTTAGTTTTTAACCGTTTAACTAGTTTTCTGTTAATAAATATTTTGTTTTGTTGTAAAGCGACTTTGGGTACCGAGAAAAGCACTATATAAATTTGATGTATTATGATTATTGTTTCCTACATGAAGGCCCGCAACACCATAGGCTGAGCAACGCAGTTATCCATGTTCTAATCCAGGGGTCTTCAACCTTTTCAGGCCAGGGACCCCCAAACTGATGGGGTTGATTGATTGATTGATGTAGTTTATTTAGAAAGACATGAGAATAGTACATGACAGTACATAACAGTACATGGAAGTACAAATTCACAATACAAGGTCTACTAAACTGGAAACCCTCATTAAGCACTAAGCTTGTTTAAGATGAGAACCCCATGAACACAAATCATGATGAAATATAAGAGGCAGGCAGATATACACACTACTATACAGAATGTCATACAATCAGCTTTCAGGTTACTGGTATGACGAGAGAAAAAAAATATATATATATATATATATACAAAAGAGGAAAATGAAGGGGGGGGGGGGGGGTAGGGGGGGGTAGGTTAAGACTTAGACAGGGGCCATTTTCGAATTGCAGCCTCCTGAAGGTGTATCTTTAGGGCAGTTTTGAAAGTGAGTAGGGTTTTACACTCCTTTACTCCTTTTGGTAGGGCATTCCACATTTTTGTTGAATAGCATGAGAACGAGTTCTCATGCTAGAACGGGTGATGGAGCAGGGACCCCCTACCTACCTCGTAGGGTAGGGGGTAGGCTACCACATATATATATCGTATATTTATGTATAAAATTGTGTTTTATATGTATAAACATGAAAAAATAGTTGCCTGCTCCTACGCACAGGTTGTCCCAGTAGGTGTGCAAAAGGACCTCATTGTCCTTTCTCTTCAAAATATGTATAAACATACCATGTTATTGTGCATTCAATACTAAGCTATTCAAATGTCATGTTATGTTTAAAGACAAATTGAAAATGTTTGAGTTTTTAAAAACAAAAATATGTTTTAAATCAAACAACAATTTTGCGGACCCCCTGCTGTACCTCCGCGGACCCCCTGTTGAAGACCTCTGTTCTAATCTACTGCATAATGACATGGACACTGCTACAATACAACTGACAGATGTGGCAGATCTCGATATTAGGGAAGGCCATCATCCAAAAGGTATATTTGACCCAATAAAGTTGTTCTTCAAAAGGTTTGAAGAACACCTGCCGCTTCAGTGGGATGAGAAGAGGGCCCACAGAAGACCTGCTACACCCTTCATATGTGAGCAGTGTCAGAAGGACTGCCACTCCTGTGTTGGACTCTACAGTCACAAGAGGTGCTGCTCCAGCACTGCAGCGGGAAACCAGAAGCGCTGATCCAACGGTCCAATGGGACATCGGAAGCCGACGACCACATTGCACCTGGTTCAAAACACCCTCCCCTCATCACTACTGTCCTAACAAGATGATGATTCGCCAGTCAACTGCCACTGCAACACAACGGCAATTTAGCCAAAATTCAGGGTTCAGAGTCTGGGAGCTTTCTGAGTGAATGATCACAGGCAGATTAAAACAAACTGATTACAGGGAGAGTTAAGAAGCTGCAATTATTCCATAAAATATAAGGGCCCAAGTGCAAATGATTCTTGATTTCAAATGAATGGGGTATTTATTTGCCATTATTCCGGGGTTTCGTACAATTATATACTGCAACAAGTTTTTGTGTTGTACTTTGGTTGTGTTGTACTTTTTATTTATTTATAAACGGATGGTCAATTTTGTGTTTCTGTTGCTCGTGAGAGGACCACAATGGAGATAAGTCCATGGACTTTTTTTGTGTTTTATCCTCGATCTGCTGTTAACATGTGTAATTGCATGGTTATTTGATTTTCAAATAAACTTAAAAAGTTTCATTATCTGTACCATTTTTGTATCCCTGCCTGGTGGTGATGACCAAACATGAGCTGAGGTGATAAAAGATGAGATGTCACCCCTGCCGAGATGGCACCCCTGGGTGGTGGTTGCCATACACGTTATATTGTTATATACAGCTTATGGATTGTATTGGTCGTAATGTGCTGACTTTTGTTGCAAAAATGTGTGCAAATATTTATTTTGGCTAAGTAGGCCTAGTATAGGAACAAAACTAAATTGTGCCTACCAAAACAACCAACCACTTTTACATTTTGGCACCGATATTAAATGTTATATCCAAACAATAATAATGGTGCAACCAACGACGTCCAACCGACCACCTGAATGATTTCTTTGTTTCCCTCCTTTAGGTTAAACATAAATGGCATTTATGACCACCAGAGAGCATCCAAAGACTTCATCTGAAACCTCGGGCCAGCCAGACAAGACGACTTCAGCCAGAGGGCGTTCAGAGCATTACCAGTAGCACACGTGTGGGGGAGACATTTGACTTTGACAAATAAAATGCCTGGAACAAATGCATTGCAAAGGGACGCTACGGCAGCTGTCGCAAGGTTGTGCGCCGCATACAAATGAGCCCATTGATTGCTGTCTTCACTGTAGGCTACCCTCTAGCCAACAGCCCAGTCTACAACTGTAGTCTACCGATCTGACTTGAATTTTTTCGTACAAATTTCGGTTTAACAGGAAAGAAGTGCTTTCTCTAGCTACTATATGAGTGTCATAGATTTATTTACATATTTAAAAAAAAAACATGATAAACATTACACCAGTAGAAATATGTCAAATTTAGTTTATTATCAGCTAGGTCCACAACCCACTTACCGCAGGATTGTTTGCTGTCACGATCGGTCTATTATAGCCTTGGATCAAGCCTAGATGTATACTATCGATTTTGACATTTTTATATCTACCATAGTCTTGGCTAGCACCCCCCAGTACGTCCTGCACTTTCACCAGTGAAGCCCGTATTTCTCCGAACATGTAGACATTCAAATATAAGGTGCTTACCCGGTTGCCCCAAATGTTAACTTGCCTTTCGGAGTCTTTGTGCAATGTGTTAGTCCATATTTTTCAATAGATATGTGTTTTTATCCCGTCTGTGGCCGAACGCCATTTCCCTCCCTCGTTTACTTCCTGTTTACATTGAGTTTATTTCCGGCTTTCACCAGATGCGCCCCGTCACTACCGCCCATTGAGGAATACAGGGAACTTCAGACAGAATCCGCCACAGGCACAGACGGTATTAAAATATATCTATTGAAAAATACGGACTAATACATTGCACAACGACTCCGAAGGGCGAGTTAACATTTGGGGCAACCGGGTAAACACCTTATATATATTTATTTGTACATATAGGGAGAAGTACAGGCTTTACTGGTGAAAGTGCAGGACGCACTGGGGGGTGCAGGCCAAGACTATCGTAGATACGAAAGTAAAAGTCAGACTCGGTAGAATACATCAATGATAGTCTTGATCCAAGGCTAGGTCTATTTATTTATTTATTGAGTTGGCGCCTGTTGTTTTTATTTATCATTATGTAGACCCTATAGATCGAGGCAACCATGCATCGACTGTCTTGCAAACCTCGTTGCAGTTCTTCTAGCGCAGTGTGATTGTTGTGTGTACTACATGTCAGTGTATAACAAGCAGCCAGAGAGCCATGCATGCTGATGTCAGAGATTTCTCCCCCTGCCCTCTACTAGTGGGAGGATCTTTGTGCGTTGAGTCACGCAGCTGTCAAAGATAGCTGTCACCCAGTTCCATGATCAAACACACATTCAATGAGACTCAAGGCTTTAGCCAAGAAAAGCGCACTTCTCAGGTATCCACACTCTCACAAACGAATAAAACCCCTCCAAAAGAAATTTGGGGATTTTTTTTTGTTGGAGGGGGACGATTGAGGAATTTCGACTATTCGGAATCGGATCATACACGCTGTTGTTGGATATCTGGAGAGACAAAAAAAAGAAGGAAAAAAAGGGCACTCGATCGGACTAAAACAGAAGAAATTTGTCCTACTTGCGCTTCACTCGTGGCTTTAACGTGAAATAAAGGATTTTTTTTGTACGGAGATGAAGACGAAAAAGGGTATGTAAGCTTTTTTTTCACCCCCAACGTCTTCTTAACAAAATCAATGACATAACTGTGTCTGGTAAACGGTTTTTCCCCATGCAGACCATGCAGCCTATTGTTTCCCTTCCAGACTAAACAGGGCTTTCTCTCCCATGTGCTGCTGGCGGCTTGTCAAAAACAAAATCATCTAATATTTGATTCTACGGTTTCTTTCTTCTCGTCACATTATGAACTACTTAACTGAAGCCACAATAACATCACTTTTTAATCAGTTTAATTATCCCCCCCCCCCCACACACACACACAAATTGCAATTGGGTCAACTTTTGGCAGTTGGACGATAAAGGTCAAAAGTTATTTCACTAAATCTTTTTGTTAAGTTTGGCTGTAGCCAGGGGAGAATGAAGAATCACAAATAAGACTTTTATACGAATTGGCTTAAAAGTTATTTGGTGTTTGGTGTGACAGTGTCTTCTCCCCCCTGTGTGTGCATGCCTTACACCAATGGTTCTCAAACCTTTACATTTAAAAGTCTCCCCTTAACTCTAACAGTGTACAAATGGAACCAAATGGACCTGTCAGGGTCCATTTGTTTCCATTTGTTCACTGTCAGAATTACACACTTGTAAGGGTCCATTTAGACCCCCCTTAAAGCAACACAGAGTCCCTGCAATCCACTTTTGAGAACCACTACACAGTCGTTATACTCTTATCATAACGTTCCCACGTTACCATTGGAAACATTGGAGTACACATAAAAAGTGCTGCCTCATTAACGTGGAGGGACTTTTAGGCTGACCTGCTTGTGTTTGCTTTCATTCTGAGAGAGAGAGAGAGACTGCAGCCTTACATTCTCTGACCTCGTGGTGCTGAGCTCACTCACAGACACACAATAGAAACTCCTCGCAAAGTTCTTTAAAAGTTGACAAAACGCACTCTGTGTCTAAAACGCCTTTACATTAAACACGTTCGCACCGCGGACGGACACATTTGTCGCCGGTTGGGTGTTTTCTACGGTAAAAACGTTTAAAACGGCTACAAAGAAGCCATGAAGCCAAGATTCTTTTGTTTAGTCTCGAGACGCTGATTTGCAACAGGTCCTCCCCTCCCCCCTTTCCCTCTCCTCTCCAGCCTACGTAATTACCTCATCCTGTTCCTTCCACGCTCTATTCATTTCCCACCAGTTTGCAGTGATGGAAGAAGTACTCACATGTTTTTACTTAAGTAAAAGTATCAGTACGGTCCTGTATTCAAAATGTAAAGTACAAAGTATCAGCATCAAAATATACTCATCAAAGTACCAAAAGCAAAAGTACAAATTGTGCAGACTGTCCCATTTCACAAGTTCAAAATGTATCTTTTGAAACTTATTTTGAGCTTGTAGATCTGCTATTTTCAAATGGCCGAAATGTATATATAGGGCTGGTGGTTAGTGTGTTTTGTAATAATCAAAATCTAACTAAAGTTTTCATAAAGTAACTAGTAACTAAAGTTTTCATATAATTGTATTGGAGTAAAAGTACAATGTGTTCCTCTGAGATGTAGTGGAGTAGAAGTAAAAGTATTGAAAATAGTGAAGAAAGGAAAAATACCTCAAAATTGTACTTAAGTAGTTTAGTGTACTTAGTTACTTTACACCACTGCCAGTTTGCCTACAGCACAATGAGCACATTGCAGATTACACATTACTTAAAATACAATTAAGTAGTTGAATCTTGTTTTTTCATGGCGCCACCACAGTCAGTTACCACCATGGATAGTTACAGGTAGGCTATTTGTGCATAAAGCCTTTGACACTGACATAACTTTTTTTAAATGCCCCAAAGCCCTAACAAGTACACCTACTGTCAGGGGTACTGCCTGGTACTTCAAAAGTCATGTTGGTACTATCAACTGAATAAATAATAGGCTACTTTGTTTTGTCATAGTTCATCTTGATTAGAAAGACTATGTCTTGATAAGTAGACATAATCTATGCCACATGGTGTGCACAGCTGTTGTGTTGTTCGGGAGGAAATCCCCTTATATTTGTTCCAGCAGAGTCACCTCGCAGTGCTCTCTCTGTTTCATTTAAACATGATGAAAGGTGTGCTGCTTGCTTGGCCTGCACAATAGAGACCTGGCTAGTATTTGTCTAGGCAGGTTTTATAACTGACAACAAGGGTTGGATCAGCCTTTGTGATGGCGTCTCCCCCCCCTCCTCCTCCCTGTCTCCCCCTCCTCCTCCTCCTCACACCCTCCCTCCATATATGATGTGAATCACATGGCTGAACCTGACAGCTTGCCTCTGACACATCAGCTGCCTCGCAGACAGCAAGCGTTTGTTTGGCAGACGGCCGGGAAAAGAGCGGGTGGGAGCCTGACAAGAGGCTGGCTGGCTGGCATAAAGGCATATAACAACTGTACACCGCCGCGTCCCCGCTCTCATACATTCGGTCTCCTCTTTCTCACCCATGCCATGCGTGCACCACTTGCAGGTTTGATGATGATGTCCGGGAGCGAGACCGACGATGAGGATAGCCTGGATGCACCCCTGGACCTGTCGTCGAGCACGGGGAGCAGTGGCAAGAGGAAACGGCGGGGGAACCTGCCCAAGGAGTCGGTGCAGATCCTAAGGGACTGGTTGTACGAGCACCGCTACAATGCTTACCCCTCAGAGCAGGAGAAAGCCCTCCTGTCCAAGCAGACTCAACTCTCTACACTACAGGTATGGACAAAGATGACATATGGTAGAGAAAGTAGATGATGCCTAAACTTCTACTTCATAATGTGGCAATGTTGAACAACAGATGTTCAACTTGTGAAATTGTGGACATTTAGCTTTCTCATTGGAAGGGTGTTGTGCACTGACTGCTGTTGAAAGTTAAAAAAAGGGGGGAAAAAGAAAGGGGGGGGCGCAGGGAAAATTTGTGCCACTTTGAATCATTTCCTGTCTCCCTGACAAAGATGATATGACACATATGACACATAAACAATGAGCCGAGAGTCATCATTGCCCGGCCAGCTTGATGTTGCAACTTTCAGGTCAGCTAGCTAAACAACAAAGCCAGCTCCACTCACTCACTCATTCCCAGTGTGCTGTGGGCTCGGCTGAGGCTCTCTCTCTCTGGGACAGGAATTTCCCTCCCTCCAGCCCCTTTCCATCCCAGCTGTCTGGGAACAATGCAGAGTCATTTACATAGTCAGAGTTTACAGGCCAACCTCTCCACCAGTCCGCCAGACCCACAATGGACAGAAACACAGACACAGAGGGCTAAGGGGAATAATAAGAGAAGGCCATGTCATGTTTATTGAAATGTTGAAAGAATTAGCAATTACTTAATTGAGCGGTGTTTAAAGCAAAACAGCAACATACTTAAGATGGGAAGCATTCACAAGTCATAAATATATGTAGGAATAAAAGATACTCTTCTATAAGGTTGTTCTATAAGGTTGTTGCATTATCCAATGATAATCTTTGATTTACATTTTAAATTTGAGAGATATGGTTATTATCATGGTTATCTGACATTTTGAACACAGCTAAAATGGACATACAGGAAAATGCTGCGGGTAGGCAGTGTGAAACATTTATGCTCAAACAAGTAACTGCTGATATGCAATGTCAGCAAAAATGTCAGTTTTTTTTTAATTAATTAAACTGCACCTGCTGCAGTGTGAGGCCACAATCAGCCCTTCAGACCCGTTAAAGGGATTTTTATTTTTCAATCCAGTTGCAAGTCTATTACTGAGCCGCATTAAGCAGCGAGATTGAGATCTTCTTTTGGACATCTTCCCCAGGTGTGCAACTGGTTCATCAACGCGAGGCGGCGACTTCTTCCGGAGATGCTGCGAAAAGATGGCAAAGACCCCAACCAGTTCACCATCTCCAGAAAAGGCAGCAAGGCTGGTGACAGCTTCTCTGACAGCTCCCAGTCTCCCAAGCACGCCAGCACCGCCACGGGCATAGAGGAGAGCTACGACAAGCGGGCCCTGCATCCCTCCAGCTTCGAGCCCACCATGTCCGGCGTCTTGAGGAAGGCCATGTCTCCATCTGCGCCTTCCCCCACCTCCACCTCCTCTTCCTCCTCCCCAGGGCCCCTGCCCACTCGCCCGTCCGTCATCTGTCACACCACTGTCACCACGGCGATGCAGGCCAGTCCCACAGCGGCCCTCCCCTCTGTCCCGGGAATAAACACTGACAGGGTGACCGAGCTGTTGCATTCTGCACAGGCCCTGGGGCTGTTCAGGTTCCGGGAGGAAGGGCCGGGCAGCCAGCCAGTTGCAACCACTACCACCATCCCCAACAGCACCAGCATGGAGGGCAACCTGAGCCCCCGCAGCGGGCTGTTCAACACCCCTCCCCCCACCCCCCCAGACCTCACACAGGACTTTAGCGGCTTCCAGCTCCTGGTGGATGTGGCGCTCAAACAGGCTGCTGAGATGGAGCTACAAGCCAAACAACTGGTCTCTTAAAACGTTGCAAAGTGACAGGGAGGGAAAAGAGGAGCCTCATCAACGTCTCTCGACAAGACAGAGCTCCTCCGATTTCAGAGACTTGGGCTGTCTATTTTTGGTATACCAATCAAATTGATGAGGATGTTTTTTATTGGAAAGAAAGGAGAAAAAAAAACTATCAAGGTGCCTTGGCTGTTAGTTGTTTATTAATTTCATATACATGCGTATGTATCTACATGTGTACATTATTTGCACACGGGACCAAAAAAATGTTAGATAAAATGCTGCCTGTCTTATGTCTTTCCTTTATATTATATATCATTTTAGAGAAAGGAGCAAGAGGTAGTGGCTTCCCTTCCTCGGAAGACCAATGTCAAATAGAATTGGTGAAATCTTCCTGACACATTTTCCCGTTTTACATTTCAGAGAACAGTTCATGATAGGTCTGCCTCATCTGTTTGCACACTAAAGGCAGAGGAAGGTCATCTCAGTGTCTTAAACATACTTTGCTGTCGGCATCTACGATGAACTTATTCACTACTGTAGTAAATGTTATGTGTTTTCATGATAAGATTCTAGTTTTGTTTTTGTAATTTACTTTTACATTTTTTGCTATTTTAAAAGAAAAAACTCCTCTGTACTTTGTTTCATTCACGTTTTCCCCTCTGAGGGATATTTCAGATGACCAATGTAGCAGGTTCTTAGTATGAGCCTTTACCCCATCACACAAGTGTAGCGACGGCCAGTGGACTGGAGGAGGAATAACACTACAAACGTCTGTTTCGCATTTAAACGACCAGACAAAGACGGCATTTTGAAATCACAGAAAAAAAGAAGAAAAAAAGAAAGAAACATTTTTATGTACAAAAAAGGACCATGTGTATAATGTGACACGATGCCCAATGATGTGATTTCTTTTCATACTGTGCAATGTTTGTGGCAAGTAGGGGTCACATGGGATTCAAATAAATAAAGTTTTGTTCTTTTTTTTCTACAACTTGGCACTGATTTCTTTCCCCACTCCGGTACATTCCACTGCGGTGTTCCAGGATAGACGACTATTCAGGTCTCTTTGAAGAGCAGATCTGAGCCCATTTACACAGGCTGACTTTTCTTGAACCTTGTGGTACCAGTTACCAGTGCTGCCTTCAGGGACAGGAAAACCGTATCGAGTTGATGTCATTAAAAACAAAAAGTACACGAGAAGACTGTGGAGAACATGTTTCCACAGGCTACCCAGTTAGATGTTGGAAAGACATTCCTACTGTGAGTGAATGAGAGAGCGGGAGGTTTACAACATCTTCAGACACTTAGCATATTCCTGCATAAATTAGCATCTGCCAAAAGCAGACGTCAGCGGTTTCCTGCCAAACAGGGGTGTTTTATGTGTGTTTGCGTCTCAATGGAGTCAATGTAAGGCATCTACTCGGAGCATGCTGGCTATTTCCTGCTCTTTAAAGGTGAGGCAGACAGCTGTGTCAGACTGCTACGTGCTCCCACAGCCCTAGATTCTGTTCTATTAGCCTTGATTTGTTGTTATTTACCAGTAACTCCTTGCATTTACACCATGTTTACCACTTAAACCCTATATACTTTGTTGTATGTCAAATAGCAAAAATAGCTGCCTAGTTGTGAGGTTGTAGACCTTTTCACCAAATGTTTGCTTAATTTTGGTTGAAAGTGTGCCTATTATGACCTGCCCACAATAGGGACACGAGGGTTCATGTGGTTAATGTTTATCCAGATTAGATAGTTTGTTTTGAATGGAAATAAGATACTGTAGTATAAATGATTTATTAATCTTTTGTGGAATAGTATTTTACCAAAAGGACCCAACACAACCCATGTCACAGCATTCCAACTAAGTTGCAACAGCATCCTAAGACGACAATTAGATTGTTCAGTTGACAACATCCAAATAGTCATTGATGCAATCATTGATTGAATGCAATTATAAGAATGAAATGAATGCAACCATACAACTGCATTTGTTGAACTTATTTTGTGTGTTGGACCCCCAGGAAGACTAGCTTTTTGACAAAAGCTCATGGGGATCCTAATATACTTCTGTGTCGGACCCCAGGAAGACTAGCTTTTTGACAAAAGCTGATGGGGATCCTAATATACTTCTGTGTCGGACCCCAGGAAGACTAGCTTTTTGACAAAAGCTGATGGGGATCCTAATATACTTCTGTGTCGGACCCCAGGAAGACTAGCTTTTTGTCAAAAGCTGATGGGGATCCTAATATACTTCTATGTCGGACCCCAGGAAGACTAGCTTTTTGACAAAAGCTGATGGGGATCCTAATATACTTCTGTGTCGGACCCCAGGAAGACTAGCTTTTTGTCAAAAGCTGATGGGGATCCTGATATACAATAAATCAACTGATATTGATCTGAAATGGACAGAGTATTCTACAAAAGGGCAGGGCATTATTACTGAGCATTAGCACATGCAGCGGACACTTTGCAGACACCCGCTTGTCAAATTTGACGGATAGCTGCTGCCGTTTTGACGGAGGTCACCCTGGAGGATGTGAGCACTAATGGGGGGTCGGAATACACCTCCAGGCACAGAGGACGGTTGCTGGCCTACTACTGTAGTGAGTGACTGAGCCCCCACTGAAGGACAGACTGATCTGGAGCCAGGGCACCCACTGAACTCCGGGCCGCTGAGGTCAGCATGCCTCCTCTCTCTTGAGCTTGATTGATGTGTGAATGATGAATCTCCGGCAGCACTGTGTGCAGGAGTGACGAGGCTATGGCAAGGCCAAAAGTGCTGTCTAATTATGGGGCCCGCCCCTGTGGAAGGGAAATGCCCTAAAAAACACTCTGTGCCGGGCCTTGTAATCTGTTTAATTATATTATAATTGAAAACACATGGGGTCGGGAGAAGGAGCAGAAATGAACAACACAGAAACAACATGGACATGACATTTTATTTTTTAAATAGTTTTTTAATGCCTATAAGATTTTCATACACGTGCCATAACATCAACAGTGTAATAACAGTAATTACAAAATGTATATCTGCTTAATATGTTATTTGATTGTTTTTATATTTTTGTTTACATTTACATAGGGAAACATTCATTTATGTACAAATGTTCAATTTAACGATTCCTTCTTATAATATAACTATATCACAAACCTCCGAAATGCCAGGATTGTTTAAGTGTCTTTAGTTTGGCAATTAACCAAAATCCAACATTCTGGTTTCTATGTCAACTCCCTGCTATATCAAGGGTATTATATTGATATGTTAATATAATGAAACATAAATATCATTGGACAGACAATTCAATCAATTTAAATACAAAAAATAAAATACTAAAATGACATGGCATAAAGGTAGAACTATTGTTACTTTTAAGTATTCACTCTAAAATCCATATCGACCACCTAAAGGAAATGTAAATCGTCTCTGTCGGGTGGAAACCTCATATGTCCACAACAACTGTTACTTTTCAGGATTCAAATTCAAAAATTGCACAAGCAGCAGACTTTTGATGCTAATTTGTGTGATGCTGTAGTACAGTGGTTAACCCTTTTCATATCAAAGTCCAGACCATTATTTATTCGGCATTTGAGCCACGGACCACCATTTGATGAGATTTAGCCTCTCAGACCCAAAACTTAGAATATGTTGTTGTCGTTGGATAATATTTTGTCCACAATTCCATGTTGTATTGATGTTGGTACCATAGGAGAGATAACAGGCAAACATTGTTCAAAATTCTTTAATTAGGTAATGCAGATGTTTAACAATAATTTAACTCTCGAGAGTAAAATAATTATTAAGACTCATTTGAGTCATTTGAGTCTCAAAAGTTAAAGATCTATAAGGGTCCATTTGGTTGCCAACTCTTCCATCATTTAGCTGGGGATCACCTGGAACGGGACCACAAAAAGTTCAACTGTGGAGATAGGCGGTTTCTGCCCGACAGCAACAAAAATAATACAGTGAGTTCACTTCATTGCATGAGTCCCATCACAAACAAACTGGACATTGTTTAGCTGTTGAATAATGGCAATACGGGGCTTTTTTTGTGACCAATGTCACAAAACGGTGTCAAAACAATACAGAGGACTGGATTACACATCAAATTCTTGGTACTCTGTTATCAAAACTACTGTGTGACAGTAAAGTGGCGTCAAGCCCGATTTATACTTCGTCCTACGATGGAGTCGCGCGTCACAAATAGTCGCTCTACAAGCTCACACGTCACGATGCATTGTGTGTGGCGTGAGCTTGAAGATCTGCTGTTTTCTCGCGTGTGACTCCGTTGTCTGGAGTATAAATTAAGCATAAGATTGTCTCCACATTCAAGCAGCTGACAAACATATCTTTGTTGAGGATAAACCGGCTGGGGCTGAGGTCTTTAAGAGAAGAATCATTCACAATTGTGGACTGCAAGCAATACTAATTCCCTCACCTACCTATGGTATAACCTCCTGACATATCCAGGTGACTGAGTTTATATACAGTGAGAGACCAAGCCTATGGGTCACATACAGCCACATAAAGTTACACAAATTCATTTGTTCTATATCTCTCTTTCTCTCTTTCTCTCTCTCTCTCACACACACACACACACACACACACAGAGACACATATGCACGCACACACGTACACATATTTGTCTTCCCCTGAGGCTGTTGTTGTGCTCAACTATCACATAAGAAATTAAGGCTGATCACTGAAATAAAAAGACAAAGGTGCTTGTCATGCCAAAAAAAATAAACTAGGTTTAAACTATAGACACAGTATAAGGGCCTTGTTGTAATGTCAGTGCATAATCATAATCACAGCCCCCCTTCAATTCAATAAATAAAATATTAGAAATAGAAAACATGGGAAATTGAATTCTATATGACCTTCACACAACTGCTTCATTTGGAGGCAGATAAGAGTGCACACACAGTGAGAAGGAAAGAATCACTTTAAATACTGTCAAACTGTGTGAAAATGGCATAATAAAATATGGTACCATTACAGTCATTGTGCCAAATGTGAGTATTGTAGATGACCTCTTCATATTTTTTTTTATTATAAGAAAGGATAAGGTAAAAAAAAGAAATAAATAAATAATGGGAAAGACAAAAATATATCAATTAGCTTGTTACAGCATGCATGTGGATGTCATAATATGTTCTTTATACAAACATGTTTTGCTCAGATTAAAATGGCGGATGGGATCAGTGGCTTGTACTGTATATTTTAGTTCAACGATACTGCTACTTGACTCATTAAGAACATGAATGAGGCCCCCTTCAGACCTAGAAAAATAGGAAAATAGCTTCTACACGCACACACGCACACACACACACACACACACACACACACACACACACACACACACACACACACACACACACACACACACACACGCACGCAGCATTTTTGCAGCACTGAATTGTGAATTGCACTCTCTGAGAACAAATAGCGAAAGCACAAAATCTCATGACCACCCAACCTCACCTGGGGGAGCAGCCACTGACCCTTTGACCTCTCATCTATGCGATCTGCCTCCCGCAAACTACAAAGATCATTTTCAGACAGAGGGAGTATTGTCACTATTATGCATGCAATATGATTTCTGCTGCTATTAACAGACCTGCACTTAAGCACTCATTCTCCCCCCGCGACACATTCTGCTTTACAATGACTTCTGGTAACGCAAATAAAAAAATGTTGATTAATTGTATATTCTTTAATGTATTTCTGCTATCTTCTCTATAGAAAACTACAACAGTGCAATTTGAGAAAATAAGTAATAAAGGTAAAGTGAAAATATAGCTTTTTATAAATACACCAGAGACTTGATGTATCCTTGATCATGACACATAATATTTGAACGTGTACAAGCTTTTGTTTGTCAGCTATTACTGTTTCCATTTTATGAGAACATCTCTCTGCCTCTCATTCAAATCAACAGCTTCACATCAACATTTTCAGTCACTTTGTGCATGTCTGTATCCTGTGTGTGTGTGTGTGTGTGTGTGTGTGTGTGTGTGTGTGTGTGTGTGTGTGTGTGTGTGTGTGTGTGTGTGTGTGTGTGTGTGTGTGTGTGTGTGTGTGTGTGTGTGCGCGCGCGTGTGTGTGTGTGTGTGTGCGTGCGCATACAGTACTTTACCAAGCACTATTTTGTTTTAGCAAGCAGGTACAAGATTAAATGGTTCCACCTAACAAAATACTTCAATGAGCTCCCGTGAGTTTAGACAGCCAGAGGAAAGTATAGGGCTAATTTATACTTTAAGTATGACCCATCACTTGCCTGAAACCTTCCTGTGATTGAAACCTTACCTGACACTGATATATTAGTCTTAATGCGGTTAAAAACCATCTATTGCTATTTGCACTTCATTAAAACAAATACTGCGGACATAGTATGTGTCTGTTTAGTGCCTGCACAGTAGTATACATGCACCGCGAAATGAGTGTTCATTTAACTCTGAGAGTGTAAAAACATGACCCATTTTTTTACAGAGTTAAATTAACACTCTTGCAGTGTGTGTGTCCTGGGTTACCAGGAGAGTGAAAGGCTGCCTGACAGAAGATACAGTGTTACACATTGTGGCCTTACAGTGTTGGGTCCACACGCACACGCACACACACACACACACGCACGCACACACACACACATGCATGCATGCAGGCCACGCATACAAAGTAAAATCCAGAGTGTTAAATTAACTCTGAGAGTAAAAAAATGCTTACATGAACACAGAGGATTTTACTGTGCTCTTGCACGCGTGCACACACGCACACGCATGCACACTCACCCACACATTCAAGCTCCCTCACTCTCCTCTCTCTATCTGTCACACACACACACACACACACACACACACACACACACACACACACACACACACACACA
>NC_137623.1:22142553-22145053 GCF_963280865.1 Gymnoscopelus braueri | reverse complement strand
AGAACAGACCAAACCGGAGGAGAGTAGACTGAGTAAGAGAAAGTGGGGGACATCAGCATGTATGACAGCGATGTTTTGCGACAAACTCATTTATTTAAATGGAATAATCAAGATTGACGGATTTGCTTCTGGTCATGGGGGGTTTTTGCCGGTTAAAATGACCCCCACAATTCAGTTTGGGCACCAGTGTTGCCAACTAAGTCTGCTTATTTACAGCAACTTTTGGCTTGTTTTTTTTCCAGAGTTGCAGGACAAATCTAACAAGACAACATTTCTTTAATGTTTATACTATAATTCCTCATAGGTTTGGGGAGGAATGTGAATCACATTGAGTGACAGAATCGGTCTGTCTCTACTTATTAAGTCCTGGCTCAAGTATGTGTGTAATATTATAATACCAAACATAAATTATAATGATACTGTATATGCATCTAACATTTTCTATTAAGAATATATGGCCATATTATTGGGCTTGTTTTGGCTTGTTTTTCGAGGTGAGATTTGGCTTATTTCTCTCACAAGAGTTGGCAACACTGCTGGGTGCCTTGCCTACACATTTGTGTATTGGCCACTCTGAGCACTGTCTCTCAGTACGCTCTGTCCCCCGACTGTGTGAATGGCGCATTCACTGAACGCCACAACAACACCAGGTGAAACCAATCAACTGCTGATTGGTGTGTAGGCTACAGAACAATAGAAGACAACTAACTGTTTTGCATAGAGACACTTGCATCAACTCATGTAGCTGCTACACATACAGAGATACCAGAGAGGAGTGGTCAAAAAACATATGCACCAAAGTGGTGTGTCTGGGGATTGAAAGAACATTCTTGGGATTTGACACCCATAAGTAGATTACCATATCTCTCCGATTGTGTAAAGGTTTAATTTTTTTGGGTTTAAATACTCTCTCAGTGTATCACTACTACAAGTTAACCTGCGATCGATCTCGCCCATGTTTAGATTATTTACACGCACCATTGCAAAGTGACGATGTTACTGTTGTTTAGACTAGAAAGGAGTGCTTCGGCTGTTCAAGAGCAAATTAATCAAGGTATCTTTATAACTCTGCACTCCTACAGGTGCAAAATCTCCATCTCTTTTTAACTCTGCACTACTGCTTCTCTCTCAAGCTCTATTTTATAAACAAATGCAATGTTTCATTGAGTTCTTCTAACTAGTCAACTTGGTTTTCCCTTGAATAGATAGAAAATTGCAAAATAAAAAGGTCTTCATCAGAGTAACTGCAACTAACAACATGCTTAGTTAGTGCTTAGTTATTTAAACTCCCAAGGAAAAGTCTAATATAACCATGGACTTGACGTTGAACGCTGTGACGTCACCGTCTGGCCACACCCACCATGTCCCCCCCATGTCATTTATCAATCCGGTGGCTCTGCTTCTAGTGCCCAAGCAAAGTCACCATGATTCTCTCTAGAGTTCAACTTTGATGAACTTTGACACGTACATTTGCATTGTAGACTACTAGAGACACTGCTTTGACTGTGTTGACCTCGAATGGGGATACGTTTAGCCATGTCACACTCTACAATTCTACTGTGAATTGAAAGAAAAGTGACGGAGCATGGTTTGAAGTAGATGGCATTTTCTGGTGTGAGCAGGGCTGCATGGGTGGTTTTATTTGTGTCTACGTTCCTCCATGATCCACTGACTCCTCTCCCTCTACTCACTCTCATCAGGCAGCGTGTTCTCCTCCGTGTCCTGCTGCATCTGTCTGCACCAGCCCTCCATGCGCTCCGCCTCGGCCTGCAGCAGCTTGAGGAACCAGCGGCCGTCGCGGGAGCACACCGAGCCCGAGCGGCTCGTCCTGGCGGCGTCCGCGGGCTCGTCCTCGGCGACGCTGTCCATCCAGGGGTCCGGCGGCGGCAGGATGGACGGGTCGAAGCCCGCCTCGCTGTACTCGTCGGCGGCGCAGGCGTGGTAGTGGTTCCCCGAGCCCTGGATGCTGACGGTGGGGGTGGAGGAGTCGCGGGAATGCTGGCGCGGCATGGTGGCACAGTGGCGCGGTGGCGGCGGGCAGTCCGCGGGGTCGTCGAGGTCGGCCTGCACGGCCGTGGTCACGCTGTTGGAGCGGGTCATCCGGCGATAGCTGAGGAAGAAGAGGATGAGGGAGAAGAGGAGGCATCAGTGAAGCCTGAGTCAGTTGTAAAGGCCACGTCGCTCACCCAAACAAATCAGCGGTTTTCAAGTGAAAAACGTCATGGGAGTCAATTGTACATGAAGTGTACAAAGTGTAAATGAAGGCTTAAAGGGATAGTTCATCCCAAAATGTATTTTTTTCTATCGATTAGTCACCCCATGGAGACTAGAATTCATGGATATTTTTTAGTTTTTGTCGCATTCCTAAGCCAATAATTTGATGACCGGCAGCGGGAGTCTCCTTTGTGTCTCCTACCGGAACCGCTGCCTACCGGTCCGCTGGTCATCAAATTGTTGGCTTAGGAATGCGACAAAAACATGAATTAAAGTCTCCATGGGG
>NC_137623.1:21867553-22137553 GCF_963280865.1 Gymnoscopelus braueri | reverse complement strand
TTCTCTCTCTCCCTACCTAAATCTCCCTCCCTCCCTCCCTCCCTCCCTCCCTCCCTCCCTCCCTCTATCGCTCTCTTGTATGCACACACACACACACAAACACACAACGCACGCACACACACAGAGTGCACAGTGCACAGTGCTGTAAAAAGTAGCCTCGCCGCCTGAATCACAATGACGGGAGCAACAGATGGCTGTCAACTCACACCCCGCCGCCCTCCCCAGCTCCCTGCACCACATCCTCTGGCCCAGCTGTCACTTGGGTTGAGGGGGCTCTGACGCCAGGCAGCCTCCCTCCCTGGAGCTGGGGACAGCTGCTGCTAGGGAAGCCAGGGCAGGGAGGGGGGCACGGGGTGGGACGGCACTTACAACCGCACAACACAAATCTCCCTCTGTTTTACGCCACGCCGTCGAGAAATACAATCTGCTGTCTTGTATTATCTCTTTCTCACATTCGCGTACCGGCGGACTTATCCGGTGTCAATTGTACGATCTGCTCTCTGCCTCTCTGCCCCTCTCCCTCTCCCTCTCCCTCTCCCTCTCCCTCTCTCTCTCTCTCTCTCTCTCTCTCTCTCTCTCTCTCTCTCTCTCTCTCTCTCTCTCCCCCCTTGCGTTTCAATGCTTGTACCCGAGTGGTGACAAATAAAGCCTCTTAATTCTTGGTTCTCTTTCCCTTTGATAACTGCTTATAGACACTCGTCACTCACCCTCTGTCATCCTCCACCTGGATGCCTATTGACTGGAACTTGGACTGGTCTTCTGTGTGCGAGGGTTCCTCCTCCGGCGGTTCCACCTGTGACAGGAGTGAGCATCATTCTGACATTCATGTGGCACGCTGTCACAAACTCACACACCACAACATAAAGAAATAAGTCATGCACTTTGTCATTAGAAGCAAAATAAATAAATAAGGATTAAAAGGATAGGATTAAAGGGATATTGGCCCGCGCCTCAAGCCGAAATCAGGCTGATCCGGTGCGTCCAGAACAAAACGACAACGTTTCGATGTAAGATTACATCTTGACATCGAAACGTTGTTGTGTTTTTCAGCGCTTTGCACCCTGCTATTAAAGTAAAAAGGCTCCAATCATCCGAGTTGCTCCAGCGCCTTCTTTATTCAAATAAATAAATAAATTACAAGCTCACAACACGTCGCATTACAATGCATTGTGAGCTTGTAGATCGTCTATTTTCTCTATTCAGCGTACGACAAAGTACGTAGGGCTCCGGTGGTTAACACATGCGGGGAACGTCCCCAACACAACGACAGCTGGGACAGTGTGGATGGACTCTTACCTGGATCCCGATGGAGAGGCACTTGCGGAGCGCGTCCCTCCGCGACTTGCTATCGGTGGCGGAGGTCGTGGTGGTGATGGTGGCGGTGATGGCGGCGGTGCTGCTGGTGACGTGCTGGCTGGCGGGGCCGTGCACCTGGGCGTTGGCGGCCTCGATGGCCGCCGTCAGGGCCTTCATGCTGTCGATGCTCTCGTTGGAGTTGGACAGGCCCGGGTGCTGGCCGATGCCGGCGCGCGAGCCGCTGCCCCCGTCCATGTAGGCGTCCTGGGCCGACTCGGTGCTGCTCTGCGCCGTGATGGAGATGAAGGGCTTGGACGGGGTGGTCCGCGGCGGGACCGGAGGAGGCGTCTTCTTGTAGGTGGTGATGCATGACGACACTGTGGGTGGACGAGAGAGCGGAGACACGGCAGAGGCGAGGCATGTTACTGGTACTGTGTGTGCATATTGTTAACGTTTGGTTTTTAGAGCTTTTAAGGCCTGAGGTTCCGATTCTACAAATGTCTTCTAGATCCGAACAGTTTTCTGAAAAACATATGTTGCTATGTCAGTTGTCAAACTTTTTCATGTCAAGGACCCCCAAAATGATATATATTTGGCCGCCGACCCCCATCTCAAAATATTTAGTTCCAGGGACCCCCAGAAGCAAAGATTTGAGTTAAAAGTGTTTGCTTTAAAAATATATATATTCAAAGATTTGCACAAATCTAAAAAAGCAGAAAAATAGCAGATCTACAAGCTCATAGCCGTGCTATGAGCTTGTATTATGTATATATAAATAATGACTTAAGTGGGTAGCACATCCAAAAAAATTCAATTAAATGGAGGACAAATTTTGTCCTCCATTTAATTGAAATTTTTGGATATGCTACCCTTTTGGATTTTTTTTTATTCCTTTTTTTGAAATGTATACTGGACTTTGGGTTTAGCACTCCACTGAGAAAACCCATTGTTGATGCGCAACCTCTTTTTCTTATTAAATGGTTACAAAAGATGCGTTCCCCGTTTTAATGGGTTAATGATGCGAAGCCTGCGGAGCTAGTTCAGGCAGACGGCTCAAAAGGAGCGCCAATTCCCTGATCAGCTGATCAGTCACATGCTCACTCCATCTGATTGGGGCGGGCTATTTAAACCTCCCTGTTCACAGCTCATTCTTTTTGCTGCTGCTCCGCTATCATGCTGCTATGCTGCTGCTTTGTGCTCTGCTCAATGAAGGTTTTTTGGTGCTCCCATCACCACCCAGGCATCCACCTGTGGGCTCTGTTTCTATATGATTCCCTTATGGGGGTCTATTTCATTCACTGTAAGATCTATTTGGCAAATCATATTTCATGCTTGCAGGGAATGAATGAAACGAGACAGGGCCTTGTTGAAGCCAAATATGCTTACATAAATATTAATGCTCAATATATTTATGCTCATGCTCAATAAATATATTTAGCTGCACACGTCACAATGGCTGTTCCTTTATATGCATGAACGGGCACTTCTACTGCAGGCCTTCTGTATAAAAAGTGGCTATACTGCCTGTACTACATTTATTTGCAATTTAAATGTAGATAGCTATTATTATTATTATTACTACTACTGTCAAAGGTTTTTCTGTAGAGATGAGTTATATCATCACACTGTCAAGCTATATTGCTACAGTATTTACAGTATTTGCCAACACACTAATGGTTCAGCCATAATGCCCCAAAATCCTGAGCGTTGAAATGGACAGTAGATTATAGGGCCGACTTTGACAAATCAGCGCTATGCTGGTAAAAGGATTAGCATGCGAGCCACTTGGCCTACTGATCTAGACGGTTAAAAACCTCCCCTGGCTAAATATAGCCCTTTATTTGTATTTGTGTGTGTGTGTGTGTGTGTGTGTGTGTGTGTGTGTGTGTGTGTGTGTGTGTGTGTGTGTGTGTGTGTGTGTGTGTGAGTGTGAGTGTGAGTGTGTGAGTGTGAGTGTGAGTGTGAGTGTGTGTGTGTGTGTGTGTGTGTGTGTGTTTGTGTGTGTGAGTCATTGACGTTGTTTGCATGCATAATGAAGTGTAATCACCACAGTTAAACCCACTAGTTGCATGACAGTGAAGGAGAGCGAGGTGCACTTGATGGCCTGGAGGAGCAATGCATTCAATAACCAATATCAACCACTTACGCCCACTTAAAGTGCGCCGAATAGCGAAAATAGCTGATCTACAAGCTCAGCTTAAAATGTTGGAAATATCTTCACCCTAGAATGACATGCCCAACTTAGGGCCACCACTGTTAATGTGGCTAAAATGAACATATTGAACAGTCAGTAAGTTTACTCCCACCCACAAGCCTCGCATCCCCATCTCACTCAGGTTTCAACTACAGGTTAGCCCGCTCCATGTGGACAATGGAGACTCACACACGCACAATATTGTGAGTCAGTAAACTTTGTACAGACTAGACTAGAGCATGACAAGAGTCCATCTAAAGAAGCACAACGTGGCCGGCCGCTAACTGCATTTTGCCTCGGTTGGAATCCCCTGCCCGGAACGGCGCTTTCGTCAAAACTAGGTCGTTCTCCCCACGCCGCAGAAAAACTAGGACAGAGAGAGGAGTTTCCTGGATGCCTTTAATCCCCGCAAAAGACAAACATCCTACCACGCCGAGGAGAGGACTGTCGTTTTCGTGCGTGTGTGCTGGAAGCCAACCGCTGCCAACCGCAACCCGGCAAGACAAGTCACGTCTAAAACCATTAAATCAGTGCTCGTTTTTCTTTGTGCGCGCGTGCGTTGCCATCTCTCTGACAGCTAACAGAGGCCTTAACACACGGTAGGGAGTAGAGGTGAACAGAGAGATGACAGGCTTCATCTACTTGTCCTGTCAGTGTCAGCTAACACCCACATCTCCTCAGAAGAAGTGAATGGATCAGTCCCAGACAGTGTCTCAAGTCAGGTTTTGACAAGTTGGAAAGTGCTTTAACAGAGGAGAAGATTGTGCTGAGATTAGATCACCGTTTTTGCCGGCGTAACATGTCACAAACGAAAAGGAAAATGATTTATTGCAGACACATTCCTCTATTTAGTATCGACTATCATCTATCTAGTAATTACTAGTGTAGCTTTGGTGTTGGAGATTGTAATACATTATTTGTATTATGATTATTATTACTATACATTATTGTGTAAATACCTTTCTGGTGATAGATGAGGGGATACAGTAATTGGTGTCAAAAGCCACAGGCAGGATCAGCTGAACATGTATGTACAGTATGCTTAGAAGTAGAGCACACATTCATGCAAATAATGGCGGATACATCAGCCATTATTTGACTTTTTTGACGACATCAGGAGCTGCAATTATAATTATTTTTAAATATTCAGAACCAAAAAGAAACGGTCATCGGTAATCGGCAGTCTCGGACTCTCCAAAATCGGGAACGACATCGGACCCAGGTCAGGCTCCTATAGTTAGAAGGGCTCCCGCCACGGTCATGAATGTCAGGAAACATGATTGACACACGTTGGGCTGATCTTCACCGAAGGTCACAAAGCGCAAACCGGCAGAAATGAGAACAGAACGAAAGACAACACCACCGCAAATCACCATTATACACCCACACCCACACATGCTTTTACATGGGGGGGGGGGGCAAAGAGCTTCAAAGCATTGAGTGTCAGGCTGTCAGCCCTTTCAGAGCCACTATACCATGAAGTCATCTTGAAAGTCACACATCATCGTGTGTGTGTGTGTGCGTGTGCGTGTGCGTGTGCGTGTGTGTGTGTGTGTGTGTGTTCAGTGTATGAAACAGGAGACGAAGCAGCGAAGTCCTCCTCGCTGTCACTGCCAGACACCCCAACAACACAGGTTAAGTAAACATGCTCAGGGGTTGGAGCATGCCCACACACACACACACGCACACACACACACACGCGCACACACACACACGCGCACACACACACACACACACACACACACACTGACATAACCCAGCCTAACATTTCGAATGCTCGACCACATCAAGGCAGACCACAGACTTCCTGCCACTGATATGGTCCCCATCCATCAGAAACCCTTGTCACTGATGACCCGGGACAAATCAGGGGCTGTGAGTGTGTGTGTGTGTGTGTGTGTGTGTGTGTGTGTGTGTGTGTGTGTGTGTGTGTGTGTGTGTGTGTGTGTGTGTGTGTGTGTGTGTGTGTGTGTGTGTGTGTGTGTGGCTGTGCGTGTGTCACTGTGTCTATGTGGAGGAGTGTTCCATCAAATGTTTGGCAAACATAAAGAGCTCACACAGGGATTGCAGTTATCTCATGTGAGTGACCACCCCCCCCCCCCCCCCCCGCACCCGAACAACTCTGTGTACTCCGAAGAATAAATAATAAAACAAAACAAGCAAGTGAAATCTTCCTTGTCCCCTTTGGCACCCCACCACCCCACCATCACAGCAATGAAGGGAAAATATGTATGGAACAATTGTCTTCTTGATAAGGCAGAGGCCAAGTTTCCACAGGGGGGAAAGGGTTTCATGTTCATGCTGCCATTTCAGTGTGATAGCAAGTTTGCAACATACACCCTGGATCTCTCGCTCTCTCTCACACACACATGCAGGCCCACAGAGAGTCCCATACAGTCAAGGACACAGTGTTTGTCTGACAGAACTCAGAAGGAAGAATGTGACACTGGATTCCACCAGACTCTTTTGGAGGGAATGCTAAAAACCCTTCCCACCACACACATGCATGCACGCACACGCACACACACACACACACACACACACACACACACACACACACACACACACACACACACACACACACAAACACACACACACTCTACAGGCTTCCTCATACTGTAGTCTTAAATTGATTCCATTTGGACACAGAATCTAATTAGAGAAGCTAAGTGAAACAGAGGGACAGGACAACCAACCACTGCTGGGTCTGGAATTTCATTTCCTTTCTCTCACAGAAGTAGGTGCAGCCCGCTGTAGCTCCATTGTCTTTCTGAGGAACTGAAGATTTTGTGAATGACA
Source organism: Gymnoscopelus braueri (assembly GCF_963280865.1). Classification (NCBI taxonomy): domain Eukaryota; kingdom Metazoa; phylum Chordata; class Actinopteri; order Myctophiformes; family Myctophidae; genus Gymnoscopelus; species Gymnoscopelus braueri. The sequence continues at coordinate 22,131,264 of NC_137623.1, read as the reverse complement.
AAAAAACGCTCTCTCGCTGGCACTCGGCCAAATCCTTCTTTTGACAAAATGCTTCAAAAGTCCCATGCCGACAGGTCGGTGTGAATAGCTCTAACAAGACCCTCCCCTCTTCTTCGCCCCCCCCCACCCCCCACCTTCCACTACTCCTCCTCGGGGTTAGGAAAATATCAAAAGAAAGACCTCTCCTCCTCCACACAAACAAAAAGAGGAGTCTCTCCATTCATTTCTCCAGCACTCAGAATAAAAACAGACTCTCTAGAGTAGATCAATGGTTCACAAACCTTTTAGCTCGAGGCCCAAAGAGAAATGTCTCACTGAGGACCTAATAAAAAAAAAAAAAAAAAAAAAAATAACTGATCTACAAGCTCTACAAGCTTGTAGATTTGAAAATGTATGCAATTCTTTTGAAAATGTTTTTTTCCCCCCGGAACAATTGTGATTTGTGATTGAAATGATAACAATAATTTTAGAAAAGGGATATTTACTCACGAGCGATAAAAATAGGTCCATGTGACCCAAAAATGGGTCTCGACCCGCTGTGTGGGAAACACTGATCTAGACATATTGCTGGGGCTCCGCTGATCAGCAGAGTGAGCCATTTGAACACAGCATGTGTGTGTGTGTGTGTGTGCGTGTGTGCGTGTGTGTGCAGTGCACGCACATGTGTTTACTTGTCCGTCTTTTGTGTGCAGCACTGTATCCCTTTATGAGTTCATGTTACTTCATGGACAGATTGAAGGCAGGGGACCGGCCTTGTAATCTGCGATGGATCGGTGGATCTGGGTTTGCGATACAGAGTAGGCCACATCAAAGGGGAGCCAGCCAGCTATAGGCTTTAACGAGCCAGTGAGCAGTGAGCAGCGTCGGGCTCCCCCGCGCGGGGGCCAAGGGCAAACCCACCAGCAGACCAAGCAGCAAACACAAAGAGCAGAGGAAGGAGATGAAGAAGTGGGCGGTCGGTCCGTCGGTCGGTCGGTTGGTCGGTATGGGGAACAGAACACACTGACAGCTGAGCCCAGCTGCACCGCGTTTGAGGCTGATGAGGGTTGGCCAGAGGGGAGAGAGGCCAGAGAAAAGCAGACAGACAAGAAGGGCAGAAAGGGGGGAGAAGAGGAAGAACATGGGGGCTGGACTCTGAGGCTGGGCGAGAGAAAGAGGAGGCGAAGGGGAGTAGGGTGGGAGGCCAGGGACCAGAGTGCTGCTGCCTGGCTCCGTCTGCTCTCTCTCTCTCTCTCACATACACACAGTCTCACACGCACACGCACACACACACACACACACACACACACACACACACACACACACACACACACACACACACACACTATGCCAGCTGGAGTCCTGAGTCCTTTGTGATAGCGTCGCCATGGTGACACGCAAGCAACATTAAGTTTGCTGGGAGGTTTGCCGTTTGAACAGCGCCAGTCAGAGAGAAGCTTCTGTCGGCCGTTTGTTTACCTTGACGGGGTACGCTGCAGCTGCATTGATAAACAGTCAAACACTTGTTTGGCTAACACCAAACCACACTGCGCACAATGGGGCAGTGGCCAACATAACTGAAAATGTGCCAAATAAACACTGGGGCTATTAGCATAGAGTGAGCAGTCAAGAGCCAATACGTGTTGCAACTGAATATCTCCAGAGTTAATAGCCTGCGGCAGCAAAGTGCTGGCATTAGCAAGCACTGTTTACAGCTATAAATGACAAACTGTACCAACCAGTTTATGAGCCGTCAATAGCCTTGTCAATGGGTTTCTGGGACAATGACACATGTGGTGACAATAACCTGTAGGTTTCACACCGGGTGACGTTGTACTGTCCTTGTGAAATGCAATACAACATAACTATTATGTACATGCACATGATAGGCCCACTAAAAAGGCCTATCCTAAACCTTTCAGTATTTATTTCAGCATGACTACAAAGAACACCTCAACAAAAAAACTGACACCTATGCGTTTTTTCATTATATGGATCATATGTTGAAGTAAATGAATCACTGGAGCAGTTTAGCGCCAAATGTCTTAATTGTGCACACTGCCAGTAGGCCACAGGAGTTCAAGTACCTCCACCTTTGTTCCCCCACATACGTAACTTTATTTTTATAATTGAAGTGACTGAATTGACTGGGCTAAACCTTGCCCAAATTTGGAGCCATGTGTCATATAACTATGTCATAGATGACTGATGTCAAAGGCTGGCCACATGAAGACCGACATCCACATTGGAGCCACAATGTGCGATAGGCAATTGTGAGAACAATACTGTAAAGTTGGAATTGTGAGACTATAACCTCAGAATTCTGAGATATACATTTGCAAATGCGCAAGAAAATAAAGTCTGGATCGCAAAACAACAACCTCAGAATTCAAACCTTTTTATTTATATTCAGAGGCGGTAATAGGCTTCCATACAGTATTTATCCATCAACACACAAAGGGACCTGAAAACACAACAAAGCCCCCCACCCCCAGATTGAATGGACCACATACAAAGTTTTAATTAGCGACTAACAGTACAGCCACAAAACAAACTCTACAAAAAACTACATACAATGGCCCTCTTTAAGAGTTCTTCTGACAGCCCTCTGAGTCACCTGAAAGTCTCTTATGGGCTCTCGTGTCAATCTGCAGCTCCCAGCCAACCAAAGGTCACAGGTCACCAGAGAGGGTTTCTGCTCTCCAGATGCCTGAGCACTCAGACACAATAGCTTACTCTGTGTGCATGAGTGTGTGTGTTAGAAGCTGAGGATCTGTGTGACTTGTGTCTTTTAAAGTAGTAAATCGTGTCTTTTAAAGTAGTAAATCTCGCGCAGGTTGAAGAATCGAGTTTGCAGAACCGAACCCTGTCAGTATTCTACGTGGTCTTTTAAGCGTTGCCCGTTAAATGCCTCCCTCGATGCAATGTGTTCTATCGTACGTTCACGTTTTGTTAACAGCCAATGCAAAAGGTCTGACTGACTGCAAAGTCTGTTCGATGCAAGCGTGCATATCACTATCAGTACAAAACATTTGTAAACAATAAACCTCAGATACGGCCGTCTAGCCAAAACAGTGCTACGGATCCGGCCGAGTGCTCGGTGCATGACAGTGACAGGAAACCAATGTCAACATTGTGTAACTCTCAGTGTGTTGGCTCTCCCATGCTAGTATGTCCTCTGCTTCACCTGATAAGAGAGTGTTTACAACTGTCAGCCAATGCTAAATCTGGCGGGCAGCTGCATGCTCCCTGTTAGGCAATAGATTCAATCCCACTTAACCCACTTTCTTGTGCTCCCAAGTTCAAATAGGGAAGCCTAGTTACCTGCATTCCTAGTTTATAGACCCGCCATGCTCTCTGCTCCTTGTCAATCAGTGACAGGCAGGGACAGACATGCATGAGGGCAGAAAGACAAAACATGAACAGGGCAGGTAAGGGAACAAAGTGGATCAATTAGTTAATTTCCTTTCATTTCTTTTTGGGCACAAAAACACTACTCCATCCATCAATCATTCAGCATCTCTGAAAAGTATGGAAACTGATTTGTAAAAGAGTAAAAAACATTGTTCAAGTTGTTTCAATGTATGTATACATCAATAATGTAATACAAAATCAATTATTTTGGGAATGCTAGCAGTTCCTAGTGACTGCGTGGCAGTTGGAGCAACAGTTTAGTGGCTCAGTATATTTCAATACATTGGGGCCATATTATAATGTGACAGACCGTTTTATGGCCACATCAATCTGAATAACATACGCTTATTCACGCTAATGACTGCATCCTATTCAGCAGCCGTGGTTGTAAATAGCAGCTACATGACACACGCATGTTATAAACGAATAGTAACCCTTAATGTTCCTACCGAAACATGGGGGCTATAATCTGCTGAGGGCTTTGTGAGGAGTTTGCTCAGTAGTGGTTCAAACATGGAAGGAGGTAGTAGTGGGGAGTCTCATTAGAACGGCCCTGAGGGGGTCTGGCTCCATTTCATTGTTCTCCAGAGCTCCTCACCCAGGGCTTAAACCCTGGCTACTCCACCAACCACATGAAGAGGCACATCACATCACTCCTTTTGTTTCTCACTCCTGAAAAAAAAAAAAAAAAAGACTTGCCCACAGGGAGGTAAAATAGTGAGGACATAATACATGACTCAACATAAGGGGGAGGTAGAGGGAGCAGAGATAATGGGAAGAAGGAGGGAAGGTGAGTGGAAGAGAGCGAGACAGAGGGAGACAGAGAAAGAGAGAGAGAGAGGGAGAGAGAGGGGGAGAGAGAGAGAGAGAGAGATGATAAAACAGGATAGATTTGCCGTGCCGTTTACTTCAGTTCCTGTATTAACATTCCAGCTGCTTTGTGGGGCATAAAACCTGAGCGTTAGCCCTAATGCTAAAGCTAACACACCCACGCATCACACGCATGCTTTCACTGAACTCATTTCCCATGGTCTGGCTGACTGAGCCTGAGTAGGCTGGCTAGGTGTTAAGAGTGACACATCGCGCCGGTTGGAAATGACAGCAACTGTACAGAGTCATAGCATACCTAAGGACAGTCGTGTAAAGAGTTCAAGTTACTCATAACATGAGGCTGTCTTTGTTTAAAGGAGATTGAACAGCAAAATGCTGAGTGTTCTTTCAACTCTGAAAGTGTAAAAAAGGACCCGCAAGGGTCTACTGAGCCTATACTCGGTCTTTCAGTGTTTAATGAGCACTCAGGATTCCACTTACTGTGCCAGTGACTGGAACCATAAAACACATACAGAAAATCCCAAATAGGTAACCCAACAGTAACTAAACGGAGTATAATGGAGCAGTGTGTGTGTGTGTGTGTGTGTGTGTGTGTGTGTGTGTGTGTGTGTGTGTGTGTGTGTGTGTGTGTGTGTGTGTGTGTGTGTGTGCGTGTGCGTGTGAGAGAGAGATTGTACATATTATTGTACAACCATGTTTCCCATGCCAATAAAGCCCCTTTGAATTGAAATTGAACTGAGACGGTGATCAACTTGTCTACACTTGTGACATCGTTGTGATGTGATTAATACGGGCCAACTAAAAATACAGCATCACACAGGCTTTTACATCCGTGTCACCACCACTGTCCCTGATAAGAAGGAACATCACAGATTGTCCGCAATAACTCAATGTCTCTGGAGTTACAACTGAGTACGGAGCAGTACAACCACCACAAGCCTATACCCAGTGAGCCCGCCTAGGGAGCCAGAGGCCCTAGTTGCCCCAGGTACGATTCCAGGCCAGGCCAGCAAATGCGTCGATGAAATGAAATTTGTCCCTGAGCAAGCCTCTTAACCCCTAATTGCTCACAGGCCCTCATTGGAAACAAGACCGCAAGGACTTTCATGAACGGACCTGTTAAAGGAATTATCCTTTATAGGAATTATCCTTTTTACACGTAATGCAAGAACTGGGACTTTTCCTTATTAACACTGCCAGTCAGACAGACAAAGACACACACACACACACACACACACACGTATATATGCACACACATAGACAGGCACACACAGGCAGAGTCAGCCCAACTTTAGAGTTTAGAGTGAAACACAATGCCCATGTCATGTCGTTACATGAAGGATCATGGCTTGCTGCAGCTGCAATCTACATACAAATGCAGAACCGCATGGTCAAAAGTTCACTTGTCGTCTTGCACAAAAGACCCACATGGCTTTCATACTAAAAGAGGGGGGAAAAGGAGAGCAAAACTTGGTGCTGGAGCCCAAAAAAAAAAGAGGGAGGAAAACTGGACACTTGTGTTTATAAGGGGTTTCTCGTAGGAATGCCGTGAAACGTCAGTGTCGGGTGTCGTTTCACGGTCCTGAGTTTTTTTTTATATCCCTCACATTCCTGCCCCCCCCCACCCCTCTCTCTCTCTCCTGTTTGACGTTCTTTGTCCTGACCACTTGCACATGGAGGCGAAAGGAGACACTGGCAGTCTCTTAAGCCTCAGCCAGGCTTAGGAGGCTGGCTAAAGCCATCTGGGCCCAAAACCAAACGTCAGGTCTGTGTATATTTTAGAGAGGGGGAGAGAGAGAGAGAGAGAGAGAGAGAGAGAGAGAGAGAGAGAGAGAGAGAGAGGAGAGAGAGAGAGAGAGAGGGGAGGGTTGAGAAAGACAAAAACAGAGAGAGAGAGAGAGAGAGAGAGAGAGAGAGAGAGAGAGAGAGAGAGAGAGAGAGAGAGAGAGAGAGGAGTAGGAGCAAGGGGGTAGAGAGACAAAAACAGAGAGAAAGAGAGAGAGAGAGAGCGAGAGAGAGAGTAGGAGCAAAGGGGGGTAGAGAGACAAAAACAGAGAGAGAGAGAAATAGCAGAGAGCTGAAACAAGACTCCAGGCCACACTGAAGCATAATTCTTTTGTGGTCTCCGCCGTTGACCCCTGACCCTATACATCCTGTGTAAGGGGGATAAGGGGGAAGACAAGATGGCAGCTCGATATATATGCTGCTTGTGCATGTGTGCAGAGCTGGCTGCATACTTAGCGCTTGAGATGCAGAAAATGTGTGTATGTGGGGACTGGGAACGTGGGGAAGAGGGGCAGACAGACCTCTGGTGATAGTTACGAAAGTGCACAATTCTTTCAGGTGGGATTTCTTTGTTTTTTTCCAACATCTTTCTTCTCCTGCCTGTGTTTACATCTACCCAATCCCTCTTATTGGGGTGGGGGGGGGTGTCTTTCTTTCTTTCTTTTAGGGGGGGGGGGGGTCACAATAGTCTCTCAGCATTCCCGCTGTCCACTGAGAGAGCTTGTTTGTCTCCTGCATTCCTTTCTCCATTCATCCCTTTCTCTCTCTCTCTTGATGGACAGAATAAACTGCCAACTAATCTTTACAAGGGGAGGTGTGTGAGTGTGTGTGTATGTGACAGAGTAAAATCAGTGCCCTCGAGCACAACCTCCTCCCCTCTTTCCTTGGTCAGTGAAGCAAAGCAGCAGGGCTGAAAGAAAAGCAGGATGCATTCTTTCTGTCTCTCAGTATGAAGCAGAGGCGAGCGCTGGCTTATTTTTAATGACTGGTTGAAAAAAAATAAAGAAGTAGAAGGCTGGGTCTTTCCCCTCTGCAGATACACACACCACACACACCACACACACACACACACACACACACACACACACACACACACACACGTACGCGCGTGCGCAAACTGCTGTAACTGAGTCTGGAACTTTCACAGAGAAGTCTTTAATTTGCGCCAGGGATTGGCCTGGCCTCCCACAATGCACAGCCAAAACCACCCACTTCCAGCCGCCGCTGTGCACCATTCTGGGTCTGTGTGCAAGGAGTGTGGGGTGTGTGTGTGTGTTTGTGGGGGGGTGGGGGTGGGGGGGTACACTGGACAAGCTGACTTTTGCTCCCCGCCCCTTTTTTCCCCACACGATGGTAAAAGCTACATTACATGGACAAACTAAAACTAGGACAGTTTTTCTTTGGCCGTCTCAAGAGCAGAGAGGGTTGTTTTACACTTTTATGAACTTTTTCAGAATTGAATACGTTCAGCTAGCCAGAGGGTATGTGTGTGCGCGGGGGGGGGGGGGGGGGGGGGGGGGGGACTAGCTCTTGTGTCTTTTCATTTCATACCCCCGGGGCTTGAAGTCTGCGGGCCCGGCCCTGCCCTGCTCAGCCTCAGCATGCAGGAGCCACGGGGATCAGCAACAGTCGACAGCGAGGAAATCCTCTGGGGGCTTTGCCTTTACTTTGCTCTCTCTGATGCCAAAACACCCCGGCAGGAAGCGCAGAGGAAAAGGGAGGCGGAGAAGGAGGGGACATTACAGGAAGGACGGCCCACCTGAACGCGGCGGCTACCGAATTATTACCTGCCCCCCCCCCCCCTTCCCTCTCCCCACGCCCTACACAAACGTTTCGACTGCCTTCGCTTCACTTTGAGAGGCCTAGTCGTCGTGACAGTTCTCAGGGGGGAACGTTTATTGAAAATGTGGTACTGATTTCTTCATCTCCATGGGAAATCACTCCCATGTGTTCCGTGTATATCCGACTGTCAGAGAGCCACACACACACACACACACACACACACACACACACACACACACACACACACACACACACACACACACACACACACACACACACACACACACACACACACACACACACACACACACACACACACAGTGTGGTGTGTGTTTCGGGGAGAGAGAAAGATGCAGAGAAAGGGAAAAACAGACAGAGGGAAAGAAAGGGAGGGAAAAAGAATGTAGTATAGACACAGTGGGGGTGGGCTGTCATGACCATGCTCTGTATCAGCACTGACTTTACCATAGGCCTGTCATCTCCTCCCATGTCTCTCCCGTTCCCTTCTCTCTCTCTGTGTGTGTGTGTGTGTGTGTGTGTGTGTGTGTGTGTGTGTGTGTGTGTGTGTGTGTGTGTGTGTGTGTGTGTGTGTGTGTGTGTGTGTGTGTGTGTGTGTGTGTGTGTGTGTGTGTGTGTGTGTGTGCGTGTGTGTGTTTGTCTTTCTCTCTGTCTGGAAAGGAAGAGAGGGGTGAGTGGCATTCTCTTCCCTGTGCTTCCTGTGTGAAAAGATATCCAAACGCCACTCTTCCTCCCCGATACGAGGCTGGAATCAAAGCATTCCCGCGCACAGACAACTAGGCCCAATTAAGTCGTAAGTAAACATAAACAACACCTTGCGGCCGCAAAGTAAAGCTAGCTGGCCATGAAGTTGTATCCTATTCCTGCTGGCTTCCTGGTGTACTGTTCCGGAGCACGTAAGGCCAGGAAATGATTGGTGATTCGGGTCATGAGAGTAAATGGCAGGTAACGTGCACATGCAGCAATTATGACGCAGAAACTTGTGTTTGCATTCTTCCACAATTGCAAAATCAGAGGTGGAATTTATTGGTACATGTGCTTAGAAACCCATTGCAATTCAGTGTAATGTATAATATGTGCCAATGCTTGCAGGTTTGACGACTTTGCACAGATATGGGCAGCTATCAGACTTCAGTACATGTATACACACACACACACACACACATAGTGTGGCTACAAGAAGGATCTGACTCTACAATGACCCCTAGTGACGAGTTTCATATTGCAGATGAAAGCTCCCACTATTCTTTCTTAAAGGCCGGTCCACACCAATGCAACTCCTTGCAACTGCCATTTGGAGATAATGGTTGCAAGTAGTTGCAGTTGCAAGCATTGGTGTGGACTGGCAGCTAATAATCTATAAACAAGCCAGTTCACTTAATAATCATTTCATTCTCACTGATCAAGATATCATCGCTGTCAGGTGGAAATCTGACAGCGTCAGAAGTAAATGTCTAAAACAGTTACTTTTCAGGAAATAGAAAAAAATAACCTGTGTTCCAATGGATCCAGGGTAGTTATTATTTAGTCACAAGCTTTTGTTACTACTTTTAAAGTGAGGGCCAAACCATGTCCAACAACAGCAATGGGTCCTGTAGCAAGACCACAAACTCACTATAACTTGCCATGAAGCATCAGCCGATTCCAAGTACAAGTTTGCAACACATTCATGGTAATCTTCACAGACACGCTGTACAACCCTGCCCATGTCACACACACAAAAGAGTGACATATACGCCGACGTATGCAGAATGTTTAACCTGAAGCAAAAAAAAAATCGCCCAGATGCCAACAACAGAAAACATATCCAGGGCGATATGAAAGAGTCAAAGAGACGCCAACCCCGTTCCCGTGCCATGTGAGTGCGACAGTGCAAGTTCCCACTGGCTCGCATTCTCAGACAGTCGTGACAGCACTAAGTAATTACTGAGTGGCTGACACACCAGCATGGGTAGAATTTATCTTCTCCAGGAAGGGAGATAGCCAAATCACAGTTTACCCACATGGAGCTCTCAGTTCGGGCTTGATCCCACAGCTGCAGTGAGGAGAAGCCGCCACACAGACAGACACTTTACTGTATGCATGTTCAGGCAGCGTGCGTGCGTCCGTGCATGCACACACGCACATTCATCCGCATGTAGACGGATGCGTGCATGAAGTAAACACGCACGTGGGTCGTGGCCGTCGTCGTGCACACACGGATGGACACACACACACACACACACACACACACACACACACACACACACACACACAGGTGTGCACAGTTTACACACAAGTTTGCATTGAGGTATTAATATCTGTCACCCACATCATGAAGACAGCATTTCCCTCCGCTTGTGCTCTGTGCGTGCACGTGTGCAGTGATTGAGCTAGTCACTGTGTCACCACATGCCCCAACCCGGCCCTCATTTCCTGTCAAACACACCTACTCACACCTTCAAAGCTTAAGGAATGACAGCATTATGCAGGTGTGTGTGCGCGCGCACGAGCACGTTTGTGTGTGTGTGTATGTGTGCCCATACAAAGACAGAGGGAAAGACAGACAGACAGACACACATTTGACAGTCAACTACAGTTTAATTTACATCCCCTCTTTGAATAATAATTCCACCTTAGAGGATGGCACCTTTGATCCACTGACATACAGGTGTATTTCATGCGTGTGTGCGTGTGTGTGTGTGTGTGTGTGTGTGTGTGTGTGTGTGTGTGTGTGTGTGTGTGTGTGTGTGTGTGTGTGTGTGTGTGTGTGTGTGTGTGTGTGTGTGTGTGCGTGCGCGCGCGTGCACGTTCATGCTTAGGCAGAGCTTTATCAGTCCCTGTAATTAACTTTCAGGCAGGAAACAGAGGACTAGCAGATTTGTGTGCATGTGTGTGTGTGTGTGTGTGTGTGTGTGTGTGTGTGTGTGTGTGTGTGTGTGTGTGTGTGTGTGTGTGTGTGTGTGTGTGTGTGTGTGTGTGTTAGTTGAGAGTAGAGACATGGCATGAGGGATTGATGGTGCTTCTAAGGAGCATTCCAGAGCCAGCTCTTTGTGCTGTTTGAACTCCCCCTCACTCTGTTTCATAAACACATGCACTCATGCAGTGAGTAGGACATCTTGTTCTCTAGACCTACAGTAACAGCAACACGTATATATATGAATATGTATATATTGCAATTGTAAATATATGACATGAAAATTAACCAGAGTGCTGTTTCATATGAGGTAAGACTGAGGTAAGAGGACTTAACGTGCCGTGGTGGACCATGAGAAAGCGTGTCTGTTTGATGAAAGCCTGCTGAACTCAACGGAAGAGGCGCAGCACCATCTAGTGGCGAAAACATAGAACTGAAAATGTCATAAAGATGGAGATATTTTTGCCTCTATTGCAAAGGCGCCAATTCAATGCATAAAAAGTGTATTACTCTCTACAGGAGAGCACTCCCCATAATGCTATCAACTGCTATTGCATTACATAATAGGAAGAGTGGCAAATAACTAAACACTACAGTGTTACTTGACTAGTTCCATTTCTTGATAAATGTTGTACTCCACTCCACTCCATCATTATCACATTTATATTATTATCAACATATGAATCCAAAATTGTATAAATATGTCAAAAATAGCACATCTACAAGCTCACAACATCACATCGTGACGCATCGTGAGCTTAAGTTACAGCCAATCAGCCATTTCCAAATAGCCAAAGTATAAAATAGGGCTTAAGCGGTCAATGAGCAGTTATTGTAGTCCATTCATATTTTGCATTATGAGCGCCTTTACCTTTGGTACTTATTTTGTTGGCCAATACTTTTGTAATTTTACTCAAGTAAAATGGTACAGTACTTTTACTTGTAACAGAGTACTTGTACATTGTGATATTGCTTTTAGCTTATAAGAAAAGTGGTATAATCTCTGCCCTTGGACCACCTGCTAGCATCAACTCACCATTAAGCAAGAGAGAGAGAGAGAGAGAGAGAGAGAGAGAGAGAGAGAGAGAGAGAGAGAGAGAGAGAGAGAGAGAGAGAGAGAGTGAGAGTGTGTTGTCTGACTGCAGACAGACTTCTCACTAGGCCCTAGGGGACTGTATGTGTGAATAGAGAGTAGACATCAGCTGATTGGCTGGATGTACACTAGAAAGCAGAGAGAGAGAGAGAGAGAGAGAGAGAGAGAGAGAGAGAGAGAGGGAACTCAGTAGAACCCAGACCGACTGATGCACCACACAACAAATACTGCTAAGCAAATACAGGTCAAATACCAGAAAGTATATCGAAATCAGATCAGTCTTAATGACAAAAAACAAACATAAGAGGTTGATGTTCGTAAAATTTATTTTTAGGACATTTTACAGCAGTCTCAAAGTTTTTTTTTTTTTTACAGAAACTTGAATGCTTTGCATTTACTGCACCACATAACACTGTAGTGTAGAGGAAGACGCAACAAGGAAAATGGTCACTGGTTACGTGTCCATTTGGATCCATTTCTATACTCTCACAGCTAAATTTACTCAACAATACCAATACCAGAACCTAGGCCTACTGCACCAGTTGTTTTTAAGGACCACATCAAGGCCATGTATGTGAACCACTTAAGCCCTACTGTATTAGGCTTTGTTGTGTGACTAATAGCAAAAACTGCCGATCTACAAGCTCACAACGTATTGCTATGTGATGAGTTCCTAGCTTGTAGATCAGCTTTTTATTTTATGTATTTAAAAAAAAAACATTTTCTGACATTTTGGGGACATTTTGGCCTACAATGACATGCCCAAAATGTGGGACCCCGGGTTGAAAGTGGTTAACAGACGCTGGCCCATACCAAAGCTTTGTATCAACACATCTTTATTTAGCCAAGACAATACACAAGTGTTACTTTGATACAAGAGAGAGAGCGAGAGAGCGCGAGAGAGAGAGAGAGAGAGAGAGAGAGAGAGAGAGAGAGAGAGAGAGAGAGAGAGAGAGAGAGAGAGAGAGAGAGAGAGAGAGAGAGAGAGAGAGAGAGAGTATAATCTTAGAAGCTGTGAAAAAAGGATGTTGCTACAAAAGGAGGTGGAGGAGAGGGACAGAGAGCGGAACTTGGGCAGAAAGAGAACAGTGCGAGCCATATTATAAAACAGAGCGGATAAACAAAGGGATAAACAAGGGATCGACATAATACATTTTTAATGTGAATCCGATGTGAGGACGTGAAAATCAGACAAACAACTTCCCTAAGCGTCCTGCCTGTGTCTTGAGAGAGCTCACTCAACTCTGCCAGCCGGCATAAAAAAACATGCAGCATCTGGCAGAGAACAGATGTGTTTTTTTTTCACGTTGCTAAAACCAACATGCCTGGCAATCTGGCAACTTTGTGTCTGCTAGTTTGTCTGAGCTGGTAGGCACAGATGTTGATATTTGTGACAATCTGATAGATACCAAGCCAGAATGCGACCAGCGTTAATAAATCATGTTGTGCTCAAATGTTATGTTCTTCATTCGATCAAGCAACCAACTTCATGGTCAGTCACACACGCTAAAAATGATGTACGTGACGGAACTCTAAAAAGAGACATTTTCTGATTTAAAAGCCTATGCTGTCTCTCAGGAACATAGCTGTCACGTCGTGCAATCGTGCATTGTTCTTACTGTCAGGTATGAAATTAAGAGCCCACCACAACTCCTGTGTATGAGAGCAAAATGGCCACTGTGTAAGTATGGTCAATGGGAATATTTCATTGACTAACCAAGGTATTATCTCTTGATGAGGTGTTTTTTTCTAATTTAAGGGCTTGATAAATGAGGGCGGCTATGACTCAGACCTTCTGAGAGGAACGCGTGTTAAAATCTGAACCTCTCGCTGAACGCCATACCACGCCTCGCATACTCAGGACGGGCTTCAGCAGCATATAGATAGCAATGACATACCTCATGTTACTATGGCGTCTAGTTCAATTGCCAGAGGGGTGTGTGCTTATGTGTACTATACTGTATGCATGTGCAAGTCCCTGGCATGTAGACCTCTGGAGGGGTTCATGATGAGCCTGTCTGAAAATAGCAAGGCCGGGAAGTGAGTCGGTGAACGACTCCGAGCAGGCCACATAGCTAGCATCAGTGGTGTAACTAAGTAACTAAGTGCATTTACTCAAGTACTGTGCTTAAGTACAATTTTGAGTACTTTACTGGAGTATTTCCAATTTTCAGTACTTTTACTTCCACTCACTACATCTCAGAGGAAGCTATTGTACTTTTACTCCACTACAATTGTTTGAAAACTTTAGTTACTTTTGAGATATTCATTATTATATTATAAAACAAACTTTAACCACTTTAGGCCTATTTTATATATAGGCTATTTGAAAATAGCCGATATACAAGCTCGCGACGCGACGCGCTGTGAGCTTGTAGATCTGCTATTTTCAAACATTCTTGTACTTTTGGTACTTTAAGTATATTTTTATGCCAATACTTTTACTCAAGTCACATTTTGAACGTAGGCCTTTTACTTGTAACAGAGTATTTTTACATTGTGGTATTGCTACTTTTACTTACGTAAAATATCGGAGTACTTTATCCACCACTGAGTATGTACCAGCTGAACCGTGTACATGTCATGATGACTCATTCACAGCACAGATAGCCACACTGAAGAAGAGGGGGTCACCGTCACCGACCTCTCATCTAACACACCGTCGGGAATTAGGGACCCTCCATGTATCCCGTCATGCCCTGCTGCTGATGAGCAGTATCTGACACCCCTGATATGACTTCCCAGAAGGCTCTCTCTCTCTCTCTCTCTCTCTCTCGCTGCTACACAAACTCCTTCATATGTTCACTCAAACAAGCCCCCGGTGTGAACCCTGTGTGAACTACAATACAGCTGCAGACCAGCCCCTGTAACCAGCCTAAAATGCCCCGCGACTCCGCAGAGACCTGTGGTTGTTATGATGCCGTGCCAGCCGGGCTGAAAGCAACTTAAAGCCGCCTGCACCTGCTGTTTCACATCAAAGATCAAACTCAGAAATAGACCGGTAGCCCCGGAAGTTGGTCAGCAGCGTTCGCCAATTACCATGACTCACTGGAGGGCAAGGGCAAGCATCTGGTCACAGTAGGCTCACATGGCATGGCGAGGGAAAAGTGTGTGCCATATAGGCCCTAAACAGTAAAAACCCTCAGTGTTAAATTAACGGATAATTAAAGCAGCACTAAGTTACTTTCCTCTTCTACCCCGGATTTGCACCCGGTTTCCTGCACAAGTGCAGATTGAGCTAACAGAGCCTGCCTGCTTGCTCAGGGGATAAATTGAATCTTGACCATCAGGTCAAAATTCGTGTCAGATCCTGTGTCTAGGTGAGACATGACCTTTGAGACGATCTAAATATCTCAATAGAAGATCAGGGAGACAAAATACAACCACCCCGATTGTATACGTTACATTGTATTAACATACTCTGCCATACAGATTCGACAAAATTACATTTAATCATTAAGAAAAGTTACATAGTGAGGCTTTAATGAATGAAATAGCGTGAATTAACAAAGAGGATTTTAACTGTGTTTTTGATTGATTGATTGAATACAGCAAGAGGTAGTCAGACATTTAGGCTAAAAGGAATAAGAGAAAGTGTAGTCTATGTGCCTAAAGCAGATGGAGTTTATCTACACACAACATCCAGTTATCAAAGATGTGATGCAAATCTACTCAATCCCTTAAATTTTGTTTGATATCCTAGGAATTCTATTATTGCAGGAAAACTCCCTAGAAGTGGTTTATTTGTATGGGGCATTGCTTCCATAAGCCACAAAATGTTCCCCTGTGTCACCAAGTAGGAGGCTGACATTTTATTTCGATAGGGTGATCTTGCTAGCCTCATTGTTTAGGCTCCACAACAACAACTTCCAAATGAAACGATAGCCACCAGTGTTGCCAGATATTGCGAGAGAAATAAGCAACTAGGTCTATGAAAACAAGCCCAAAAGAAGCGACCATGCAGGCACATGAGCGTCGGTTATTTGAAAATAGCAGATCTACAAGCTCACGCTATATCTGCTCTTTAAAAAAAAAAAATCTTGAAAAGAAATTAAACATTTTAATTATTATTATTATTATTATTTTAAACTCTAATCTGGTACAGGGTTCACAAAATACTTATATAGGCCTATGGGGGGGGGGGCGGCGGGGGGGGGGGGGGGCGTGGACAAATACATTAATTTGAGGGGTCCTTGACAAGAGAATGTCTGAAAACCACTGTTTTAAACAACATTTAGGAAGCAAGCCTAAAATAAGAAACAAGTCCAAAAAAACGCAACAGGCAACCACCAAGGAACTTCACAGAAAAAGAAGGCCAGAGTCGCTTATAATAAGCGGACATGGCAACATTGAAGACGTTTCCTCGATGTAGCGGGTCTGTCTGAATCATGAATAAGCAGAAACACTGGGATGGGCAGGCACCCGTTACAGCTCTGGTCCACCGTCCATAGCGTTAGAAGGAGTTCTCCTTAACCCTATGTTACTGTCGAGCCGTTGCCCGTACACCCCGGTAGCGCAGGCTGCGCAGCCTCTCGTCTCTAGTAAAAATAAAAAATACACTTTCGCTACTCACCAAAACAAAGACGGGTTTAAGATGATGAAAGCCTACTTTCCTTGGTGGGTACACTCAAAGCCCCCCACCTTACGTGTAAAATAAACTTTTTGGCCAGAAAAGATAATATTTCACCTGAAGGAAAAAATGTTGTAGTTATTCTACTGCGCCCCCTACAGATCATGTCAATAGAAAATTTCCATTGACCAGATCTTTTCCTTCCAGTGAAATATTTTCTTTTCTGGCCAAAAAGTGTATTTTAGACGTAAGGTGGGGGGCTCCGAGTAATCCCACTAAGGGAAGTAGGCTTTCATCATCTTAAAACCGTCTTTATTTTGGTGAGTAGCGAAAGTGATTTTTTTTTATTTTTGACTAAAGACGAGAGGCTGCGCAGGCTGCTGTGCGAGGGCAATGGCTCGACAGTAACATAGCGTTAAGGAGAACTCCTTCTAACACTATGGATCAGAGCTAGGCACCAGTCAGTCAGCATGCCATGCCATCCCCCCTGGCCAACAGGGGCACAACACACCACCACAACACCGCGTTTTCACAAAGACAGCTGAGCTGAGCTACTCACAAAGGCGGATCCAGTAGTCGCACATGTTGGGCAGTCTACTGTAAAATAAATATTGTAGTAAATGTCATAAACGCCTCGTTTTCTGTCTGAGCGTTTCTTTGATCAGATGAGTCTTGCACTCTCACTCTCTCGTCTCTCCCCTCCCTCAGGCTGACGACATTTGATCTTATTTCAGGATGTGCGCGTCCATGGACGCGCCTCGTCTCTCCCCGCCCAGCTAGCCCTGGTCCAGAGCGCTAGTGACTTGCTCTGCTCACAGACCGAAAGTTCCACCGCCGTGCGAGGTCTCCGTCTTTAGTAAAACAAACAAAACTATTTCGCTAGCCACCGAAACAAAGGCTGTTTTGTGTTGTTGAAAGTCTATTCTCCAGGGTGGACAGCCTCTCAGGACCCCAGCTTCTCTGTATAATACACCTTTTGGGCAGAAAATAAAATATGTCCGCCGGGCGGAAATTATTTTATTTACTCCACTGCGCCCTCTACAGATCTGGTCAATGGTAATTTATATTATTAGTCTCCTCCCGCTTCTCTCAACACTCTATATAAGCTTAAAACCTACAATGTCACGTATTTCAAACACAGCAGCACAAGCTATCCAGCCCCAATAAAATGCATTAAACTACAAAGCGTTGCACCGCGGTCCGCGGAGCGCATAGACTGCCCTATCCCCGCCGGGCTGGGTTGCCTTGCCTTGCCTAGCCAGGGCTGTACGAGTGAGGTGCGGACCAATTTCGATGGGTCGCTAGTAAATATCCCCTTTTTATTCCTAAATAAAAACAAATATATATATATATAGTATTTCAAAAGATTGAAAAAAGTTTAAACCTAAATAAATCACAGATTTTCATCAATTAAAAACAACTATTAAAACATTTAATCAATTAAAACAATTCTAACATTTTTCAAATGTATTTCATAAATCAAAAATAAAATAAAATACATGTTAGTGAAATAGTGAAAATAACAGATCTACAAGCTCACAATGTGACGCGTTGTGAGCAGCCAATGTCTAATTTCTCTTTTGGGTGTTGAGCTAAAAAGTTTGGGAACCACTGATAGAGCATCGCAGTTCCCGCCCACTTCCTGGTTTTTCGTGGTGCCGGAAGGAACAACTCAATGCATTTTTCCCATTGACATTTCCAAAAATATTTATATCTATTAATTTAAGCCTCGAATCAAGCCATCATGACATGACATGAATCATGACCATAAAACGTTTTTTTCTGTGATTTTTTTTATTTTATATTTAATTATATGATATACTATATTTAATAAATACCCTTTGTTTTGCCGTTTAAAAAAATAATAATCACAGAATCAAACGTTTTATGGTCATGATTCATGTCATGTCATGATGGCTTGATTCGAGGCTTAAATTAATAGATACAAATATTTTTGGAAATGTCAATGGGAAAAATGCATTGAGTTGTTCCTTCCGGCACCACGAAAAACCAGGAAGTGGGCGGGAACTGCGATGCTCTATATAGCCTCAGGGCTGTCAGAATCCAGGAGATTGGTTGGGGGCGTGGCTAGCGGGGGGTCTGGGGGTCCTCCCCATAGACATATAAAGGTAGACGCCTCATTCGGCTCTGAAGCGTTTGTATCTCGGGCGCGCTTCCTGCTTCCGCAGGGCTGCCGTGTGCGTCACAGACGCGGAAGTTCGGTAGGCCAATCAGAGGCAGGTGGGGGCGGGTCTTTTTGTAACCCAGCTTTTAACCCTTTAAGAGGCAGCAGCTGACAGCTGTGCGCAGCATCTAGTTAGTTGGAACTTGGCACACTCCACACTCTATTTGTGAAATTCAAATAAGAGACATGGTCCTTTTTCATATTAAGGTCCATTATTTATTCAGCATTTGAGTCACTGAACACCGTTTGATAAGCTTTAGCCTCTCACACCCAAAACGTAGAATATGTTATCGTTCGATAAGCTGTTGTCAAAATAACAATTGTTTACGTTCTCTAATTGTGTACTTGTTTAGTAAGTAATGCAGATGTTTAACAATTTGACTCTTGACAGTGTGAAATGTTATACTCAAGATTTAAAGATCTATAAGGGTCCATTTGGTTATCAACTCTCCATCATTTAGCTGGGTACCACCTGGAACCACCTCAAGGACCACTGGTGGTTCCCGGACCACTGGTTGAGAACCATTGCACTGACAAGTCCCGGAAAAGACGCACTGTGATAGTAGTCAACGCACAGTAGTCAACGCACTGTGAGCGCTGTGATTGGCCAGTAGTCACTTTGAGTGACAGGTTCCCTGCGGAAGACGGAAGAGCCGCCGTGTATTGAGATACAGGTCGCCCCAATGAACTGCAGAGGCCAATGAGGTATCTAGGTTTCTAATATCTATGGTCCTCCCCGTGAATTTCTTTAACAGAGTAGATGTCATTTCCTGTGTTTTGGTGAATTTTGTGAGTTTGATACTTTTATCAGGCTTGCTTTACTAGCATTGGAAAATAATGGGTACAATTTCATCCATTAAACAAGTAGGCCCACAGAAATTGATTTGATGATTGAAGCAATGTAAGACTCATCTTTAATAATAACCATTCATGACTTACAAGTTAATATCTCTGTATGATGGCATGCACTGACCACACCCCGAACCGGGGGGGGGGGGTCTGGGGGTCTGGGGGTCCTCCCCCAGAAACTTTTGAACATAGTAGATGTAAAAAAAACAGGAGACTCATGCGGGATCCAGGAGTGTTGGTAGCCCTGTAGCCTGTATAGCCAAACAACATAAGAACATCAAACTGCATGTTGGTGACACAGCATACTAAATGATACAAGTGTCAAAACAACCAATCAAAGAAATAAATGAGCCCTACATTATAGGCTACAATGAATTGAAGCTTCCTGCCTTTTGATCACCGTCCGATCTGCAAGCTCTCAACGTGAGTGTTGCAACGCATTGTGAGCTTATAGATCTTCTATTTTCACAGAATGTTTGCCCCAGAGTAGACACTATAGGGTTTATGATGTGGTCAATGCATCTAATCTAGCCTTAGGTCCAATGTATGTCCTCTCACTTAAATTCAAAAGACCGGGACATGAAAATGTGTGAAAGTTATACTGCCACCATCCATAATCACCACACTATGTTCATGACACGGGATCTGTTTACCCTTTTTCATTTTAAGTAATGATAATATTGTAGATCATCAGTCCTACCTTGATATGCTTGATACATAAGCCCCCTGAAAGGAAAATCACTTGAGTCAAAGTGTTAAAAGACCAATAACATCAAATGTACTACTACTACTAATTACTTTTACTTTGTTTTTACATATTTCTTGGATTCTGTGGGGTGCCTTGCCTTCTATAAAAAAAATGAAAAGTAGTTATTTTGTGGTCTGGCTATTTCTTAACATGTGTAGTACTAGTCCACTGAAAAGCGCCCCATGATTTAGCAGTTAAAGTTAAAATATTTTTTTTAAAGGTTGGAAGCACCTTAAAAAAAGTACATACTTTTTAAAAAAACAGCATGTCATAGGACCTTCAAAGTACCAAAAGTTAAAAGTAAATGCAGAATGTCCAAGTTTTTCAAAAGTTTACAAAATGTGTCAAAATCTTTTGAAAATAGCAGATCTTCAAGCACACAACACATCTCAACATGTTCTGAGCATGTACATCGGCTATTTCACGAATAGACAAAGTATAAAATAGGGCTTAATTGGTTAATGTATGTTTTGTAATAATCTACTTCTACAAATGAACTTGTAATTAAAGTTTTCCTCTGAAACGTAGTGGAGTGGAAGTATGAACTATTAAAAAATGGAAATACTCGGGTAAAGTAAGAGCATCTCAACATAGCATCCGGGGCTGAATGATGGTCTACCTATCAACTGATGACTCATACAGTAAAATATTCATTCATACATGTTTTTGTTTTGTTGATCATTTCAGTGCACAGGCTTTGATTTAGAGATCGAGAAAATAGGAAGTAGCGTATGTTCTGTGCTGGCAGGGATGTGTGTTTGTGAGAAGAATAGGCCTAATGGAGGCATAGGCTGGCAAGATGAAAGTGTTTTCATGTTCGTATGAATGAAAGGTTTTTATTATTATTAATTGAATTTTTTTATTTCATGTTTGAGCACTTGGCTGATACAGATACAAGCTCTTATGTTGTCTTTGAAAGGATACCATAATTAAATATAAATCTTTCTTTCATGAATCATCAGTTGAGAGTTAGACCATATCATTCAGCCCTGGATGCTATTGAGTGATTGAATGAAACATAGGCCATGACTGTATAAAAGCTGTAAGTGGATAGAAAATTATTCTTTCTTTCTACAGACAAACTACTCTCAAGGTCAAACATACATACTGTAGCTATACATCGATGGAGAATTCTCTCTTTGATGTGATGGACGAACTGCACTGAAAACTCATCTGATGTGCTACTGTTGATATGCCACTGAAAAGAAACCAACATAGCTTTTGTCAAGCTACATTGCTAAAAAGGCGTGGCAGAGACTATGCTTTCGCCCCTGTCCGTCCATCCGTCCGTCCGTCCGTCCGTGTGTCCTTCTGTCTGTGTACAGCTAATCTCTGGCACCTTTGGCCAGATCGGAGTGAACCTCTGCACACACACTCCCTGGTGGCCAGAGCAGAACCTCTGCCGAAAATATTTCACATCGGACTGATATAGCGCCACCAGGAGGCCAATTTCTGCAAAACACTTTTTTTATATTACTCCTACAAGATTGTTTAAACATCACGCAAATCGGTACACATTATCTCTATAGTCATGGGATCAAGACAGATCTGTCAGATTTTTCGAAAATCAATACATTAAAGTATAGATCCTCCCCAAAAATACTTAATTGTAACAAAGTACTTTTATTTTACGCCACTGGACATACGGTAGTACTACTGAACTACAGTTTGATTTTACAAACACTGAGGGGAAAATATACAACACTAATATATTCACTCGTACGCACGCACGCACGCACACACACACGCACACACACACACACACACACACACACACGCACACACACACGCACACACACACACACACACACACACACACACACACACACGCAATGTTGCATTCAGCCCCTAGGGGCAGTGTTGTCTAGTCTTTATCTTCTGTCAGAAGCAGCTGAAATAGTGCACCTCTCATGCTCTATATATATATATATATATATATATATATATATATATATATATATATATATATATATATATATATATATATATATATATATATATATATATATATATATACATACATATACACATACATATACACATGCACACACATGCACACACACACACACACACACACACACACACACACACACACACACACACACACACACACACAAAATACGTTTTCAGTCACAAGGACCTTTCTCAGGTTGTCTACTGATTAAAAAAAGAAGAAAAAAATAGCCTAAATAAAGAAGTTGGGCTGTCATCCAGTATCTTAGATCTTTTTTAATCATGACGCAAGATGTGGCAGCAAAGCAACAGAGGCAATATTCCGCAGATAAACAATAAGCCCAAATGGTATTGTATCTCAATGGTTTGCCTTCAAACATTTACTGATCCCTTTATTGGGATGGGAGCCTCTGTTCACTCGGGCCCATAGGAAATACACAGCTGAATTAAACAGGATCCAGCAGCCTATCACAGGGTCAGGAATACAAGCCACCCAGCACGTCTGAAAATGAGGCTGTATAATTGACGTGAAAAAAGGGGACGGGGGTTAGCCAGGGCTTAGGCTACATCTACACTAAGATGTTTTCATAGAAATGTTTTATTTTAAAAATGTATCTCTATCCATACCCCAAGCCCAAGAACGGATGTCACGTGACCATTCATGTGAATACAAGAACGCTCGCCCCGGGTCATTGTTTATGTGTCCGGGTAGCTCAGTCGGTAGAGCTCTCACCTTAGAACCAAAAGGTCATGGGTTCAATCCCGGGCATCACCAGCTCAGAGCGCATGAGTAGCACGGCTTGGGTGTATAAGTCGCGCGGTAAGTATACGGGAGCTGATGATAGGTTTAACCCTCCACCTGCAATCAGCAATCCATCAACCAGAGGTATAGCGCATTGTAACGGGGACAGACTCCCGCGTTATCGGCTGATACCGACAATAGGCCACTCTCAGTAGTGTTCTCAAATGTCTGCATTTTAGGGTGTCAAAAACACCTTATTTATGTGCAGAATGGGTGCAAACACAACAAAAGGTACTGTATGTGTTCAAACAAAAACATCAAAGTGTAGATGCAGCGTTAGAGAGGCAGTGGAACCCTCACATTAACCGACTATTGTTGATTTTCTGGAGCTTTAGAAAGACGATCTGGGGGGGGGGGGGGGTAATAGCCGATCTACAAGCTCACAACGAGATGCAATGCGACACGTTATGATCTTGTAGATCTGCAATTTCTGGCGAAGAGATCTGGTGTAGAAGATGTGGAACCAGGGCAGATTAAGTACAGAGGGTTTGAGTGGTTAAACCGATCCAATGAAATGATAATCAGGCCCAATGACTGTCACAGGACAGGAAACACTATGATTTAGTGTGTGTGTGTGTGTGTGTGTGTGTGTGTGTGTGTGTGTGTGTGTGTGTGTGTGTGTGTGTGTGTGTGTGTGTGTGTGTGTGTGTGTGTGTGTGTCTGTACAAATGTACATGCACGTGTGTGTCAGCAATGCATATCAAAGCAGTAGACCTCTAAACAAATCTAGCCTGTTCTTGGAAGCTAATCTATTCATGTGCCTGTGTGGTGTGTGTGTGTGTGTGTGTGTGTGTGTGTGTGTGTGTGTGTGTGTGTGTGTGTGTGTGTGTGTGTGTGTGTGTGTGTGTGTGTGTGTGTGTGTGTGTGTGTGTGTGTGTGTGTCTGTGTCTGTGTGTGTCTGTGTGTGGGGTTGAAAGACGGTGAGATAGCAGGCAGTTACTTGATGTTCAAAGGGAGGAGATCAAAGCACCATCCTCCTTGCAGCCCTCACCTTCCTCACGATTAAAACGATCATCAATAGTAATGGACTGTCCGCTACAGCAGCCCGCCGAGGTCGACCAGAGACGGATCTGAGCAAAAAGCTGCTATACTGTCTGTCTCCTGTGTGAGGGTGTGATTTGTAGTGGTTTGCGCGAGTGGAAAACTCCCATAAACCACAAATACTCCCACACAAAATCAACAAGCTGTGTATTTTCCTGTACACCACAGCCCATCTGAGCTGTGTTTTAGAAGACACCATGTAATATTCACCATATGACAGCATCTTCACTTCTCACTTTTCCCCCCACCCCCCGGTATAGCTTGCAAAATGTGCGCTTGCGTGTCTGTGTGCACACATGTTCCTTCCTTCAAATAGGCTTTAGATCATGGAAGAACAGAGAGAAATAAACATGATGATGCGTATTCATGCAGGCATTTTTGCTGCATAAATATATATATATATTGTGAGAATTCTGCATAGATATCTCCAGCAGGCCGGGTGGCTCACCCAGTAAGTAAGTTGTGGGTTGCAGCCGTCAGGACCTGAGGAAGCTGTTGGCAGGTATGACTATGTGCAGTTATTGCTTATGATCATGCACGGTACAATCCTCAGCATAACTCAAATCAAATCATATGCGGGCCCGTAAGGTTCAATTTGGGTCAACCTTTACACTCTCAGATGAATTAATTAACAACCACAAATTAATCAATGAGTGTGTGTGTGTGTGTGTGTGTGTGTGTGTGTGTGTGTGTGTGTGTGTATGTGTATGTGAGCACATTGCCCTGCACTGACTTACTACCTTAATTCTTTTGTGCAACACAGAGGGCAGCAGAGGGCAATATTTCAGACCTCTGTCCTAGTTCAACCGACCTATTTTCTCTCTCTCTCTCTCTCTCTCTCTCTCTCTCTCTCTCTCTCTCTCTCTCTCTCTCTCTCTCTCTCTCTCTCTCTCTCTCTCTCTCTCTCTCTCTCTCTCTCTCTCTCTCTCTCTCTCTCTCTCTCTCTCTCTCTCTCTCTCTCTCTCCCTCTCTTCCAGTTGAAGCAGCACACACTGCTTTCCCCGGGAGGAGAATATAACGACAGATTATTAATTACAGTGACTGGGTGAGGACTTAAGGAGTGGGGGGATGGGGGGGGGGGGATGTCTAAGGTGGTGATGGATAGCCCAGTAGCACAGCTATGACAGTAATCTGTACCTACTGTTACACTACCTACCACAGCACACTGCCTCATAATGCCATGATTGGCAGCTCACCTTTTCTCCAGTGGTGGGAGGAAGAACCGAAGAAGTACTCAGATTTGTGTAGTAAAAGTATAGAAGTATAGTTCTATATAGAATAGAAGTATAGTTCTATAGTAGAAGTATAAAGAATTGAAACATTGAAATACTCAAGTAAAGTGAAAGTACCTCAAAATTGTACTTAAGCACAGAACTTGAATAAATGTACTTAGATATTTTCCACCACTGCTTCTCTCTCTCTCTCTGTGGATATCTGACACTATCTCTCTTTCTCTCTCTCTCTCTTAGAACTCACCTGTGATTGATTCCAAGGCATAACAAAGGTGGCAAAGAATTATAGGTTCAAGGGTCACACAGAGGGAAACGTGGCCAATCAAAACACAATGTGCCTCCCAAGCCAATCAGAGGACTGGTTTCTAACTACTGAGTGCAGCCACAGCGTGGTGTGGGATCAGCAGCCGAGTGTGACTCACAATAGTTTCTGCACTCAAGTGTAGAGTAGACCACGGGTCTTCAACAGGAGGTCCTCAGAGTTACTACAGGGGTCCCAGGCTAATTTCTCGTGAGCCAGACTGTTGCCTCAAACAATTATCAAATGCTTCCGTCTGGAGCGCGGAAGTTCTGAAAATGAACTACTACAGGTAAGGGGGACGCCAAATCTTTGTGTGATAGGACCATTTGTTTTTACATCAACCACTTGAACCCTAGCAGCCCCATTCTGGGGAAACATTAGCCGAAAATAGCCGATCTACAATCTAGCTAACCGATATATAGCCGATAGACCTTTTTCGGCGAAGAAGTTTGGTGTAGACTAGGGGGAAAAAGAGCAGACCAAGTACAGAGTCAAACGTCAAGGTTTAAATACACATTTAACATGAGTCCAACATATTTATAGAAAAGATCATGTGTAAACAAGCAAACAGAAAAAAACATTATTTTACATAGGTCTGTCAAATAAGTCAATGAAGCTATCTATGAAATCTATGAAAAAGTGTAATCTTGTGAAGAACCACTGGTCTACACAACAAGGGGTTAATGTGGGTACCTTAATATCAACGGTACTCTAAGTGAATGTTGATAAACTCACTCACTTCAAGGTGTGACAGACATACAGTACAGTACTGATAGACTGATAGAGAAACAGATCTGTGTTTCTGTGGGTCTCAGTAGTACAAAGAGTGTTTCTAGCCTGTTCCCAACAGCACTTCAGCTGACGAATGGTCTTCATTATCTGTCCCCTCCTCAGGGGAAGGCTCTCTGAAAGTCCCCCTTTATGGATCAATATTAGCTACCACTACACAATGGAAATGACCAAGCACTACACAATGGCACACTCAACTGAAACCTGTACAGGCTTTACTATTCCTTTTGGCTGACTCATCATCAATAGGTGTGTGAGGCTGACCGACTCATCAACAGATGTGAGACATGGTAATGGGTCTGGGATGCTTCATATTCACATTTCACACAGGGCGGCCACGTTCCGTCGTTGAAAAATGAATCCGGTGCGGAAGTTCTCATTAATGGCCCATAAAGGTGGCACTAATTCCCGCTAATTCCCCTCCTGCGGTTGCAGAACACATTTCATCCCGTCAAAGCCAACGGAAATATGACTCGGCTTTGGTTGTATTCCCTTAGTAAACCTTTTCATAAAGTCTTTATGTTTTCAATCGCAGTTTTCTTTCACACAGCATGATACTTATAAAGAAGGGTATGCTTCTACTGGTTCTACTGAAATGGGTCAAAATGGGTCTGTAAAAACGAATGTGTGAAGTCTCGTCCCCTTAGTCCATTATTTGTTACAGTCTATGATTCACACTCACTCTCCTAGAGGGTATTGTATTGAGCTGTTGGAGCAGGAAGTCCTTCCGTAGCTTTGAAGCAAATCCTACAAGTCACTGAAAGAACGTCAATGATGGACCCTTTTAAACTCACGCGAACGCCGCTTTGCCATCCTCTCAATTGGCAGTTCAATACCCTTAATTAGCTGACATTGACCTCAGTGTCTGCCAGGTATGGGCGAACAAAAAAGGGTGAAGATTTAATGGGCATAACTACATGAGAGGAGAGAAGAAAGGAAAGTGGAAATGTTAGTGACTCAATGTTATAAGTGCCTATCGTCACTATTGGGCAAAAACCTTGTCCTCCAACCATGTCCAAAACTGATACTTTGCAGGAAAAAGAGCCAATGTTCAAATGGATTATTTAGTACATCAGAAAAGGTTTCCCCAGGGACCCCAAGAAAAGAAGATTTGTGTTAAAGATTATCAAAATTATAGCAGATTATAGCAAAAATAGTAGATGTACAAGCTCGCAGCGCGGCACTGCATTCATTAACTGATGGTTTATATACCAGGGGTATCAACTAGATTAGGCAGGGGGCCACAAATGTGAAATTACTAGAAGTTGGGGGCCACACGAAAAAAAAAAAGGAAAAAGAAAACGGAAACCCGTCAAAATATACTTAAGTACTAAAAGTAAAAGTACTCATTATGCACAATATTCCTTTTCACAAGTTTCCAAATGTATAAAATCCTTTGAAAATAGCAGATCTACAAGTTCACAGCGCGTCTCAAAGCGACGCGTTGTGAGCTTGTGGATCGGCTATTTTCAAATAGCCATGGCTGAAGTGGTTAATGTTTACAAAGTAACTAGTAACTAAAGTTTTTAAATAATTATAGTGGAGTAAAAGTACAATATCTTCCTTTGAGATGTAGTGGAGTAGAATTAAAATTATTGAACATACTTGAAAAATGTCCTCACAATTGTAAAGTACTTAGTTACTTTACACCACTGGAAACTTTATACTTTGACATGTGGCTGTGTCATTCGGCATTCGAAAATACATTTTCAACAAAACAGCAGCAGGGCGAGCACACAGTTGTATGACTAAGTACAATTTAGGCCTAATGGTGCAAATGGTGCTAATAGACGACAGGGTACTCGGGAGGGCAACAACAAGAACTGATCAGACAAATCCTAGCTTTCCAGACCCCTTATCCACTTAAAGCTAAAGCTATTTTCACCATTTTAGAGCACATCCACAGTCATAATGGGGACATAGTGAAAGGGATATATTTGACTGTTGTGTTGGGTTGGCTTGACATTTTGGGGCATTTTTACCTCTGGCTTTAATAGAAAAAAAGTTAAGTTGCTTGATTCGGTATTTAGAAATTTAGGTATTTAGATATTATTTCCTATACAAACCCATTGTAACTTCAAACTCTATTTAAACCATGATAAGATTAATTGAAAACACCCGTCCTTGGTTCTGGTGACTGATATTGGCCTTCTAATGCGTGAGGGGGCCGTGTTTTTTCAATAAAACCTTTCATTTATTTTTTATAATGTTTTTTGAAAAACACTTCTGTGACCCACGGGACTGACGTCAGGACTTCTCTCTGTTAATAGGGACGTCACGCCGGGTTGAAAGTGATTACAGGAGTGCACAGGAGGCTGTGTGGGTGGGTTGGGTATTCATCATACTGTATGTGAGCCAGAAACTGGGTCAGATGAATCACAACGTGGAGGGTTTCAGTCAGCCCGGGCAGAGTGAAACTCACTCCCCGCCGGCCAGCCAAACCTGACCATGATTGTTTCTGCCGTGTGCAACCGACAAAACTATAAAGAAAAACCACTGTATGGGATCGGCTGCAGACACTTAACCCACTCGATCCGGTAAAACGCGTCTCTGTCGTTTTAGATTTCTTAGCAGATGGCAGATATACAAGTTCACAGCACGGCACCGAGTGCCGCGCTATGAGCTTGTAGATCTGCTATTTTAGAAAAATCGTGAAAGTTTGTGCAAATCTTTTAATATATAATTTAACATTTGTAACTCAAATATTTGCTTCTGGGGGTCCCTGGAACTACATATTTTACAAATGTTCGCTTTAAAAATATATACATATTCAAAGATTAGCAAATATTTTCATGTTTTTTCAAAAATAGCAGATCTACAAGCTCATAGCGCGGCACTCGGTGCCGCGCTATAAGCTTGTATATCTGCTATTTTTGAATAGCCAACAGAAATCTAAAATGACACAGATGCATTCCCGGATCGAATGGGTTAAACAGCCTGCGGGAGTGTCCATGTATTACTCATTAATACGATTCCATGCTGCTGTTGGACACGCTGTGTATAATGCATGACTTACACACGTTGCACATCTATTATACATCTTCCCTATGTGCATCCTCACATACTGTATGCATCTGTAATGCAGGAGTACAGTGTGTGTGTTTGGGTTCACTGTACACAGTACATGCCTGTGGGTATGTGTGTACGAGTATTTGTGTGTGTGTGTGTGTGTGTGTGTGTGTGTGTGTGTGTGTGTGTGTGTGTGTGTGTGTGTGTGTGTGTGTGTGTGTGTGTGCGCGCACGTAACAATTATAATATGAAAGTGTAGTAGAACTTGAGAACTTGAGTTTTCTGGTAAAAAAAAAAAAAGATTAAGGTTCAGGGGTTGGGGTTAGATTTATGCCTGATTTATACTTAAATTGTGCGCCAGTGTCACGCACTGAAAATGTCAGATCTACAAGGTCACATCGCGTTGCAGCGTGACGCTTTGCAAGCTTGCAGATCGGCTATTTTCAGCTATAGGGTTAGAAATGGCAAGCGTTTCGTCTCTGTCGGGTGGAAACCTCATATGTCCAAAACTGTTACTTTTCAGGATTCAAATTCAAAAGCATCAAAAGTAGCAGATCTCGCACCGCGTTTTGAGCTTGTGGATCTGCTACTTTTGCTACTTTTGTGTGACGCTGTAGTATGATCAAGTAGGGCATTAATTTACGAAAAAAAACACAAAACGTTTAAATATGGAGATATGAAGTTTCTGCCCGACAGCATAAAAGCGCTGTCCTAGATTGTTGATGTCCTCACAAGTTATAATAATAATATAAACGTGTGTAAACTTGCATATTGTCCACCGACCTGTGCTGCTCTGGATGGTCCTGACCGTGGTGGTTGAACGAGTGGGTGAGATGGCCCTCATCAAGGTGCCGGCCAGCACCATGGTGCCGCCGAGCCCGTCCTCCTCGTCCTGGGAGCAGCCCTTCTCGATGGCCCGCACGTAGCTGTGGCTCCGCATGCGGAAGCAGCTGCCGCCCGGCATGGGCAGGTCCAGGGCGTCCACCGCCTGCGACTCCATCTCGCTGAACACCGCCTCGCACACCGCCTCGATCTGCCCGTTCACCTCCACCTCGCTCACCTGCAGGGCCCGGGGAGGGAGGGAGGGAGGGAGGGAGGGAGGGAGGGAGGTTAGCCCACAACTAGGGGTGAAACAGATAATCGAAGTAATCGATTTAATAAATTGTTGTAATAAAATAATCGATTTTGGGGGGGAAAGTTGATTTTATGTATTTTCTTAACACATCGGGTGCCAAACACGGTAAAAAAAATATGTGTTTTCGAAGAGTAGCGCATAGGTG
Organism: Gymnoscopelus braueri; assembly: GCF_963280865.1. Taxonomy (NCBI): domain Eukaryota; kingdom Metazoa; phylum Chordata; class Actinopteri; order Myctophiformes; family Myctophidae; genus Gymnoscopelus; species Gymnoscopelus braueri. The sequence goes on along the minus strand of NC_137623.1, from coordinate 22,100,707 downwards.
CCAAACACGGTGCTGAATGTAATCTGTTTTAATAAAATTCTGGCACCCGTTGTGTTAATAATCTTTTTAAGCTGCACTATGTAACTTGACATAGTGCAGGAGCGTGGGGTTGCACATCCTACTGTCTAATTAGCCTTTCATTGAGTTAATAGAGCCTGCCTGCTTTCTCAGTGGATAAATTTAATCTTGACCATCAGGTAAAAATTTGTGTCAGATCCTGTGTCTATGTGAGACATGACCTTTGACACGATGTCTAAATGTTTGGTATGTCCAACTTCTATTCTAACTCGTTGCACGACTAGCGAGACTAAACTAATTGAATCGCGTTATGTGGGGAACAAAAACTATGCGACGCCAACCGGAACACACCACCGGAACACGATTATTTTTTTCCTTTTTTCTAAACCGGATCACACAGGCCAGTTTGGAACAAATACCGAGCTTTCCTTCGTGGTGTTTCCACCACGGAGGAAAGCATGGTATTCGTTAACACATTGCGTGCCAATCGCGTAGATCTACGCAAACCTAAATAATTGCGCAGCGTGCCAGTCGCGTAGATCTACGCGAAGTGGTCTTTTTTTTTCTCTCGCAGGTTCACATTTCATTGTAGGCCTCCCTCGCAGTGACACATTTCATTGTAGCACACCCGGATATGGAAATATCCGTATCCGGAGATTTTCGTTCCCACCCGCCGTCGCTCTAAATCTTCCCCTAATCCGCCATTATCTCGGTTGTTGTTTTTCTCCTCGCTGATCGCTGTTTAACATAAACCACGACAACTGCAAAATGGAATGTCGCCGATTGAAACGGTCTTCTCTGGGCCACTCACACAGCTACCCTGTGTGTCTACAAACAGTTTAACGCACGATCTTAAGGTATTTAGCGAGGTCTGTGGCGACGTGAAAAAAACAAAAAAACAACAATAAATCGCTGGCCATGGTGAGTATATTATGATATTAAACTCTGGCGTGGAATGTGTTAATGAGGGAAGATAGGCAGGCATGAACGGATATAAACGCAACAATGTACAGTGGAGACAATGTTGAACGACGAACGACTAATATCTAAACTGACTGGACAGCTAAAATTACAGTTGTGTGATTAAGTTGCATAACGAGTCTGGACGGAGCTTAGCAGTACGGCCGGCTGGAACAATGGTGAGTTAATATGTAGCCAGCTTCATGTTATGAACAGAACTGACAGGCTGCTGTGCCAATCTTTCTATTAATTATACAGTCAGTGCAGGCTTAATGTAAGGGCTTTAGGTGCTGCCATGCAGGGCACCATCCTGGGGGGGGGGGGGTGGGGGGCACCAAACGGCGGAGCAAAAGTGAAAGAAGACTCAACCAACGCCACAAGGGCGCCGAAGTTTTGAAGCAATGGCTGCTGAAGGAGTGCTAAAACGTTGAAACGTGTCTGTGAAGCGCCAATTTTCCGCATTGCAACCGGTGCACCGAAACTGGTTGTAGCACCGGGCACCATGAAGGGTTAATCCGCCTCTGTATACAGTAGCTATTGATAATTAATTATTTGTACACTGTGTGCTATGAACTGACGCCCGAAATAGTCTAAATAACCTTTAGTGAACTTTATATATACTTAATATTTTGAGGGCAAAAAATATTAATTAATCAATTAATTAAATGTCGCATTTGCCCCCAGGGTGGACAGGAATTTTTCGATTCAGCACGAGAGAAAAGGACGCTCTGCTCGCGTCGTCTGATGTGCCACGCATTATTTATTTTGAGTGCGCATGCGCACCTGCGCACCAGTTATGTGCACCCCTGTGTATAAGACAGTGTGGTCTTGAGAGATTAGTGGCTACATAACTGATGAATTCACAGGTGAAACTCAGGTGAGTGTCACTGCTAAAACCTCAGGGGAACTGGAGTGTGACTATAGAGGAAATGTAAATACAACCACTGTGCCAACTGGGTTATTTTCTTCAGTGAAATTGGGCAAGTTTCCATCCAGGCCCTATGAACAGGGCCGGCGCATCCATACAGGCGACCTAGGCGGCCGCCTAGAGCGGCAGTTTGGAGAGGCGGCAAAAAAAGTAAAAAAAAAAAAATATATATATAATAAATCGGTAAAATCAGAATTAAATAACATAACCCTAACCCTAACCCTAAAACCGAAATAAAGTAGCCAAAAACGTATCATAATACGCCCAAAACCCGAAAAATGGTGCGCGCGCACGCGGGGGCGCATCAGAGGAATCTCGCCTAGAGCGCTGATCAGCCTAGAACCGGCGCTGCCTATGAAACAACAACGAGTCTGGGATAATAGTAATAATAATAGCTCAGATTTACAGTATATAGCACTTTTACCCGAAGTCGCTTATAGTACCCGAAGTCGCTTTATATAAAAGAAAATTAAGTAACCAACTTTATTAAAAAAAATAAAACACTTATTAACTGTTTTACAGAATTGCATGATGGAAGGAGGTTATATTGGTGGGTGAGTGGGGAGGTGGGAGATGAGGGGATTGTGACTAGAGGGTAGCTAGGGTTTAAACGATACCACCAGTGTTTTTTCTTCTTCTTTAGATTCCGTTCCATCCATCAATGTCAAATCGTGGACAAGTGAAAAAAGAAAAGCAATATAGTCACTGGAACTCAGTCCCACCAGGCTAAAAACCTAGGTGTCATCATAGATTCTAATTTTATTTTTGATGCCCACAAAAGGAATGTGACCAAATCGTCATTCTATCAATTTAAAAGAATATTGCCAGTGCGCCTGTTTCTCTCCCATGCCAATAAAGTGCATGCTCTTATCAATAGTAGTCTAGACAATTTTTTAAAATTCAATTCTATTGTATTTTGTATTATTATTATTTTATTATTAGTTTATGTTCTTTTTTGACCTGCTTTTATTTCCATCTCTAGAGATGCATCTGATGTATGAACGTTTGATTGATGACTTGAATATTTTTTACACACTGGCAAGCAGTAAGATCCAATTCTAGCAATGCTAACTCATTTCATGCCCATGTGGACTTCAATATATTATTGGTAAACAGTAGTTCTCAAACTTTTTTCAGATCTACAATAGCCTGGAAACCAGACAAATCTGGAATCTGGAAAAAAAATTGTCTGGCCATGCCAGGCTAGATCTACAAGCACACAGCGATGTGTAGTGGCTGTAGTGTATTGGCTATTTTAGCAACTTTTGCGCAACACTGTCATAGAACGGAATCTAAAATAGGGCATTCATTTAATCATTTATGAAATGAATAAAACAAAGATAAAATATGGGAGATAAATGTTTCTGCTTTACAGTGACGATGTGGAAAGTCTTTTACAGGCTGAGTATAAACTGATTTTATTTTTAATCTCAAAACTCTACACCCTACAGGCCCGCAGGAGACCAAATTGCTTTAACTAACATATCGTTGCTGTCGGACGGAAAACTTGTATCTCCATATTCCAACTTTTTATGTTTTCTTTTTTGTAAATTAACACATTACATTACATTACATTACAGTCATTTAGCAGACGCTTTTATCCAAAGCGACTTACAATAAGTGTATTCAACATAGGTAGGGAACGAAAACTACTAATCACCAGAAGTCTTTAGTGCATTATCTGCAAAAACAAGCAACCAAGAGTATACCTAGCGCTAAGGTAAAAGTGCAATATATCAGCTACCTATTTCCTTAAACAGATGAGACAAAATAGCTAAATCAAATGAGCATGAGCTAAAACAAATAAGTGAATCGACTAAACAAGATCCAATAAACAATCCAATAATCCAATAAACAATACAGCAATAGAAAACAAGCGTTCGTACAACTAGTTAACAACAAGTAGGTCAGGCAGAGAGGAAGGGTAGTGTTTCCTGAAGAGGTGAGTTTTCAGCCTGCGGCGAAATATGGGCAGTGACTCTGCTGTCCTAACATCAGTGGGAAGTTCATTCCACCACTGTGGGGCCAGAACAGAAAAGAGTCGTGACCGTGTGGATCGGCCAGAAGGACCCTTGAGTGACGAGGCAATCAGTCGCCCCGAGGTGGCAGACCGAAGTGGTCGGGCAGGGGTGTAGGCATCGACCATAGCCCGGAGGTAGGAAGGAGCTGTTCCTTTCACTGCCCTATAGGCTAGCACCAGGGTTTTGAACTGGATGCGAGCCGCTACGGGGAGCCAGTGTAGAGAGCGGAGAAGGATGGTTGTGTGGGAGAACTTGGGGCGGTTGAACACCAGACGAGCCGCAGCTTTCTGAACAAGCTCCAGGGGTTTGATGGCAGATGCCGGAGCACCAGCAAGGAGGGAGTTGCAGTAGTCCAGGCGGGAGATGACGAGAGCCTGGATGAGCACCTGGGCTGCCTTCTCCGTGAGGAAGGGGCGAATCCTCCTGATGTTGTAGAGCAGGAATCTGCAGGACCTCGTCACTGATGCGATGTTTGCCGAGAACGTCAGTTGATCGTCCAGGGTCACACCCAGATTCTTCGCAGTCCGAGTTGAGGTCACCACAGCATTATCAATGGTGATGGCCATGTCTCGGTGCGGACAGCCCTTCCCCGGGAGGAACATCAGCTCGGTCTTGTCCAGGTTGAGCTTCAGGTGGTTTGTCGACATCCACTCCGAGATGTCAGCCAGACAAGCAGCAATGCGTGTCTCCACCTGGGTATCAGAGGGGGGGAATGAGAGGATTAGTTGGGTGTCATCGGCATAGCAGTGGTAGGAAAAGCCATGGGAGTGGATGACAGCACCCAGAGATGTAGTGTAGAGAGAGAAAAGAAGAGGACCCAGAACCGAGCCTTGGGGAACCCCAGTTGTGAGCCTGTGTGGTTCTGACACAGACCCTCTCAGCATCACCTGGTATGAGCGACCCGTCAGGTAGGATGCAAACAGGGAGAGTGCAGAGCCTGAGACACCCATCCCCTCGAGGGTGGAGAGGAGGATCTGATGGTTCACCGTGTCGAACGCTGCAGACAGGTCCAGGAGTATCAGAACGGAGGAGAGAGAGTTCGCTCTAGCGGCATGGAGCGAGTTTGTGTAACACCCTAGTTCTATTCATCATACAAAGAGTGTTGCACTAAAGTAGTGAAAATAGCCGATCTACAAGCTCACAACGCGTCACAGCGGCTATTTTCACTAAAATGAATAGTTAAAAGATTATAATAAAACGGTTTTGGACATACAATGTTTCCACCCGACAGCACTTTACTGTGACAAAGAAAATCATTTGTACACAAAATGTTCTCGAGTTTGTGTAGCTTTGAAGGCCAATTCAATTGGGTCCAATGATATGACTCCTCGTTATGTGTGTGTGCATAAACACTCACTATGCATGTGGGGTAATGGGAGCGTGGGGTTGCACATCCAACCGTCTAATTAGCCTTTCTGAATAAGCCTCTAATCAGCCCAGCTCAAGAAAGATACTTACACAAATATCGGAAGGTGGTTGGACTTAATAAGCTATTGATACGCAGAGTGTGCAAGGTTTCCATTAGCCGGTATACTGGCCATTGGCCGATTACAATTTCAATTGACCGATAAATAAAATTATCACCGGCCTTGCTCCACGATATTATTATAATTCTTAGTACAATTATTATTATTAGGTTATTTGGATAGTAAATAAAGTAATACAACATTACACAACCTACATTTTCAACAATTAAAATAATATTTGAAGCAAACAACCTCTAGTACATTCTAATCTCGATACGTGAGTGAAGTGAATGAGGTTTTGGGCGGACTTTATACTCGATTTTATTAAGTTAGTAAACCTTTTCCTTTTTTTTCTCTTATAATTTTTATCCCTCGATTTTGTAACCCTTTTTTTCACCCGGTGCCAATTTGCTAAGTGATCCTGGGCACTACACTCCCCCCACCAGCCTAGGGAGGCCAGGGCCGAGCTCATGCCTCCTTCAATGCATGAGAGCCAACTGACCTTCTTGTCACCTGACAGGGGGGAATTTCCCTGGTTGGACGTAGCGCGTGGAAGGAACACGTTATTCCAACCAGTTCCCTTCCCCTCCGTCAGGCGCCCGGGCTGACCAGGGGGAGGCAGTACAGTGACCAGGATTACTAGATGTTTTTGTGAGGGTATTAACTACCCTAGGAGACACGGGGAGAACATGCAAACTCCACACAGAAAGTTAGTAAACCTTTTCCTAAACACTTTATGTTTTCAATCGCTAGTTTAAAGTCTTTTTTAAATCATCATGATATGCGTTTAGTATATTATGGTCCCATTCATTTGAAAATGAATGATAAAGTAGGGTATGTTTCTAGGGTTTCTACTGGTTCTACCGAGTGAAGACCCGCCCTCGCTGCAGTTGCAGGCGATAGCATTAATTTCCGGTAGCATTTCGGACCGGATATACAAAGAAAGAAACAGGTCTGTAGAAACCAATGGCGTCACTTTGTCCATTCTTTTTTACAGTCTATGGATGTGACGCGTTGTGAGCTGGTCGATCGGCTATTTTCAAATAACCGATGAATATAGGATTAAAGTGGTTAATTTGTATGCAATATTAACACATTTTGCTGGGGATCCCCTGGAACCCACACAAGGACCCCCAGGGGTCCCGTCCAACCGCAGACCCCACTTTGAGAAACCACTCAGTAGGGGATAACGCGGGGCAGGGACAGGGGGAGGTGTCGTATAGGGGTCTGACAACAGTGTGGCGCGGGCCTCCGAGGGTCCACCAACCTGGCTGATGGTGCTCATGGCTCTCATGTAGCTCTCGTTCCGCGAGCGGAATTTTGGCGAGGCCAGCAGCCCTGCTGGGTCCAAGCTGTCCAGACTCCTATTGATGGAAACCTCGCTCACTGCCCGCAGGTAACTGTGGCTCCGGATCTGCAGCTTGGGAGAGTGCTCCGTGGAGATCCTGTCACAAGAGAGAGAGAGAGAGAGAGAGAGAGAGAGAGAGACATGAGATAAGATAAGATAACATGACCTTTATTGGTCCCGCGAGAGGAAAGTCAGCCGCCAAAGACAGGTCAGCAGTTAAAGGATGACTTCAGCCATTTTCAACCTATCTTCATATAATTGGTCCTCACTAACCCTATACTCATTATAATATGTTGCCACTTTTGTCTACCCCGTCTGTGTCTCAGAAGAGGGCTATAGACAGTTCAGAAACCCGCCTACCAGTGACATCATCGATGGTGAATCCAAGCTAATAGAAACGGCAGGCTTTCTATTCCTGGAAAGATAGCATGCTATAATGGAAGCCATTGTTCTTGCGTTAATACAAATTAAAAAAAATCTATAAAAAGTATAAACCTGCCTAATGATCATGTCTTTTTTCTTTTTTTTTTTTTTAAGCAAAAACCACTTGCAGTTCGAGGATTACCCAAGAAAGTCCTGAGACTTATTTCCGTTGAGGTCCTCTCACATATAACAGACAATAAGTAAAAAATACATTACAGTACAAAAACACATGTAACTTACGCAACAATACAAAACACATGTAACATACACAGTACACCAAAACACATGTAACATACACAGTACATACATACAAACAAGTGCTCCCCTATCTTTCCCTAGTCTAATGACCCTCTATAGGGGAACCTTTTCTAATAGACATGCTTTAGTCTTCTGCTTAAAAGTCCTCAGATTGGTTGTCAGTTTGACACTAGATTCGAGGTCGTTCCACTGTGTGGCTCCTATGTAAGTAAATGATTCTTTGCCAACTTTACTTTTAAAAGCTGGATGGCTCACATCTGCTACACTGGCTCTGGTGAAAAAATTGTGTATTTATCTATGTTTAACAGTGACATTTTCACTGTTAGGCGGGTTTCTGAAGTGTCCACAGCTCTCCTAGTAGACGAGTAGATTTTTTATTTTTTAACAAAATATTGTCGCTGTCGGGTGGAAACCTCGTAAGTCGGCGTATTGTGAGCGTGTAGATCGGCTATTTTCACTAGTTTAGCTTGACACTCTTGTATGACAAAGTAGGGCATTAAATGACAAAAAAACATAAAGAGACATTTGGAGATACAAGGTTTCTGCCTGACAGCGACGATTATACACTGTTGTGTATAACAGTATACACAACAGTGTACGCCCTCTACAAAGCTTGCATTATGCAGGACAAAAGAAATGAAAGAGAGAGAGAGATAGAGAGATAGAGACCACACACACACACACACACACACACACACACACACACACACACACACACACACACACACACACACACACACACACACACACACACACACACACACACACACACACACACACACACACACACACACACACACACACGCAGGTGCAGAGGTGCTGAGTGTACGCCCCCTCATCTGCAGGTGAAAGCTAATGAGATACCTATTCATCTTCTTTGCAGAGAGAGCAGAACGTGTGTGCGTGTGTGTGTGTGTGTGCGCGTGTGTGTGTGTGTGTGCGTGCGTGCGTGTGTGTGTGCGCGTGTGTGTGTGTGTTGTGTGGCATGCATGTGAATGCAAGCAAAACATTTAATTAATGAGGGTAAGCCTAACATTAAAAGGCTGACTTGCTTTCCTCTTCTCCGTGAACTCGGTGGCCCTGCTACACTAACAGCCGAGGGTACGGAGAACAGACAGTACAGACGGAGAAGAGCACGGCTACAACCAATTCTACTCTGTTCTATTCTTAACACGAACATGAACTAAATGTCCAATAACATCCCTTTTTACTCCCCCAAGCCATGTCCAAAATGCGAACACAGACAGAGCGCAAAAGCGGTGAGCCGCACACGCTTTGCAGACAGGCACAGACGCACACACACACACACACGCACACACGCGCACACACGCACACACACACACACACACACGCTCGGGCGTCTCTTATATGACTCTATCCCTTCAGGTCCAGTTTGCCTTAATTATGCATGTTCTCCTTAAAATAGAGCGTGGCGCAGCAAAGCGAGCCAGATTACTCATTCTTGGATGTTGGATAACGGACAGAGTAAGGGGTTGGGTGAAAGGAAAAAGGGGGCCGGGTACGAGATCGGCGTGCAAGATCGAATGTACTGAGACGGGAACGGGGAAGTACAGACTCCTGTACTGTACATGTCACAGACTAGTCCGTTTGAGAATCCGTCTCAGCAAAAAGCACAAAACGCGGCTCTAGGCTACTGAATATGGAAGGGAGTCTTATCAAAGCTATCAAAGAAAAAAAGGTCCTGCCTCTGCTTACTCAGCTCTGCACAACTTCATCCTTGCTGGAACATTTTCTTTCATTTTAACACAGTTTTTTTTATTTTATATGAGGGTGTTTTTTTTCTTTGTTGCCATAAGGTATCTCATAGTGGCCCTCGAATTTCATTTCTCGTGTTTATCAACCGGCGGGTGGGAACTGGTAAAATGAGGTTGTAGAAATGTTCTGACAGGGTCTGCTACATTCTGCCGTCTGATATTCTGACTGATGACGCACCTGCAGGCAGAGGTGCAAAGTAACCAAGTGCATTTACTCAAGTACTGTACTTATTTACAGCTTTGAGGTACTTTTACCGTACTTGAGTATTTCAAATGTTTTCAATGATTTAGACTCCACTACAACTGGGAGGCAAATATTGTACTTTTTACTCCACTACAATTGTTTGACAGCTTTAGTTACAAGTTACTTTCTGTTATTATTACAAAACATACATTAACCCATGGGTATTCAACAGGGGGTCCACGACCCCTACGGGGTCCTCAGAGTCATTGCAGGGGGGGCTAGCAATTTATTGTTTGACAGTAAAGTTTACTTAAAATTTTCAATTATTTAAATATGCCTGAATCCAGTATATCAAAGCAAAAGGGGAAAAAAGCATTTAATTTACACAACACAAAAGCGGACTATTAGCGCTTAAAGGCTGTGGCTCCGACCAGAAGTGCTGAATTAGTGCTGAATTGTCAGATGTTATAGACTCGTCATGAAAGCTGTGAATATTGTCAAGAGTGCTTTTCAAACGCATCTCTTCTCTACTGTCTGTGCTGTGCTGCTGCAAGAGAAGAACACTCTGCTGAGTCTGCTCAATACTTCACCATTCTGAGGTTCGATGGCGATTTCTGGCCATTCAGGCACCCTGGGCATGAGAACACATACTGTGTGGAGAGTGGTCTGTCCAAAAGACGTAGAAGGAGCACTTTCTGTTTTGAAAATTGCTTTGAATATAAAATTGGAACTTTTTTAAGCCATCAGGAAAACCAGAGCCAGGCACATGCTTTTAAAATGTCACAACAAACATACCCCTATACTTTTCACAGGAGGAAACCACATTCACAGTAGGTACCCAATTTCAACAGTGGGTGTATTCGAATCTCCTAACTTAATGACTAACCTAGCAGTCTGCGAAAATGGTGACGGAGGTGTGACGCACACGTGGACATAGTTACATCTACCCAGCTGTGATCACCCTGTTGCTCAACTCTTTGCTGCATGTGAAAGGCTTGTCATCTTGTCAATAGAAAGAAATACCTCCGTGACCCCAGGGGATAACGGAGTGACGTCAGGACTTCGATACTCTATGGAGATCATCCATGATCAGCACAAAAACTAAGCTGAGGTATATTTAATAGCAATGTCCTTGGGCTTCTCCTGTGTGGGACAGAGTCATGGAAAGTGACACAGACCATCTGTCACGAGCTAGACGTATTCCAGACAAGATGCCTCAGGAGCATACTGAGGATATTTTGGCCCACGACAGTCTCAAACGAAAGCCTTTACAGGAGAACAGGCCTGAACCCTCTGTCAAATGTGATCAGGTTCAGAAGTTGGATGTGGATTGGACATGTGTGCAGAATGGACCCAAGTGCCATCCTAAGGGTTGCAGAGGCAGACCCAAAGAGACATGGAGAAGATCTGTAGAGAAGGACATCATGGACCTGGGGCAGCAGTAATGTTAAATATTAATACCAATCAAATGAAATAGAAAGGATTCTGATATGCCTTCTTATATATTAAATATTTACTGTTGTGGGGAGCTGGGGTGCGGTGGTCCTTAAGATTTGTTCCAAATATGCTAGTGGTCCAGAGCTGAACAAAGATTGAGAACCACTGCTCTATGGCTGTGGTTCTCAAATGTTTTTGCGTCAAGGACCCCCAAATTAATATGTATTTGGCCGTATATGATTCTGAAATGGACATTCTGCATAATGAGTACTTAATAATAGGTATTTGGGCGGTGCCCGCTGGCCTAGCGGTCCAGGTGCATACCACATACGCTGGTAATCCAGCTTCACAGCGTGTCGCGGGTTCGACTCCCAATACCGACGACCTTTGCTGTGTGTCACCCCCCCATCTCTCTCCCGTTACCTGTCAGCCTACTGTCCTGTCAAATAAAGGCATAAAAGCCCAAAAAAAAAAAAGGGGATTTGATGCAAACTTAAGTAAGATTTTGAATACAGGACATTTACTTTTAACATACCGGTAGTATTTCTACATTGTAGTATTGCTACTTTTACTTCTTAAATCGGAGTACTTCTTCCACCACTGCTTTCACCACTCTCCCCTGGCCGACTGTAGAGATGGAAGGAGGTAGAGGAAGAGGGATGGAGAAAGTGATTACTGCGACCCATTATCCAGGACGCCAGTTCCCGTCGAGAAATAAAAAAATAAGAAAACTTGATAAGATCTGGGACAGAAATAAATCAGTTTGTGTGCAGCAGAGAAAGAAGGTTAGTGAGCGAGGAAAAGGGATTTCTTTGTGCGTGGAATAATCCCAACCACTTTTGAAGACATGCTTTATCTGTTCACTGCGTGATTTGAAAAGGAATTAAGTTAGCTTTGGGTTCAAGTACTATCCCACAAGACGTCTCAAAACAGGAATTCACAATGTACACAACTCACAACCGTTTGCCGGTATTTACCGGCCATTGACCGATAAAATGTTTAATTGGCCGTTAATTATAATAGTCAGGGGATATTAGCAGAAAGATTTCCAATCTTGGAATAAATTCCTTACCAAAAAAAATCTTCACCAATGTGTTTGTAAAGGTGTCTAGTAACACATCTCACAAAGACTGAAATTCAGTTTCCCTAGGAGAAATTTTGACAGCTGCTGAAAGTTGGGGTACCCACCATTTCCCTGCATTTCCATGCAGGGCAAAACAAAATAAAAAATGTATTCTGTTTTAAGTAGCATGTAAGGGGTCAAACTAGGGTGTTTTTATGATTCTGAATCCATTGCAAGCATTTGTTTTGCACCAAAACCACTCCTTGGGCTAAAAACGGCCATAGCCATCCTTGTCCAGGTATACTTTTTGTGTAAAAAGCAAATTGAGATTGGGCTGTTTTTCGCCCAAGGAGTGGTTTTGGTGCAAAACAAATGCTTGCAATGGATTCAGAATCATAAAAACACCCTAGTTTGACCCCTCACATGCTACTTAAAACAGAATGAAAATTCATTTTTTTTTGCCCTGCATGGAAATGCAGGGAAATGGTGGGTACCCCAACTGAAAGTTGGGGTACCCAAAGGGCAGCTGTCAAAAATTCTCCTAGGGAAACTGAATTTCAGTCTTTGTGAGATGTGTTACTAGACACCTTTACAAACACATTGGTGAAGATTTTTTTTGGTAAGGAATTTATTCCAAGATTGGAAATCTTTCTGCTAATATCCCCTGACTATAAAGAATCACCGGCCACCATGGCCGGTTGGGAAAATGCTGTTATTTTATCATTAAGCCTATTATTAATATTATTATTTGGATAAAGTAACACAACATTGCATGATTGCAATACGCAGTTTACACGGACGGACAAACTAATCTAGACATCCATAGAACCCTGCAACTATTCGAATATGAACATAGCTTTTATTGCATAAGACTGTGAAAAGAATATCTGGTGAGGCCTGGTAAATGATTCAGTAATTAATTAATCATTGAAATCAAATGACCTGGTATATTTCCTTAAAGCAAAAATATTAGCGCTGGATAGTGATACTGTGGATCATTTAAACCCAGTATCTATGTGATGCAACAAAACAAGGCACAAGATAATTGAATCATATCATCAAGTGTGAAACATTGCTTTGCTCTTTATCATCTTCAAGCAGCACTGCAGTTGTGTTTGTTCATCACATTGTATCAGATGATGATGATGGTGATGTTCCCCAGAACAAATTAAAGTCATTAGTAGGCCCCTAGCTGTGCCACTTGATCTGTGCGTGCGTGTGTATGTGCATGCGTACTATGTAGAAACACTGATGTTGGCCTCATGCCTCTTTATAAATGATGAAAGTGATTTTTACCAGCTCTGCACTGTGAAGACTTCATCAGCATATGTTTATGCATGCACATACGGGTGCTTGGATGGATATGCAGTTGGGGCAACTGACGTTGGGGGGGGGCGATGTGTATGTGTATGTGTGCGTGCGTGCATGCTACACGGTGATAAAGACTGAAACATACTCCATGAATGTATGCTAAAAAGCAAGCTTCAAGCTATGCAAGATCAATTTCATGCATCGTTGCATTCAGTAATATGCGTTGCAACAAGGTTTTCTGTAGCAGGCAACAACAGAATGAAGCTGTCTGCTTGGATTTGAGTTCTCTTCTCGTCAGTCCGTCCGTCCGTCCGTCCGTCTGTGAGCAGATTTTGTCCAAACGTCACGCAAATCGGTACACAGTATCTCTATAGTCATTTCAATCAACAAAATGGGTCTTTCAGATTTTTCACACTCCATCCTGATTGGCTAAGAATGGCTTCCAAAGTTTGCAGGAGTGCTCCGTTTTGAACAAAATGCCTCAAATCATGAACACAGCGTGCAATTTCCGTGAAATGTTGCACTTATATTCCCACCAGGCCGAGGAAAAAATGCCACTTGAAAATGTAAAAATGTTGTATGTGCACTCCCAGAGACCTAGGAAAAACCTTCACCCTGCATTTTTCACACCTGCCTTTTATAGCACCACCAGGAGGCCGACTTAATTTTTATCCTTGACATTTTATCCAAATTTCACGCAAATTGGTAGACATGATCTCTATAGTCATGTGATCAAGACGGATCTGTTAGATTTTTCATATTCCATCCTGATTGGCTAAGATTGACATCTAAAGTTTGCAGGAGTGGCCCATTTTTAACCAAAAAATGCTACAAATCATGAACGCAGCGTCCGATTGCAGTGAAACTTTGCACGCACATTTGCACTACGTTGAGGAACAAATGCCACCCTTTGAACATTTCCCTATTATAGCGCCACCAGGAGGCAGATTTTTGCAAAACCTTTTTTAATCCTACAAATGTTGTCCAAACATCATGCAAATCGGTACATATTATCTCTTTAGTCAAGTGATCAAGACGGATCCGTCCGATCGGTCCAATTTTTCACATTACAGTCTGATTGGCGAATTCCGAACTGGCCCACACTAACCTACAGTACCTGACCTGGCGGAGACCTGTGCTCTTTTTCTAGTTCAGCAATGTTTTTAACCCCCACAAACCCTAGCATACCTATTCTGGGCTCTGACAGTAGCAGATCTACAAGTGCACAGCACATCATGAGCTTGTAGATCAGCTATTTTTGGCAAAGAGATTTGGTATTGAGGGGGAAAAGGTTGTGTTTAAGTGGTTAAATTCCCTTGGGGGGAATATATGATCTTTAACACATTGAATGCCAAAAACGGTCCGGACCGTTTTTGAGGGTCCAAACGAGAAGTGCCGAAAACGGTCCGGACCGTTTTTGACCCAATTCTATTTTTATACATGTGGGCCACGTGGGGCGCTAAAACGAAACTTTGACATCACCCAAGGAGTTTCTGAGAAGAAGAGGCTGGATGAGGCTCCATGTCAAAAATCCTTCCGGTCGGCGTTTTCAATGTTATCTCCTTGACTAAAAGCTTAATATCTCCATTTCTTTTTAATGTGGTGGAAACGAGCCGTTTCCGATCGGCGATCACGCTGCAATGGAGGATCGCGTTGGAAATATTATTGTTCCAGGCGTTAGTCGGGACCCTCCGCCGTCTCGCACGCACGCTTTGTTTACATGCACTTCCGCGTCGGGGCTTCTGCAGCACGAAACGTATAACGCAAGTGGATGGAAGAAATGCAGGCACTCAACGTATAATATTTTAATAAACCTCTGGCACCCAATGTGTTAATAAGGTCTCTAAATCACACTTTTTGCGCATGAAACGAAAGCGAACAAAGCTGATTCTGCCAATATACTGTAGCATATTAAAATAACAGAGTCCTGGTATGTCACTTTTTCCCACCTACTATTTCACCTACTGGTGGTGGCACTCGTGTTACCCTGATATTGGTGATATATAGACTGTTATTGTGATAGAAAGCTTTCCTCAAGGGTAGAATTGAATGAATACAGCCATTTCACTTTCTCCAAATGCATGCCAGGACACAGGCTACTTCGTTTCACCTGACAGTAAGGGGTTTCACAGGGAGAGTGTAACGCATGTGGAGGAACATGCCATTCTTCCCAGTTCCGTGCCCTGTTGAATAGGCAGGCACCCTGACCTGCTAGTTCAGCGATAGAGATCACCCTGCCCTGCCAGCTTCCCATCTGTGAACACAGTCAATTGTGTTGGTTGGAGCAGCCAGCCAAGCCGGAGGCACTGTTGAGGAATCAAACCCCATTCTCCACGAAGGTGGGCAGGGAACTTAACTCCTGCGCCACACAACCCCATCCGCCCGCCCCTGAGGTGCCATCTATTTTTCTTTATCATGCGGTAGAGCACTGAATGTTTTGGCCTGAGTGGAGAGATACAGAGGCCGACTGTGAAGATAGCAGTGTTTATCTGAGGTGTCCACACAGGGAACAGGTAATTAAAACTGGGCCACTGAGAGTCGGGTATTGACACACAAACAGAAAGGTGCAACGTGATCACACATTACTCCCCCTCCCTATCTCTCTCTCTCTCCATCTGCCTTGTCCTCTCTAATTCACTCACTCTGGCTGTTCCTGTGCAGCGAAATCAACCACGTCAACCCTAGAGTGCCTATTATGCTATTCTGGGATGAACATTCGCCGAGAATAGCAGATCTACAAGCTCATAGATCGTCTATTTTCACCGAAGACATTTAGTGGAGAGCGAAAACATATACCAGTGAGCCCCTAGTAGCTATAGAGCCCTGGAGGATTCAAGTGGTTAATTAATTAATTAACCACTTAAACCCCAGCATCGGTATTGTGGCGAAAGCTTTCGCTGAAAGTAGCAGATCGACAAGCTCACAGCGTGACGTGAAGTGGTTACTCTCTGATAGTGTGACACACACTTTCTCTTTATCTGTTACTCTCTCTCACGTTATCTTTCCCCCTGTCTCCCTCGCGGTTTCTATCATTTCTTTCTTGCACTCTGGCGCTGTATCTTTCTGTTTGTTTCTGTCAAGCAGCATGTCTGCATAATAGGCAAGCTGAACACGCAGCAAGATCTGGAATGTTCATTATGCTTCACGCACTATCTTGAACTTCACGTAAAGGAGCCGAAAAGGTTAACACGCGCATGAGAGCTTGCACCTTATTCAGATACACATGTGCAGAAAGATACGCACGTAAGCACACGTGCACACCGCACGCACAAACAAACAAACGCACAGCATTTGGGACCTGGAATCTCATAAGGCATGAAGGGTTAGGAGTTAGGAAGCTCACGTACACAGACACTTACAGTACATCATACATAGGGTAACGTTACTCACTGGAGGGTGGTCATCTCGGTGAGGGACGGCTGGGTAGCCTTCAGGTAGCTGGCCCGCCGTGCTTGGACCTTGGGCGAGGGTTTGGGGCTGCAGTCTGAGTCCCCGCTGTCCTCGTCCGCCATGGCCCTGATGTAGCTGCCGCTGCGCATCCTCCGACAGGGGATTTCGTCGTCTTTCCCCAGCGGGGAGAAAGCGCTCCACTCATCCTGCGGCACCTGTAGAGATGGGGAGGACTGAATTAAAACATGCTGAACAACGACACTGGACGGGACAAGGAGATACTTACAAAACAACTTACTCGAGAAAACATGCAGACACAAAAGAGTCCAAAGGAGGATGTCTTCCCTATCCTTAAATATCACTCTGACAAAGCAACCAAAAACACACCTACCGGCTCACCATCCATCCAGTGACAATTTACCCATCATGCTGTGAAAGATCAGTGATCGACAGTAACGCAATTCGTAGGAGGAAAACCGCAATGACCGTACCATAAGCGTGCATGCACCGAAGGCCTCCGTGTGTCTTTCCTGTGACGCATGTGGCATATCAAATGCAGCCAGATAAATTGTTTAGACAAAACGTTGCAGCGCTGTGGGGCCCCCCGGTCCACTTTTCTGACTTTTCACACACTTCCAATGAATGTGTAAAAAAAAAGAAAAAGGAACCAAGGCTATCTCGGAGTTCTCGTCTAAGTGAGCGCGAGAGACAGAGACAGAGGGGGGGGGGGGGGGGGGGGGGAGTAAAAGTGCTAGCAAAACAAAGAAGGTTTTGTTCAGTGGGAAACACTGTGTCCCAACGTGAGTGGCTTTTAGGGCACCAGCTCTGAGGTGAAAGAAGAAAAGAGATACAGTGTGAGAGAAATAAAGAGAGAGAGAGAGAGAGAGAGAGAGAGAGAGAGAGAGAGAGAGAGAGAGAGAGAGAGAGAGAGAGAGAGAGACACAGACAGACAGACAGACAGACAGACAGACAGACAGACAGACAGACAGACAGACAGACAGACAGACAGACAGACAGACAGACAGACAGAGAGACTGAATGAATGATGCGTGAGAGTCATTGAGCAGGAAGTGGTAGCTAGGGAAACCAAGCCACACAGACTTTTATGTCAACCAGAACCACCAGTGACAGACAGTGTGTGATTGTCTGCAGACATATAGACACGGTCCCGTAGTGACATCAACATCTGCACAGAACTGAAGAGAGTCGGTGCATTTGAATGGGACACCGAATTCCGCAGGATGACCCCAGCATTCTAGCGGCGTGGTGCGGAGTCTTTCAAGATGCTCCACACATTTTTCAACCTCCGACCTTTACCGAGGTGAAGGAGAGAGGGGCTCGGGGCTTAACGCTCGATTTAATCATGCAAGGCTTAAGGGTATATGCATGTGTGTGTGGAAGCGTTTACGTGGGGGCGTCATCACGTGAGTATTGTGCACATGTATGTGCATGTGAAGGTAATTAAACAGGGACATGAAATCCCATCTCATTTTAAAGAACCATAAAAGCCTCAGGAAACTCTTATGCAAAGAAAGCCGGTTCCTCCTGGCTGAGAAAACGTGTGGCCATGCATGCACAACATCCCTCCTTCATCTGCCACCTCGGTCTGCCAAGCTGTTAAAATGCGTGGCCACGGAGACCCCTCCCCTCCCCTCGTGCTCTCTGTTGGTCCCCTAGTATGCGAACACGTGTACACTTCCTCTGTCTCTGCGTCACCCCTCTCTGTCTCATCCATCTCTCTCCTCGGGGCTCATATTTGCAGCGCATGTGGTCGTGAGAGGATGCATCACACTGAACGTCTTCCTCTTTTATCTTCTTCCAGGGAAGGGGGAGGGGAGGAGGGCATATAGGGAGGCAAGGGGGTACCATGGGAGCTCCAAGGAATATGTGATATTCTCTCTCCGAATACTGTTGGCTTATTATACCCTCAGGCTTTCCTCTGGTCTCCCAGCAGCATCCACCTCTAGTTCTGCTGGATAGACGCATGCATACATCGAGACAGAAAGACACATGCGCACACACACATGCATGCATGTAGCTATACTGCTGCAACCACATAACAGCCTACAGAAAGATGCTGCACTGGCATGTCCACATCTAGGCTTTGAAGACGGATCAGAGCTGCACACAGTGGAGTAACTATTTTGGCACTGCTGTATCTGTTCTTCCATTTGAAGAAAGATGCAGGCTTAATGCAGGGCATTTCTCTTGTGCCAGACAAGCGCGCACGCCAGACATAGTGAAATCAGCTTAGCATTTTGCTAATCCAATATGCTAACTGCGGAGTGCAGAGGCTAACTGTGGAATGCAGAACATCCTTCACTTTCGACTACTGCATATACAGTACAATAATACAGTACAGTGGTATAGCAGTACCAACACATCTACGTGTATGCACATGCAAAGTACACAGACACTGAGGAACAGTGATAACATGCAATATCTGAGAACTTGCAGGCAAGCAGGAGCGACCGGGACCCATCACAGCATGCCAGATAGGAGGTTTAGAGGAGCGGTTGGGTGTCCTACCTGTAGGAAGTGGCAGGTGCGTCCCTGCTCAGCTTTCACTAATGCCTTATCTAGGTTGACCTTCTGGTAGACCTCCCTGGCTCTGCTCACCGTCAGAGTGGACGACCACGAGCTCTTCTTCAGCTGCAGCTGCTGCCCGTCCAGCGCCCTCACCAGCGGCAGCCCCCCGGATCCGCCTCCGCCCGCGGAGCACGTCGAGCACTTCACGTCGTTGTTGCTGCGCGACGTCTTGAGCGTGTGGGCGCTGATGGTGTTGTAGGACTCCATGAAGTACTGCGACTGCGACTTGTCCGGGTGGCGCCCCATGGTCATCACCCCCGACGGCGCTTGGTGGTGGTGGTGGTAGTTGCAAAACTCCCGGTCCAGCATGTCGTCCGAGCTCCAATAGCCCGAGATGGCCGAGCGCATCTTGGGCTCCGACTTGGAGCGGTCTTTGCTCTTGCCTCGCTTGCTGAGTTTCAAGGTCCCCGAGGACGACGACGGGGGGTCGTCGGGGCTGGCCTTGCCCCCGTTCACCCTCCCGCCGTTGCCCGTCCCGGCCCCCGAGGGCCCTTCCAGGGAGTGGGACTTGGTGAAGAGCTTCTGGACCGAGTGGACCAGGTGTCGGATGCGTCCCGGGCTGTCGCTGCGCTGGTGCTCCGTGGCCGTGCGCTTGTACTGTAACGTGTGGTAGCCGTCGCGCTGCACCGGCGCCTGCCGCTCAAACTGCGCCAGGAGGTTGGTGGGGATGTGGTTGTTGTTATTCCCGCCACTGCCTACTCCACCGCCTCCTTTGCTGCCCCCCGATGGCCCGCCGGTGTAGGGCACTACGGCGCTGCACTCCTCCTTCAGCTCGTGGTGGGTGCTGCAGTGTCTGCGGGGGAAGGTGCAGCTGGCCAGGTCGGGGTAAGGGCTGCATTCGGACTGGAAGGAGCTGCGCTGGGCATAGTAGGGGTGGTCTGCCGGGTGCGTGTCTCCAGGGTTGAGGAAGTACGGCCGGCGGTCCGGGTGCCCCAGGGTCATGGAGGAGGGGTCGCAGGTCACCGTGTGGTGGTGGTGGCTGCGGCTGCCGGAAAGGCCTTTCATGGTCATTGTGGACGGGCTGATGCACACATCCAGCTGCTAATGAGGGAGTTCTGCATGGAGAGAGACAGACAGAAAAAACAATTATAAATACTTTGCATTTGCATACAGTCGCAGCACTGTGCATCTCAAGACTTTTTTGGCAGCTGCTCCGTGAATGCGGAAGCGTCTTGATGCTGACAGTAGTTGTGCCCGTTCCTCTGTTTTCTTTTGTCCTTCAAAACTCCAAAAGAATGTTCTCTAAATATAGCACAAACTTGGCATTCGTTCCCTGACATCCAGATCAATTCTCAAGCTTCGCTTCTCAGTTTGCATCAGAAGATTAGAGTACAAAAGAAAAGCATGGGGGGAAAAAAGCATGGGATCTTAGGGAACTGAGAGTAACAAAGAAAGTGGAAACCGGAGAACCTCTCATCTATTTCCAACTCAAGTGTATGCTATATTTATCCATGAGTAGTGTGTGTGTGTGTGTGTGTGTGTGTGTGTGTGTGTGTGTGTGTGTGTGTGTGTGTGTGTGTGTGTGCATTGATTTGATGAAAAAAAAAATTTAAACGGTACATGAATTGGTGAGGAGACATCTCTCTGCAGTCTAAAGCTGCAGATTTTGCGCCTGAAGCCTCATTCTTATAGAACCAACACTTAAATACAATCCGGTCCAGTCACAATACAGAGAAAGCAACAGATAAGGCAGTCCAATTTATAGTTTTAGTCCATGCTGGCGAAGTGCACACACACAAACGCACGCGCACACACACACACACACACACACACACACACACACACACACACACACACACACACACACACACACACACACACACACACACACACACACACACACGCGCGCACACACGCAGAGATGATCACATTCTGGTGCTGCAGAATCCCTCTATCCCCCTAGTGTTCCTCTTAAGGGCAGACTAATTGGCCAGTAAAATCCAATCCGACAGCTTCTGGGCCAAGCAAGGCAACCGGCAATAAACGACCTTTCCCTTCCGCGGTGACACGAAAACAATGGCATCCATCAGAGCCCCTTTAACGGCCGTCCCTGTGCCCCGTCCGGGGCTGCTGTGGCTGGCTAGCTGCTTAACCCTCACTGTTCTCCGTTGGACTGGAGGTAAAGCTAACGAGACAATAACTAGAGCCCCATGCAACCCGGGTGCTCGCGTTCTGACAACGCCGGGGCCAATTCAACACAGGGAATTCATTACCGTGATGTATAAAGTGCTACCAAAGGCCAGTGCGGTGAATAAAGGAAAAGAGTGAAGAAAAAGGGGAGCAAGAGGGGGGGTGACTGGCGTCATAATGAGAAGAAACGAGGGAGAGAGAGCAAAGGAGCGAAATAACATGAAAATCTATTTGTTACATAGCGGGGAGGACAACATGGGCAAAACACATTGCGGGGGCACACGTGTGTCTGAACGCATTTGAGTGAAAGTCGTGAATAAATAGATGCACTGGCAAATATATTCATGACATTTCCCTATCTACGGAAATCCACGGGGTCCAATCCCTCCGCCTGGGAGAGAATTAGGCCTGTTTGTCATAGCATTGTGTCCCGTATTGTGAGACTGAAAATGAAATCTGCTACTGCCAATCCCCAACCCAGCACATTGTGCACAAGAGAGAATGTAGTGCATGAAAAGATACGCACGGAAATGCGCACGGCACGGGCACGCGCGCACGCACACACGCATTTAAAAACTGGACCATGTCCAGCTAAAGGTATTCATTGCAGTCAATTGACAGAGATTCTCTTCTCTTGGCCACTGAAGCACAGAATGTGACCTGAATAAAAGATCCTCGCGGCAGTCCACAGCTGGCCACAGACTTTGCACTGAAGCTAAAAAGCTGAAGTTGGGTCATGTTGGCTGGCTGCCTGCTAGCGACACACTCACACAGACACGCAAGCACAGACGCACGCACGCGCGCACACTCACACGCACTGCAATGCAAGGACATACTTGCGTCTCGGGGCATGCATGCACGCATATATACACAAACACACACACACACACACAGACACACACACACACACGCACACGCACACGCACACATTCACATGCATATGGCATTGTGTCTCCCTGACTGGTGTTCTGGGGTTTCCAGGTTGAATTCTGATGCTGCCAGTGTGTCAGGAATGTGATAGCAATCTACCATCATGGGACACGCTGGTCGTGACATAATGCTGTCAGGTACAACAACACAGCTCATAGACAGCTGTGGCTCTTGCTCTTCTATTAGAGGTATTACTGTATGTCCAGAATGGCTGACTGTCCCAGTAGTGTCCAGGCGATCCCGTCACCATTCAATAACAACGACTAGATCTACAAGCTCAAACAAAGCGTGTCACCTCGCAACGCATTTCAAGCTTGCAGATCTGCTATTTTTGATAATTTTGTGTGACGCTGTATTATGATCAAATAGGGCATTCATTTACGAAAAGACACACAAACTTAAAATATGGAGATAATAGTTTCTGCCCGACAGCAATGATATACTGTGTGTGTGTGTGTGTGTGTGTGTGTGTGTGTGTGTGTGTGTGTGTGTGTGTGTGTGTGCGCGCGCGCGCCTACACCAAAATCTCTTCACCGAAAAGAGCAGATCTATAAATCTCACAACATGGTGTGAGCTTGTAGATCTGATGAATGGTGAATGTTCCACCCGGATGCTTGGGTTCAGCTGGAACTGGAGGTCACTTCCTGCAAACAGTTCCATGAGCCGTGCTGTTTTCACTACGCCTGCGACACCAGTGGTGGGAAAAGTATTCAAATGTTTTACTTAAGTAAAAGTATCAATACTGCAATGCAGAAATACAAGTAGTAGTTACAAATAAAAGTCCGGTATTAAAAATGTACAAGAATTGCCATCAGAATGTACTTAAAGTACAAAATGTAGAAAGTACTCATTATGCAGAATGTCCCATTTCACAAGTTTTCAAATATTTTCAAATTGTTTTTAATGAATACAAATCTTTTGAAAATAGCCAATCTACAAGCTCACAATGCGTCGCATTGTGAGCTTGTAGATCGTCTATTTTCAAATGGCTGAAATATATATAGGGCTGAAGTGGTTAATGCATTTTTTGTTATAATAATCAAAATCTACAAAGTAACTAGTAACTAAAGTTTTCAAATAATTGTAGTGGAGTAAAAGTACAATATTTGCCTCTGAGATGTAGTGGAGTAGAAGTAAAAGTATTGAAAATTGGAAATACTCCAGTAAAGTAAAAGTACCTCAAAATTGCACTTAAGCACAGTACTCGAGTACATGCACTCAGTTACTTTACATCACTGCGCGACACCAAGCATAAAATGAACCCTCCTCCTTGTGGGTTACTGTCCCCAGACCGCTGAAAAATAAAACAAAAAATAATTACATCTCAGCAACTTTTATTTAGTGATTGTACGCTGAACAAGGGGCGGGTCATAAATAAAATGCAGCAGTGATGAAATGAGCCGTTGCGAGGTATATAAGTTATCCAGTAGCACCTCTTGCTGCATCAGCAGCACAGCGGGCTAAATTCAGTTTGGCAGCCACGCTTGTTTGGACAAGATTGAGATTCACTTATATCCGTCAGGAACGGGAAAAAAAAGAGAATAGAATAGAAATGGAAAACAGATTCCTCCCGTTGCCTCCATCATCCCCTGTAAAGCGGGCTATGCAGCATGCCAATCTGGAGCGAAGCTTTGCGGCTGCCGCCCAGCCTAATCTTCACTTTGCATTTATGCCATGCGATGTTTTCATATCGTTGACGCTGTCGGGGAGGAAAACCTTGTAGGTACAAAACCATAACTTTTCAGGAAATGGAAAAAAGAAAGAACCTGTGCTGTGTGCTCCAATGGATCCAATGGTATTTAGTCACAAGCGCTTGTTAATACTTTTCATTCGTTAAATATTTATAAAAGCCTCTGACAGACTTTCACTTTCAAAATGTTTCTAAAATAGTGAAAATAGTTGATCCACAAGCTCGTAGATTGGTAATATTTTCTACGTTTGTGCCCCACTATTGTATGATGAAGTATTTGAAATATGGAGATACAAGGTTTCAGCCAAACAGCAACGATATGCTCCAAATCAAATAACCTGTCAAATGAGCCTGTGGTAAAAAAGGCTGTGTGTGTGTGTGCGTGTGTGTGCAGTGCCGTTTCTGGCCGTTCTGGCACCCTAGGCACGATGGAGAACACATCCTGTATTTAAAAGCGGGAGAGTGTCTGTCTTTGTTCCTTTGTATTTTCTTTTCTTTTTGTTGAGATGGTAGGGAAGCTGAGAGGGAATTCATAGGAGACCCACTTTGCATCAATTTCACCCCCTGTTTTGAATTGCCAATGCTAAAACTGGCGGCACCCTAACCACTCAGCTGTCAGGTCGCCCTGTCCCCATCTTGTTTTTTTGCTTAAATTGTGATGGTGGGGACAAAATCTGTAGGAGTAATATCAGAAAATGTGTTTTACACCGACACATAGATGGACGGATGCACGTATGGACAGGAGCGAAAACATAGTCTCCGGCCATAGCCTTTGGCCTGGCAGAGACAACAAACACACCTCTATACTTTTGTGTCCTTTCTTCCTAAATATATACTCTTCTTTCAAACACCCCCCGATTGGTAGAGATCCCCTGCAGTGCACTCACCCACCGTCCATCACTCAATCAATATGCCTTTTGTGAGTGAGACGTCGCCTGCGGGTCCGATTGCAGGCAAAGTTAAGGGTTAGTCCATCTTTCTTGGCAGGCATCAAACAAGGTATTGAAAGAACTTTGGACTTCCATGAGGCATTTAATACCCACAGTGCTGAAAAGGGCCTCTCCTTCTAACTGGGAAATCATTTCTACTTACAGTAGAAGTAGTTGTCAACCTTTTCAGGCCGCGAGCCCCCAAAATAATTATATTTGAACTGGGGACCCCTCCACCCTGACAAGCACTTGTAGGAGTTGAGACACTACATTTAGTTTGACTCGGTTCCACAGATAAATACTGTGAAAATAGCTGATCTACATGCTCACAACGCCTTGCACCGCGAGGCGTTGTGAGCATGTATAGATCGGCTATTTATTTATTTTTTGCCTCTTTCTTTAGTAATATTTGACAATTTGGCCAATGTTTTCATTACTTTTGGCGCAGTAATAGTCTTAAAAAGGTATAAAACATACTTAAATTGTCACTTGAGAAATGTGCAGTATACACTTACTGTATGTTTGTTTACTGGTGAGTGAGAAAACAATGTTGTACATTAAGCTAATCATCTGGGGTTGAGAACCAGTGGGTTAAACCACGAGACTTCTCATAACACGTGTGCGTGCGTGCGTGCGCGCGCGCGCGTGCGTGCGTGCGTGCATGCGTGTGTGTGTGTGAGAGCGCGCATGCGATAAAAGGGAGATCATTACATTAGTCATGGCTTTGGTCCTGTGCCGTGGTACATGTAATTTCCATGCTACAGTTTGATGTCACTGTACACGACAAGCTGATGCTTTAGCTTAAGGAACACGGGTAGTTATTACCTCATCTTTCAATCTCCTTCCTTTAAAGATAAGTTAATCACATTAACCCTGCCATCCAATTTGTAAATTGGTTAATATTCTTTCAAAAGTAGTAAATAGTGAACAAAGGACAAACCTTAAAAGGAAGAGAAAAAAAACCCTGCCTTTCTGGATTTCCCCCTAATTTTCTCACCAGACGGTGGATGGTTGGGGTTTGAAATAATATGTCATGCTGTTACATCAGCCAGGTAGACTTGCCTTGGTGGTTGACTATATCAAGAAGGAAGGAAAAATGAAAGCGACAGCAGGCACAGCAACATCTCAGAGCATGAAAGTGAAGTTGAGGTGGACTACTAGTCTCCTCCACTTTCACCGGTAAAATCCAATCCAATTTCAAACCGCAGACCCTAGATTTGACAACCAACCAATCTCAACTTTATTTATTACATTTTTGTGGTCAAAAATTGTTCATGGTGCCTCTGTAATCAATGTACTCTACAGAGCATATTGGTTCTCAAAATGAGGTTCCAGGGGGTCCCCAGCAAAATGTGTTAATACAGCATGACAATCATTTGAACCCCTTTATTATTTCAAACGTTGGCTATTCAAAAATAGCAGATCTAAGCTCACACAGTGAGCTTGATTTTTTATTCTCTTCTGGTGGTCCCTGGCACAAAATATCCCTGGCCAAATACATATTCATTTGGGGGACCTAGACTTGAAAAAGATTGAGAACCACAGCTCTAGCAAAGAAATACTGGAGGGGGTCTCTAACTACAACATAGTGTAAGTAGTATATTATATAAGTAAAAGCTGTTAGTGGGAGATTTAGGGAAGGCAAGGCGAGGCAAGTTTCTTTGTAGAGCACATTTTAACAACAAGGGCAATTCAAAGTGCTTTATATAAAACATTGAGCATTACGACATCGAGACAGAGCTAAATAAATAGTATAAAATAGTACATTTGAATGCATCAAATAAAAAAAGTATAAATAAAACAGTTGTGTAGTCCAACCGCCAACGTACTTTGATATAATTTCTCTATGACGTTTCACTTTATTTCCGCTGACAGACACGGTGGACAAAGTGTGTGCCATCTCTCTCCGTTAATGAACTGCCGTCAGGTTGTGTTTGTAGTCGCTCAGAGAGGGAGGTTTGTACCTCCTCAGATAACCTTTCTTCAGAACTGTCCATGGGGTCCGTTTCTGACAGCAGTGGTGGAAAGTCACTAAGTACTGTACTTTACTTTACTGGAAAATTTTACTACATCTCAGAATCAAATATTGTACTTTTACTCCACTACAATTATTTGAAAACTTAAGTTGCTAGTTATTTTGTATAGATGTGGATTAGTATTACAAAACATACATTAAAGGTATCATGACATTCATTTTCACTTTTTTTATTTTCAATGTTTTATTTGGGGTTTTATGACCTCAATTACACCCAAAAAACCTGAACTTAGAACATTCAGTGGATTTTCTGTGGTCTGGGGTTTTCTGAATAATTAGGCTGAAAAGTAATCTGAGCTTGGCCCTTCGACAGTGAGGTCACAGTCGATTAATCCCGCCCACTCTCCTCCTCGCCCCTCCCCTCCCCTATCCTTTCCTTTGGGGGGGGCGGAGCAGAGGCGATGATTGACAGGCAAAATCCCTCACCAGCGACACCCGCAGGCAAAGATTTATTTTTTCATTGCAGTTGAAAAGGCTTTAGAAATGTGAGAGAAAAACACCTGCCATGGATCACTGGAATGGAATTTTCACTTAAAACTTTTTGTACACTTTGGAAGGACCAGGACAAAGACTTTGAATGTGGTGTAAAAGTGAATGTCATTAAACCTTTAACCACTTCAGAACTTTGGCTGTTTGAAAAAGATTTTAATACATATTATACATATGATACCTTGTGAAACGGGACATTATGCATAATGTGTACTTTTACTTTTGGTACTTTAAGTATATTTTAATGCCAATACTTTTGTACTTTTTTTGTTTCTACGTTGCAGTATTGAATTTACTTTTACTTAAGTAAAACAATTGAGTAGTTTTTCCACCACTGTCTGACAGATTGCGGAAAACAATAGACAGATTGCGAAAAACAATAGAGTTCACGAGCACCGTGGAAGCTCTCATGATTTTATTTTGTTCTTACTGACCCGCCGAAGCAGAACAAAGTTCTTGTTGGGTTGGAGTAGGCTGCGGCCTTAATTCGTTAAAAGTTAAAACTTTTTTTCTTTGCCCCGCATTAAAACCCCAAATGCCCAGGAGAGCTGAAGCGGAAACCGTCGCCAGAAAGACGACGCTGTCCTCATTGTGAATGTGTAAAAAGTGCTTTTAAAGCCCCCCTCTTGAGAATGATTGTGTTGCATAACATTTTAAGGCAGGGAAGGGGGCCAAAAAAGAAAAGTCTTTGAGAGATTCTTTTTTTTTGGTGTTATGTGGACGTTTTTATTTATGGCTATCAGTAGGTAAGCTTTATCTCTGTGGGTTGAATGCCACTGACATAGTGTCCGGCTGTTGAAGTGTCAAAAGACAGATCTCTCTCAGGCTTTTGACTCTTTACCTTGGTGTATATAAAAAAATACAACCTCCTTTGTAGAATATACGTGTTTGAAGTCTGTATCTCTATAGTCTCAGACTATCTCGCAACGATCAGTGTGAGAAAAAGATGAGAAATTGTTAGGAAGAGAAGCTTACAGTATTCCATCATTTTCAGCCTGGGGCTATTCAATGTATAGAAGACAGTTTGACACATAGGAGGTGTTTTCCGATTTAATTTGCATGTAGGACGATAAGAGGAGGGGCGGTAAGGGGCACGGTGGCGCAGTCGGTAGCGCTGTCGCCTCACAGCTAGAAGGTCCTGGGTTCGATTCCCGCCGGGGACGCTGTGGGCACTGGGGGCGTGTCTTCTCCTCCGCGTCATCAGCGCCCATACCCTAGGTGGGGTTGGCGAAAGGGCCTACTCTGTGTGGAGTTTGCATGTTCTCCCCGTGTCTCCTAGGGTAGTTAATACCCTCACAAAAACATGTAGTAATCCTGGTCACTATACCGCCTCCCCCATGACAGCCGGGGCGCCTGATGGAGGGGAAGGGAACTGGTTGGAATAACGTGTTCCTTCCACGCGCTACGTCCAACCAGGGAAACTCCCCCCTGTCAGGTGACAAGAATGTCAGTTGGCTCTCATGCCTGAAGGAAGCATGAGCTCGGCCCTGGCCTCCCTACTGTGGGGTGACAGGTGTAATACTGGTGTAGGGCTGGTGTAGTGCCCAGGATCACTTAGGAAATTGGCACCGGGTGAAAAAAATGGGTTACAAAAATCGCGGGATAAAAATTTAGAAATAAAAAAAAAAAGAGGAGGGGCGGTGTGTATCTTTTCAATATCACAAATGAAAGCTTACTCAATGTGCCTGGCACGTCATTTGTGTACTGGGCAGGCAGAGAAGGCTTCGATGTATATATGATATACAAACTAGTGAGCATCTTATCAAAACATTGCTAAATAGCCCTGACACACCAAGCCATATTTACAACATACTGTAGCTCTAATGCATTCATCATCTCCAACAGATCACCAATGTCATTTTCAAAGGATGCACTATACATCTACGCATACCGTTCGTCGCTGTATTGGATATATTATGAAAACACATGACTCTATGGAATGGATTGGTGTCCCCAGTTTCCCGGTGACAGCTCTTTTGTCACCAGCAAACTAATTAGGCTGACTGTCAGAGCTCTCGCAGACAAATGCAGTGACTGGGGTGAGTTATAGCTGGGGACCCACCAAACACTTCTCGGAGACAAATTCCTTGACAGGGGCTGTTTGATCAAGGTAAATAAATTAACAGCGGCATTAGTCTGGAGAGAAAGCTTGCCGCCGTTTGTCTTTGGCAGAGCTGTCATCCGGGCTCTCGCAGCCCGCGCTTACGACGTTCCCAACAGTGTGGAGAAGCATGTGGGCTTGGTGAGTAACTCCAAGTGACCAAGTGGGGAACTGCATGCTGCATGAAAATACATAGTCAGAGGTGATAAAGTATAAGTATAACCAACATGCAGTTGATTATTAAGGATACTTAACTTAAGTGTAAAAGATAGGGGTGTCGATGGCCTAGCGGTTGGGGCGCGTGCCACGTGTGGGCTCTGGTGCAGCCTGGCAGCGAGTCACGGGTTCAATTCCCGAGCCAGAAAACCTTCTCGCATCTCTCTCCCTGTTTCCTGTCACTCTCCACTAAACTATCCGAATAAGGGTAGAAAAGACCCAGAATATATCTTTTTTTTTAAAGTGTAAAAGATAATATTGTAAAGAGCCACACTTTACCCTGATTTATACTCAGTTGCGTGCTGGTGTTGCATGCCACAAGTAGCAGATCTACAAACTCACAACACGCCGCAATGAGATGCGTTGTGAGCTTTTAGATAGCCTATTTTCGGGTGTGTAACACCCGCGAGCAACTAAATATACTGTATACCTTAACTCAGGCATGAGTCTTGCCGTACCATCCACAATACTGTTTTTTACTGTGTAAGAGACCCCCACTCCCGCCCCCCCCCCCTTCTTTAATAAAGTACAATAAAACAATCCATAAATAACAGCCTAGAGGATGAGGGACTGCAGCATCGCCATGGAAACAAATTGATTTCCTGGTGTTTCCATCCTAGGTTCCTGTGCACTAGTAGTCTGTTGCCAGATTTTACGAGAGAAATAAGCAACGCGGTCTTTTGAAAAAAAGCCCAAAAGAAGCGACTGTTAGGGCACATGAACACTTTAAACATAATACATTGGCTATTTGAACATAGCCGATCTACAAGCTCACAACGCGTCGCAGTGCGGCGCGGCGCCTTGTGAGGTTGTAGATCTGCTATTTTCAAAAGAAAATCTTGGAAAAAAAAGTAAAACATTTTGAATAATTTTTTGAAACATTTTAACAACACAAATCTGGTATGGGCGTCCCTGGCACAAAATATTTTTAGATGGGGGGGTCGCCGGTGGACAAATACATATTAATTTGGGAGTCCTTGACATGAGAATGTTTGAGAACCACTGGTTTAAACAACATCCCAAAAGCCTCGATCTGAAACTACCAACATTTTCATGTGACTTAACAGAAAAACAAGCCCAAAGTCGCTTATAATAAGCGGACATGGCAACACTGTTCCTGTGCAGCTGCAGTGGTGGAAGAAGAACTCACATTATTTTCATTGAGTTAATGGAGATTTTGTTGTTTTTGTCGCATTCCTAGGCCAATCATTTGATGACCGGCTGGCTGTTCAGCACCGGATAGACGTCAGTCATCAAACATAATCTGTAGTAGTATCAAAGATTTGTTTAAAAAAAGAAGGAAAATCTTGTGATACGGAAATGTGTGTGTTGTGATGATCCAAAATACATTTTGATTGTACGCCCTTTGGTTCAAGAGTTGTATAGGCCAAAGGGTAAAGCAGCCTGGTAAAACGGCACCATGGCGCCGATTTTAATACTGTTGGGGTGGGGTGGAACGTCTACCTTTGCCAACTGTCAGCGTGCAGGAAAAGTTTGATGCTGATCGGTCCAGCGGTTTCCAAGATTAGCTGAACACGCACGCACGCACACACACACACACACACACACACACACACACACACACACACACACACACACACACACACACACACACACACACACACACACACACACACACACACACACACACACACACACACACACCACCTCAGGGCACTGGTCAGTGGTCAGAGTACTTTTTTTCCACCACTGCAACACATTGTGGTGTCCTCAATCAGCCTAGGTCATGACCCAGATGTGTGAATTTATTTTGCCACCAGTGTTAGTTTGAGTCTCTCAGATCTGCTTCTAGTGGCGTCACTGTGGTGTTAGTAGAAGCTGATAAGAGTACAGCTGGCACTATGGTGTTAAGCCTGAGTTATGATAGAAAATATACCGAAAATAGCCTATCTACATTGACGCGGTGTGAGCTTGAAGATCAGCTACTTTCGGTGTGCAACACTCGCACATAGCCTTGAATAAATCCGGCATTAGTAGAAGCTGATAAGAGTACTCTAAAGTACCACTATGCCAAAATAAACTGAGCATGGAGAAGTGGACTGCCAAAGTAAATGTTTTGAAAATACACTTGCAATGAAGCTGACTTGTGCTGTAGGTTTCATAATGTGCAGTATCAAAGGCAAGACTGGTCAGGCTACTGCTTGGCCTCACACCTACAACTCATTTAACCCCTGCTCATTTAATTTAGCTAGGGTGGGATGGCTCAGAGTAGAGGACAGAGTACAACAACTTGCAATGGGCCTGGTCTACAAGATACACTACACCACAAAGACACCCATGTATACCTGTGTCAAACTACTTCAAAAACGTCAACGATGTCCACAATCACATCACCAGAGGGAGCTCCACAAATCACGTTCAACCCAGATTTGGCTCAAACAAGGGGTTAAATTCGTTCTACTGTTATTCCACCAAAATGTGGTATGCCCTATCAACAGTCATAAAACAGTGTGAAACCTGCTCTAAAAGAGCGGTAAAAGAGCACTTACAGGTGGCTGCAATTTGGAACTGGCCCCTGTAAAAGTCAAAGGCCTGAATACCACCTGTCAACAGACTGGCCAGCCACACTGGAACACTTTCCTTTGACGGACTGTTTTGTTGGATAACCTCACATCCATGTGGATTGTTCCCCTGTGATGACTATTTTTCTTATGTGGAGTGGACTACCTTCTTATGTGGATCTGCTCATGTGCTGCTACCTTTTGCACCTCATGTCTATATATGTAGATATCTTTGATTTTCTTTTTTCCTTGCTCTCCCTCTTCCCCCCCCCCCCTTTTTTTCTTTTTTTCCAGGAAAACTACAAAAATGATGGAGCTTGCACAAAAACAGATTTTACCCACTGAGTTATACCTGTAAACCTGCGATGTGATAATAAAACTGATTCTTAAAGTGTTTTTCATATCCACCGTGACCGTAATAGCTTGCACTATCCCAATGGAGGATGAACCCTAGCCATGTGAGTGACCCTGTGAACTTTAACCTGTAGTTCCAACCTCAGGCCAAAATGCTGTCAACATGAGGTGCAAGGAAACGAGCAAACCAAGTGCAGAGCCAAAGGTAAAGTGTACTAAGTATTGAGGGTTTAGGTGGTTAAATGTCTGAAACAAGTAAAAACCATTAATTGACACAACACCGATGATAGTGCTGTCAAACAAGTCTATGAAGTGATCTATGATGGCATACCATGACACCCCAGACTGATGTGCAAGTTAAACTAGGCTATGTACGGTTCCTTGTCTGCCACGAGGATTAGCAATAAACTGTTCTTGGAAACATGTTCTGGCTGTTGGAGCCAATGGCAGTGGTCAACAGGACATGTCACTACAGTACAGCATGGTGGCGCAGTAACAGTGGGGGAAAGACAATGAGGAAAAGATAAAGAGACAACTTCAGTGTGTACAGGTATTTAGCAGTGATGAAAGAAGTTCTCACATTTTGTACTTAAGTAAAAGTATCAATACCCTATTGTAGAATAGGGTATTGATGTATTACAAGTCTGTTATTCAAAATCTACTTGAGTAAAAGAACAAAAGTATTGGCATCAAAATATACTTAAAGTACCAAAAGTAAAACTACTAATCATTATGCAGAAGGTCCCATTTGACAAGTTTTCAAATGCATAAAATGGATTAAAATATTTAGGAAATAGCAGATTTACAAGCTCACACCACGTTGCATTGTGACACTTTGTGAGCTTGTAGATTGGCTATTTTCAAGTAGCCGAAGTATAGGGCTGAAGTGGTTAATGAATGTTTTGTAATAATAATCAAAAGCTACAAAGCAACTACTAACTAAAGTTTGTCAAATAATTCTAGTGGAGTAAAAAGTACAATATACGTAGTGGAGTAGAAGTAAAAGTATTGAAAATTGGTAATACTCCAGTAAAGTAAAAAAAAATACCAAAACATTGTACTTAAGTACAGTACTTGAGTAAATGTTCTAATGTTACTTTACACCACTGGTATTCAGTGTCCGTTCAAAGAATAGTGCCGGACTATCTGCTTCACTTTGCAGGTCACTGGTCAGAGGTTGCCAGCTGGATGTATGAGGGGAGAAGCTGCAGTTAGAAAGATGAGAGGGAGCTGGATCGTTTGTCCTCATCATCAATGTTGGCAGGCGGTCAGCCTGTTGCATTATAGGGACACATCAACAGATGCTTCATAGATCTGCCTGGGAGGAACAACTTAACAAAACTAGAAATATGCATTTCCTGGTGAAACTGCGTGGGCTTGCGTGACCAATACACGCCATGAGTGTGTATTGGAAAACCTGAAAAGACTGTGAGATCCTCATCTCATCCAACATATCAAAATGTACAAAAATATTGGCATCAAAATATACTTACAGTACCAAAGTAAAAGTATTCCAAATTTTCAAAAATAGTCAAGCTTTAAAAAAAAAATCTACAAGCTCACAACGCATCACATTGTGTTTTGAATTTTTTCAAATAGCCAAAGTATGACTTATAGGACGTATAAGGTTAATATACATTAAGGTTAATGTATGTTTTGTATCAATAATATAGTCTGCAACTAAAGCAGTCAAAGGCTGTAATGGAGTAAAAAGTACAATATTTGCCTCTGATATTGTACTGTACAGTATGTATGTAGTGGAGTAGAAGTAACACAAATGTAAAGTAAAGTAAAAGTACCTCAAAATGGCATTATTGTATCATACTTGAGTAAATGGACTTAGTTATTTTCCACCTCTGACCAGCATATATTGAGTAATAGTATTTGAGTAGACTGTTCCTTTAAAGGACTGACAGGCTTCTAGGCATGTAACGTTTTGATATTAATGATCTTAACGCAAAACATATACATCAAACAGCTTAGATCTTTAGATGAAAGCTTATTGTAAGTTGCTCTGGTTAAGAGTGTCTACTAAATGCCCAAATTGAAAATTGTAAAGCGGAGAGCGGACTGGTGTGAACGTTTTGATGTAAAAAAATATATCTGTAGTGTAAAAATTGTTGCCGCAGTGTTTACGAACAGAAAGAATAATTCCTTCTGTCTCCTCTAGCACCATTAGTGTGTATTGGAAAAGCTGAAGCGAGCACACAACTATTTACTAAAGCCACTTTCAAATATGAACACATTCACACATTAAGGTAAATACTGTAGTGAACCTGCACTATGGGTGACGTTGGCAATGACAAGTGTCAATCACAGACTGATGGCGCTCATCTGATTGTGACCGACAGACAGCTGATCAGACAGCTGATCAATCGCGGCTGGACATGATTGTTTTGGGGGGAAGGGACAGTACAAAACTGTGAATTCAGTAAGAGACAATGCGGGTCTGGAGAGCGGAGCTCAGTCCACGTTACAGGCGAAGCCACCTGAGCTATCTGTCTTGCACTCACTGCTGGGGGGTGGGTGCTGCTCGCATGCTGTGTAGGGCTGCCGGCGGTGAAGATAGATAGGGGCTAGGGCCAGGTTCCTGCGTTAGGCCGGGCGAGAAATTAGAACAGCGGGGACTAAATAGGAGTGCTCTTCCGCTCTTCAGTAGTGCGAGTGGTCTCCTACAGTCAACGGAGACTACTCACGGCATTGGATATGACGCGACTCACACAAACTGCCGACCCAGCGCCAAAGCTCAGACCCTGTGGGGGGTTGCATAAAATGTTATGTACTGTATTATGTATGTTCAGGCTTGTTATGAATTGCTTTTAAATATCAGCAGGTAGCTCTAGTACTGGGGGGGTGGGACTAATCAGCAGGGTTGAATAACTAATGCAGTAGCTCCTAAACTTGCTGCGCACGTGCTTTGTGTGTGTTATTGTTCTGTGTCAATCAGTGGGTTGCCGTGATCTGAGGGGGTGTAAAAAGTGGGGTTACCGATCAGTCTTTTTACATTTGTTGTCTGCTGCTGTGTTACATAATAGATGAGTTAAAGGGATATTTCACTTAAAAAAATAATTGGGTCATTTTATCGTGTACTCAGGCTTTTGTGAACACCCAAGACAGTTTTTAAGTTGCTCGATTCAGTATTTAGATATTTGATTCAAACTCCATTTTAACCATGATAGATTCATCAAGAACACCCGTTCTTGGTTCTGGTGACTCATATCGCCCTCCTAATAGGCCTACGTGAGGGGGCCATGTTTTTTTATAACTTTTTTTGTATTACAACTTTTCATTTTCCAAATCTTTATTTTTTAAATAAATAAAAATAGTAATTGAAAAAAACACAGCCCCCTCATGTATTAGGAGGACAGTATGAGTCACCAGAACCAAGAAGGTGTTCTTGATACATGGTTAAAATGGAGTTTGAAGTTACAATGGGTTTGTATACTGTAGGAAGGGAACGTGTCTGATAAAATAAATTAAATATCTAGATACTGAATCAAGCAACTTAAAAACTGTCTGGGGTGTTCACAAAAGCCTGAGTAGACGATTAAACGACCCAATATTTGTTTTAAAGTGAGATATCCCTTTAAGTAAATAAAGAGGATCTTTAATGTGCCATTGGAAGTTCTGCCTCCGTTCTTGATATTTACAGTAGAAATATTCTGTGGACGGGCTCTTTACATTTCTCATACCTGAGACAAGGTTTATTACAATACTCTGTTTGATAAGGTGAGGGGCGGCTCTGGGTAGTACACGCACACATTAGCTACTCCCACTGACTTAAATATAACAGCGTGAGGAAGATGCAAGGATTTTACTTCCTTCCACAGAACGTGACAGATACAGTGAATTGCTTGACATGCCTTCTCCCATTGATGCACCCATACAAAACACAAACGAGCTGGGAAAATAACATTGGTCTCTACTGTATGTACAGACGAGCACACTGTGCAGCGTAGCTCGTAATATCTACAATTACTAAAGAGACGTCTTTGTTTTGTTTCGCTTACGAGTCATTTCAAGTTTGCATCTGTGATGATTGTAATAGATTCAAATGTTTGTTATTGTTTTTCATTATGTATGTATTTGATATGTTTTATATGCTGTTATCAGGGCGTCCTTGAAAAAGAGAGCTTGCTCTCAATGGGCTTCCCTGAATAAATGAAGGAACAAGGAAAAGAAGTTTGGGCGGTGAATATTCTTCTATAATACAGTGCAAGTGTAGTAGTATGCCGAAGTAAATGTTAAGTCGGTATCTTGGTTACCACGGCAATGTGTTCCGAGCGAGTGAGCGAGGGCACGCCTGGTGATGTCACTGGTGACATCTACACAACTAATGTCCTTTATAAGGGCTCACGGAATAAAGACAATGTTGTACCCGTACGTTGACACTCAAACCTTGGACCAAAGAGTGACAAATCTGGTATTGACATAACGCTCATGTCCTTATGGCTGGAGACATGTATTTAATGATTCACTGGATCTACAAGAGTGTCTTGCAAGTATTAGGGTTGAACAAAACTCTCAACCTCGTGTTTCTTGGACTCGATAATGCTGGAAAAACAACACTATTGCGAATGCTCAAAGATAACAGCCATGGACAACATGAGCCCACGGGCTATCCAACATCAGAGGAGTTGACTATTGCCGGAAGACATTTCAAAACCTTTGATCTTGGCGGTCATACACAAGCACGAAGAATCTGGAAAGACTACCTCCATGCCATCGACGGTATCGTCTACCTGGTAGATTGTGCTGATCATGCACGGCTAGGAGAGGCTAAGGTTGAACTTGATGCCCTGCTAACAATTGAAACCACCGTCCCAGTCCTCATCCTGGGGAATAAGATAGATCGTCCAGAAGCCATCAGTGAGCATAATCTCAGAGAAATGTTTGGTCTGTATACCAACACACCTAGAGCCCACCAGGGGCCAGTGGAGGTGTTTATGTGCAGTGTGTGGAAGAGACAGGGGTATGGGGATGGGTTCAACTGGCTCGCCAAACATATTGATGATGAATAGGGTATTGTGGTATAACTGTTGATGATGTCAGTCTTGTCCTAATATGGAGGGACATGAGGATCTGAAATGAATTCATAAAATGTGAAAAACATTCACACACAGTTATTATTATATTCCAGCAATACGGGGGGCGGTGGCTCAGCCAGTCAGTGCACAGACCATAGGACCCGGGTTCAAATCCGACCCCTGTCTTGGCTCACATGTCTGTCTCTGCCCTGTCTCTCTACACTGCGGACCTCTCTGAAATAAAGCATAAAACCTCCTACACAGGGTTCAAACCTGGGTCAAGTGTTGCATTTTTTTTACAACTGGGTCAACAGCCTGTTTGCTCTGCAGAAATACAATTTTGAGCTTCGGGCAGTACCACTTGTCAACAGTGGTCAAACCAGGCCACAGGATATGTCTCAATCAGGTGCGCTGGAAATGATTGCCAGACCGAAGGGGTCGGCCTACATGAGGCTTTGTCGGTCGGTCTGTCCCTCTTTTCCTGTCCTGTCCCTCTTTTCCTCTGCACACACGTCATGCGAAGTCCGGCCATTCAGAATTCAACCACTAGGGGTCTGGCAGTACCAGGTCTCCTGGTTCCCTTGTTTTAGGTAGGGGTTCTGGGGATGGCTGCCACGGGGTGACGTCTTTTTTTGCGCTTTATAGATACAGTAGGCAGTAGGCACACATCCGTGAGGTGCACTGTTCACAACAAAGCCAGTAGATGCATTATTATTATAAACAAACACAATAGAGTACAGAAGTCCTGATGTCACTCGTTCATCCCCTGGGTCGCGGAGGTAATTTCTCTATGGAGAATAACATTGGGTCATCTTATTAGAATCGTCTCATATAAGAATTGTAGTCCAAAAATAAACAAACTGTCTCAGCGATATAGGAGGTGGCTCTGTATCTATTATGATAGTCAGTCACTCATATTTGATACAGTCTGTTTCTGGCGAAAATGTTACTAATTCGGCGGAAGTAACATTAGCGTCAGTTGATGCTTCATATCCATAAGAGTCGGGATCATTTGTATATTTTTGGAACACGGTTCTTATTTGACGCAATATTAAACACGTCTATAGGAATTCAGAATGGGGGGGGGAACACGACCCAGGTAGGATGCGTAAATTACGTCAGACTTCGGTGCTCTATAACAACCACATACCAAAACACTAGTTGCACGCTGGAACATCAACAACAACAACACCATGTTAGCCTGAACAACCGCAACTACAGCAGCAGTGTTACAAATAAAAACAGCTCCTGAATGCACAGACAGTAGATGCACATGCATTACATCTAGATGCGTCAACCTCTTCTGGCTCATCACCTTTTCAAATGTCAACTGGAGAATGATTTGTCTGATATGGCAGCTGACAAAGGGAGGTACAGAGTTACAACGTTCAACAAACATCTCAACCTCTTTGAACAGCCCTCTAATTTGTGGATGCAATGCTGGCAGAAATCTGGGTATCGAATGAATAAGAAGAAAGAAAGACATGCACATCCCAAACCAAAAAATTGGGCAGATGCTGAGCGGCGATCAGTGCAGGAAAATAGCATAATAATAACAGTATACTTTTTTATAACAGATACTTTATTGCAGCAAAAGTTGCTGTGACGTTTCGAGCTGAGCGCTCTTCATCAGACATCAGAAATATGGACATCCTCATTGTTATGTAGCTGAAGGTTTTTCAAAGTCAGCTGTAATTCCTATAGCGTGATCTGTTGATCTGTTTTCAGACTTGAGCCAGTGGCGATAAGGTTAGACTGGCAGGCATGCGCGCGTGTGGAAGGGGTGTCATCGAACCCCTCTGTCTTGCATGAGCGTCCTTGAGAGCAGATCCAACACACACATATGACAGGTATGCAGGAATATGGATACACAGTGCCCCACACCAAACACACCGGCAAAGCATGCTGTACACACATCAAGTGTGTACACATTGTGTGTGCACGGCACGCGCACACAACCCTTCAAACTCCGAGATGGAACTGCATGCCAGCAAAGCATAGCGTGCACGCACGGACGCTTCCAGCTCTCCTTGCGCACCGTAGAGATTTGCACCTAAGCTGAACATGCTGCCTGCACAGAGAGCAGGTGTCAGACCAAGGCGAGTGCCACGCATTGACAGTTAGCGGCCGAGCTCCCAGCTGACCTCAGATATATCACTGTCGGCAAAAAATCCCAACCACATGGACCCAGCGAGCCTTACGTCATCAGAATGGACTTATGTCTCCTGTCAGCACAGCCCGGGCTTATAGCTGATGTCAAAAGGCTCTGGACCCTGGCTGAGGATGAGGAGGAGGATGAAAATATAGGATGAGGAGGACGAGGATGAGGATTAGGAGGAAGAGGACGAGGATGAGGAGGATGAGGATGAGGATGAAGATTAGGATGAGGAGGACAAAGATGAGGACGACAATGAAGATTTGGATGAGGACGGAGATTAGGATGTGGAAAAGGACAAGGATGAGAGTGCAGAATTTCACTGAGCCACAGTTTTTCCACCAAGCAAAAATAATTCAGTCATCATTTTCTGGCTCTTGGAGCCAGTGGCAGTGGTCAACATGACACATGTCACTTCAGTATGCAGGTGGCGCAGTAGCATCCATAATGCATAACACACGACATATAACGGAGGTGGAATGGAGAGAGGCAGGCAAAGGCAGAGAGAAAGAGAGAGAGAGAGAGAGAGAGAGAGAGAGAGAGAGAGAGAGAGAGAGAGAGAGGGGAGGAAAATACATTTTGATTGGTAGACAAGCACACAGAGATAGATAAGTAGATTAGTTAATATGCATCGATTAAATAAAATAAAAAAGGTTAAATGAATCCAGAGGAACAGATGTCAACAAGATGCGAGAATTGCGGATGTAATCTGTTGTCGCAAGCAAGTCGGATAAGATAACGCAATCTCTCGTTCTCAACAAATACTTATTGAAGAAATCAACTTAGTATGACATGCTCAGAATATTTCGAAAGATATATTGAATAGAACTGTCAAAAGCTACGTTAAGTCTAATAGCTTTGGGTTACAATAGGGAGGTTACCCCCCAAAAGGGGCTCTTCTTTCACTTGTCAGTGTGGTGTACACCCCCGATCAAGCAGTTCCTACCTGAACCCCCCCCCTACCCATCCCTCTAGCTTACAATGATAACATCTCACTACATATCCACTACTGACGCTACTCCTGAATATGAACTATGGATAACATTTTGCTAATTTCTGCATATTTACACTAATGAAATATTGAGTGAAACATTGCAGTTCACTTCCTGCCAGAAGTATCTCCACAGAACTAATGACTTAATTCTCTCAACTTTATTTCTGTGTCTGAGTTCTATGTGCAGCTTTGCACACAGCCTTGCAGGTCGTGTCCTTTTGGGATTGGTGGGCCGTCTACCTACTGCATGCTAATCAGGATGCCAATTAGTATTTGTTGAGCATCTACCTATATGCTAAGCAGGATCATCTGGCACAACCGTTCAAGTTACGAGAATATGGTATTCATCATTATGAGAATACAGTTAGGAACACTTCTGCAAAAGGAATTTTCTTACGAGGAATTTTAAGACGATATTGGTAAATGAAGCCCAATATTCTTCATTTGTAATAAATGCTTCCAATGTGCATGGCCATCCTGATGCACCACATTGAGAAACACCAAACCTTCCCGAGGGGGAACACAGAAGAGGGATGCTAAAGTACAGAGTTAGATTATGTCTTGTTTATTACTGTTGTTTGTCATTAAATGTCTTGATGAACTGCATGAACACAAAGGACCGCAAAGGAAACAAGCACCTATGGCCTTTTGTGTTATCCTTTTAACAATCATTGTAAAATCGTACCTCTGTACTATTTGCAAACTGTTGATAAAGTATTCAATCAAATCTTTTAATCTTTTAATTTAACTTCTGATTGCATTGGCATCTTATGTGCCAAAAATCACGGCTTTCATTCAGATCAAAATTGTCACTTCTCCCACTAAGAAGAAAGCAGGCAGGCTACCCTTTGTTTATTATTCAAGAAAGGCACGTAATTTTTCCTTTTTTAAATCTGCAGTTAACTGTGTGTCCAAACAAGGGTGTGACTAATCACACATGCTTTTAAACACACTTATTGTGTTCCTTCATGTGTGCAGTAGGAGGCGTTGTGCTACGTGCGCGTGTGCACACGCTTGTGTGTGATAGTTATTGGTTGCTATTATTGTCACTTGTTATGCTTCAATCCATTGGTAGCTCTTTTATATTCTGTTTCTGCACTTTGTATGTGCCTGGCTTAGATACATTAAAAAAAGGTTATAAACAGGTTGCTGGAAATGACCGGCCCATCTACATTTCCTGCTTTTAAAATCTGGTCCAATTTAATATGTATAATTGAATAGCCCTGCTCCAGTCTATTCAGTAAGAATCAGGCTAACCTATTTAAAGAGTGGGCTAATATCTGTCATTACCATACATCAATTCTTGTTGCAGAGAAACTAATTAGATCCTAATGATTTCTGTGAGAGCAACAAATTAGTGACTGGGCTTTTATGGCCTGACACAAATGGACATATATATGGACTGTATATCGTCGCGGTTGGGCAGAAACTTGTATCTCCATACATTTTTGTCTCCGCCAGGCCGAAGGTATGGTGGAGACTGGAGAGTATGTTTTACCCCCTGTCCGTCCGTCCGTGTGTGTGTGTGTGTGTCCGTCTGTCACCAGCTACTCTCCGGCACCGACCATAGGCTAAGCTTTGCAGGACGTGCTGCAACCTGACCTGGCGGAGATGTGCTCCGAGGAGCACATCTTCTAGTTTTTTAGAAATGTTTTTTCCCCCATAAATTCATGCCCTACTTCATCATACAAGAGTGTCACACAAAAGTAGTGAAAATAGCTACAAGCTCACAGATCTGTTATTTTCACGAATTAAAAACAAAAGATAATACAAACTAGAAAAAGTGCTCCTCGGAGCACAGGTCTCCGCCAGGTCAGGTAGGTTATTGTGGGCCAACAATGTTCGGAATTTGCCAATCAGGATGGAATATGAAAAATTGGACAGAACCATCTTGATCACTTGACTATAGAGATAATGGGTACCGATTTGCATGATGATTGGACAACATTTGTAGGAGTAATACAACAAAGAAAAGTTTTGAAAAAATCGGCCTCCTGGTGGCGCTATAATAGGGCAATGTTAAAGGGTGGCATTTGTTCTTCAACTTAGTGCGAATGTGCTTGTAAAGTGTCACCTCAATCGGACACTGCGTTCATGATTTGTGGCATTTTGTTCAAAGCGGGCCACTTCTGCAAACTTTAGATGTCATTGTTAGCCAATCAGGATGAAATATGAAAAATCAAACAGTTCCATCTTGATCACATGACTATAGAGATCATGTGTACTGATTTGTGTGAAATTTGGATAAAATGTGAAGGCTTAATATCCAAAAATGTGTTTTACATAAGTCGGCCTCTTGGTGGCGCTATAAAAGGCAAATGTGAAAAATGCAGGGCGGATGTTTTTCCTTGGCCTCTAGGGAGTGTGCGTGAAAAGTTTCACGCAGATCGGTGCAGTTATAGTTAAAAACACAAATCAGCCTTTTATAGCGCCACCATGAGGCTGATGTGAAAAATGGCAGGTGGCATTTATTCCTCGGCCTAGTGGGAATGTGTTTGTGAAATTTTACGGAAATCACAAGCTGCGTTCATGATTTGAGGCATTTTGTTCAAAACGGACCAATCCTGCAAATTTTGGAAGGCAACCTTAGCCAATGAGGATGGAATATGGGGAATGGGACAGATCCGTGTTGATCACATGACTATAGAGATACTGTGTACCGATTTGCATGACGTTTGGATAAAATCTGTAGGAGTAATGTAAAAAAATGGGTTTTGAACAAATCGGCCTCCAGGTGGCGCTATAACGGACCCATGTGAAAAATTTGAGGCAGAGGTTCTGAATTGGCATCCAGGGAGTGTGTGTGCACAGTTTCGGAGCGACCGGGCAAACGGTGCCGGAGATTTGGTGCTAACACACAGACAGGACACACGGACGGACACACGGACGGACGGACGGACACACGGACGGACGGACGGACAGGGGCGAAAACATAATCTCTCGCCATGCCTTTCGGCCTGGCGGAGACAGGGGCGAAAACATAATCTCTCGCCATGCCTTTCGGCCTGGCGGAGACAACTACAGTACTACTACTACTAATAGACGAGTGGTTAACAAGCTTAAATTTGGGGGTCTTTGACATGAAAATGTTTGAGAACCACCTGTATGCTCTATACAGGTGCTATCAATAAAGGCAAGAAAAGCCTGAAAAAGAAAAAAAAAAAAAAAAAAAGAACTGCATCAAATGTAGGTAATTCATGGTCACTTCAACTAGACTGTGATATCTTATTCATTCAATTACTTGTCGTTATCAACATCAGTTAGTACATACTGGGCCCTATCTTGCCACTAGCCGATCTACATCAACACGTTGTGAGCTTGTAGATATTTTAACTATTTTAAAATGCTTTTCAAAATAAAAAGTTTAGGGATAAGGGGGTAAAGCAAGATAGGGCCCACTGTCTCTTTTGTTGCTTTCAAAGATAAAACTGCACACAAATCAGTAGTATTATTTAGCCTATTTCCCAGCCAATTAATTTATTTTTATTTGAAATGTGGAGGGCGTAATGCGGCTCATTGTTACAGTCAGTGCTTCATGGAAAGACAAATTGAGTGTGAAATGTACTTTCCAATGAGCAACTTGAATTAGTTTTCAATTTGAATAATTTACTCAGGTACACACAGAT
Organism: Gymnoscopelus braueri; assembly: GCF_963280865.1. Lineage (NCBI taxonomy): Eukaryota > Metazoa > Chordata > Actinopteri > Myctophiformes > Myctophidae > Gymnoscopelus > Gymnoscopelus braueri. The sequence goes on along the minus strand of NC_137623.1, from coordinate 22,056,338 downwards.
GACAGGGTCTGGTGTTACTGGTATGCTGAGTCAACAATATCCTTTAGCACAGTGCAGCTACATTAACATGGTAAATGTGAACAATGGAGGATGGCTTTGAACCAAGGTGCTAAACTAAAGCTTTGGAAGGAGGAAAAAGTGAATTTAACCACGTAGCGACCCTATTCTGGACATGTCTTAATACTATAGGCAAACATTTGGTGAAAACAGACAATGCATTGAACGCGATGCGTTGTGAGGTTGTAGATCAGCTATTATCGGCAATTAGATTTGGTGTAGAGTAAATTAACCGGGGTCTAGGCTGCACCAACGCTCCTGATTTCGTGTATAGAGGGGCGGGTGTATAGAGGCGCAGAGAGATTGCGCCTGATCCCATTGGTTCACCAATCTGTCCGTCAACCCCCGCCCCGTTAACACAACATTACGAGCGACGCCCACTGCACTCTGGTTGGTTGGGGAAATGAAACACTTCCTATACCGGGTACACCGACGTGTTCCTCCAGGCTTTTATTTTTTAGCAAAACTAAACAATAAAAGTCTGGAGATCGAGGCTAACCGGGGTCTAACCGGGGATCCCGGTCAATAAGTGTTTAAGTGGTTTATAAAAACTAAGGTACAAGTAATTAGTGTGGATGACCCTCTGATTTCTTTCTTTAATCATAATTATTGTGTTTTTCATCGGATTGCCTATGATTTCCTCCACACAAAAATTGCTGATTACCATTTTCATTGAATATTGAGTGGTAGCGTTCCCGGTCAAAACTATCCGCCATAGGAATTTAATTTGTAAGTGTATATCCAGTAGATGGAGCACACACGTACGCACGCACACACACACGCACTCGCACACATTGACCTTTCACCAAACAAATTCCTCAGTAGGTTGGTTCACTTTTTCTTTTCAAACCATGTGAGAAGGTCATATTCTATCCCTGGAAAGCATTTTACTGCGTCAAATTGGATAAATCTAACCTAACAATCACCTACACAGATCAACACATAATACTATTTCTATGAACTTTCACCTTTCACCAAACAAATTCCTCGGTAGGTCAGTTCACCGTTGCTATGGAAACCATGTGAAAAGGTCATATTCTATCACTAGTAAACATTATGATAACATTTTATTGTGCCAAATTGGAGAAATCTCACTGCAAATCCACCTATACAACTCAACACATACAACATGTATACATTTGTGAATATCATATTGAATATACCTATTGTTCCACAGCCTTCACCTCCCCGGCCTCCTCCCTGTGGCATTTACAGTAGTTCATATTGCTGATAGGATGATTCTATGGATTGTACTGTGGTTCTATGGATTGCACTATGATATGTGGTAGTTTAATTATGCAATTGAAGGTTCAATGTTATGTTCATGTAATAACTGTATCTTATGCTCTGCTCCTGGGGGTTTGTGATCTCAGATTCTGTGTCATGCTTACGCAGGTAATCGGTAATATCACATGAGCAGAGTCACACCGCCAAACTGAATGCAATATCATTGCAATAAATGGTAAATGGTTAATCCTGAGCTGAATTGTCTAAATGAAATATATATATTCAAAGATTTTTAAGATTTTTCAAAAATAGCAGATCTACAAGCAATGAGCTTGTATATCTGCTATTTTTGAATAGACAAAGTATAAAATATGGTGGTTAAAATCTAAAATGACTGCTTTCCCGGTTTTAATGGGTTAACAGCGTGGCTCTGGTGATCACGCCCACCACCTACTAAGTGCGGTACCCAATCTGTCAATCAATGTGAAATACCGTAGGTCAATAATAAAAACACGAGACTTTGCATAAAGTCACATATGGCTCCTACAGTTATTATGCAATCACTTAAATGTCAATTGCACTGTACTAAAAATTCAAATGTAAAATAAACTGCCTTGTACGTTATAGTTTGCTTTGTACAGGCATCAGTAGCACTCACATATGATGTATCCAGCTGCCAAGCAGAGCTGTCTTTTAATGGATATGCCAGACTGCATTAGAAGTTACATCATCTACTTCAACCTGAGCCACGCTGGAAATCGAGGAAAGTGGCACAGCATCAGGACACATAGTCCTCACACTTGCAGCCTTATTCTGTTTTTAAATAACATCTATTTCTCACCCTTCAGTTTGTTTTTACAGCTATTACCGGTAAAATGGTCATAATGCTACAGTAGACAGGCCCTAAGCTGTCGCCTTACCTTACCTCTGCCCAGAACAAATGCACTTAAGAAAACTGTAATGTACAGAGACATTGCATACTGACTCTAATTAGAAATAAATTTGGTTTCAAAAATAAACTTAAAGGAGGAGTTCACCCCAAAAATTACTTATTTTCTATCAATTACACACCCCATGAAGCCTTGATTTCATGGATTTGTTTTTGTTTTTGTGGCATTCCTAAGACAATAATTTGATGACCGTGTGTATTTCCGGTAGGAGACACAAATAATCTACTTTGTGTCTCCTACCAGATACATTAGCCGGTAGGAGACGGGAATCAAATTATTAGCTTAGGAATGCGACAAAAACAAAAAAGAATCCATGGATTCAAGGCTTCACAGGGTGTGCAATTGATAGAAAATAAGTCATTTTTTGGGTGAACTCCTCCTTTAAAGAAGCAATAATCAGAAAGGAAATAACCGGTAGAGTAGATTAGGTTGTTATCATCATTGGTATTCTCAGACGAACAAACCTTTTAATTCTTATTTTACTTTTAATGTAAATTGTGTTCTCTAACTCTGTTTTTTTCCTCCTCATTAACATTGACCACTGCATTGTACTGCATTTCATGATTTGTATTGTGATGTTTTTTATGCCTGGAGCCCTGGACCCCAGGAAGAATAGTCTCCACTACGGTGTAGACTAATGCAGATCCTTAATAAATAATAAACAATCAACTTCCCAGGTTGAACACTTGCACAGAGTTGCTGCGTGCAGACTCATTTCAATCTGTTGATTGAACCACTTCACCGCAAAAGATTTGATCATTTCCAAAACACTTTACCTGATATCACCCTATTTATTTCCGCCAGTGATTACATGCTCAAAATGGGGACGCCAGGGTTAGTAAGTGTATCAGAGACTTCAGATATTAGAGAGTGTTTGGTACAGGGAGCAGTTGTCACAGGTTTCCACTTATTGGTCAGTGATGTGCGTAATGTTCAGTTGACTGGCCATCTGGCTGCCTTATCTCTCTCTGTGTGTGTGTGTGTGTGTGTGTGTGTGTGTGTGTGTGTGTGTGTGTGTGTGTGTGTGTGTGTGTGTGTGTGTGTGTGTGTGTGTGTGTGTGTGTGTGTGGGGGGGGGGGGGGGGGTGTGTGTGTGTGTGGGTGTGTGTGTGTGTGTGTGTGTGTGTGTGTGTGTGTGTGTGTGTGTGTGTGTGTGTGTGTGTGTGTGTGTGTGTGTGTGTGTGTGTCAAAAGTCACTGTTTGTTGCACCAAATCCACCAAATTAGGTACAAATGATCTGCAATTGACTTCCAGAATAAGTGGGAGGGGCCTATTTCATACAGAAATACCATATCATGAACGCAACATCTACTCAACCCCTTGTTGGAATCACATGTTGAGCACACCCCCAAAAGTACTTTCACTTCTGACCATGGGTCGCTCAAAATGTGAAGTTGCAATACAGAAATGCAATTACCCCTGCAGCTTCCTCGGATCCTGATGGCTACAACCCACAACTTACACAGGCAACCCAGCCTGGTGGAGATATGCGCCTCATACTCGTTGAGCATCAGCGGACATCAGCTAATGCCCCCCCCTCCCGATCGACTGTAATTACACTGTCATCGTGTCCCTAATCTCCACAAACATACACCGACCAGAACAAACGCTTTGATGTTCACAAACTTCTGAAATGTTGCTTTCCTTTCAGAGATAATAGGCATCAAGGTGCAGCTCATTAAAAGGAACGGCAGAATTCAGATACAGTCCGAATCTTGGGCCTGTGTACCGTCTTCAGATATGCTGAAAATCAGTTTTTTATGGCAGGTGCCCTGGGTCTCAAGTTGTATTAGTTCGCCCATAAGGAGACCATGCATGAGTTCCTGTCGCTCATGTTGCGACTGTTCTGTTCTCCCTCTGACCATCTACACCTGAAACTCCCTGGTTTACGCTGTATCCAAGAATCTGACCGATAAGATTACTGTATCAACAAATTCTCCCAATCTTCATCTCACACTGCAGTATGCGTAGCGTGCCATTTTCTAACAAGCTTCTCTTTCAGCAGAAAGACACCACTATGTGGCTATTTCTAACGTGGGGGACTGTGACAGGAAAAAGTTAGAATATTGCTTCAACTTGTTCTGAACTCTGCTTTGGCAAAATGTAAACATCAGCACTTATTTATTATCAAACACTCCCCCCCTACTTTTTACACTATTAATCTCCAACACTACCATCTGCTCTGTCAAAAGTTACCATCACACACACACACACACACACACACACACACACACACACACACACACACACACACGCACACGCACACGCACACGCACACGCACAAAACCATATGGAGGAAACACAGAACCATATGGAGAAAACATGTCATCTTACACAGTAAAATCCGGAGAGTGTGCAAATTTACTCATAAGGGTTTTTCACTGTGTAACTGCTTCTCCGAACTCTCATTGCACTGATTCATCTCAGCACCCCTCCATCACTTATCCTTTCATCCTCTCTCCTCATACCCCTCATCCTTGTCCCTTATGTATATTTCACTTTGTCTCTCTGATGCTGTCGATGCAACGCTATCAATCGTGCGACCGACTCATGCATTTTTGCTACAAGGTTACAGCCGACACTAACATAGTTTGAAAGGTCAAAGTTGAATTGCAAAAGCGGGAGCCGGAAATATACAGTATGTCTGAATATCGATAGCAGCCAGGGTTGGCCTTGACTGAGCTGGCTTTATGGCAAACGGCTGATTGGGGAATAAAAGTACTTCTAGAGAGCACACGTCAATCATTCCTCCTACGCGCCAGTATCTCAATGACGGCCTCCTCTGCTGAGCTGTGCATCTGCAGTACAAACCATGTAAGATAATGCCAGGTGGGGATACAATGAAATCCATACAGTAGGGGGGCAGTATCATTTATCAGACGTAAGCAATAGAAAACAAAAGCCTAATATAACACAAAAGATTACTCACCGTCTTTATTATCCCCTGTTCGGCATCATCTCTCTCTTGTGTTTAACTCTTGGCTCCTTGTCTTCCATGCATGTACAGGTCCACTCCCCCACCCTGAAAGAATAAGTAAGAAACCATGGTTGAGAGCAGTGTTGGAAGAAGTACGCAATTTCTTTACTTAAGTAAAAGTATTAATATTGCAAGCTAAAGTCCGGAATTCAAAATAAAAGTGTTAGTATCAAAATATACTTAAAGTACCAAAAGTAAGAGTACTCGTCACGCAGAATGTCCCATTTCACAAATTTTCTAAATGTATAGAAATCTTTTGAAAATAGCAGATCTACAAGCTCACAACGCGTCGCATCGCATTATATTCTGTCACCTTATATTCTGCGCGCGCTCTCTAGAAGTACATTTGTTCTGTTAGGCCCAAACAGCTATTTGCCATAAAGTCCACGTATATAAAGTCCTTAAGTGGTTAATGTATATTGTAATAATAATCAAAATCTGCAAAGTAACTAGTAACTAAAGTTTCCAAATAATTGTAGTGGAGTAAAAGTATAATATTTGGATCTGAGATGTAGTGGAGTAGAAGTAAAAGTATTGAAAATTGGAAGTACTCCAGTAAAGTAAAAATACCTTGAAATGTACTTAAGTACAGTACGTGAGTACGTACAAGTACTTTAATATACTTATATAGTTACTTTACACCACTGGTTGAGAGTTTACAAAACATCAATACAAAGTGGGTTGCCTCAACATGCAGCTACAAAATCATTCAGACAGATTCATACTCAGTTGCGTACCGGTGTCGCGAACAGATAATAGCCGATCTACATGAACAACTGTTTCTGGTACATGATGACACCGCGTGCAACCAAGTATATCAAACCCTTTACTTTCATGCGATCATGCTGTCCTGTCTGCGCCCTTTTCAGTGTTTGTTTTTTTCCCTCGCTTTTGCAATTACTGGTGAAATGCTTTAGGAAGCGAACACTGCCCACTCTCCTTTGAGAAAGAAATAATTATAATGTCAACACACCACCGCTGTAGCAGCAGGTACCTAAAGGAAAACATTTCATCGACCAGTATGTTTGCCTTAAGGTTTATTGGAGTTTATTGGTTTATTGGGTCCGCATGTGCACAGAATAAAAAGAGAAGAGGAAGGATTTCCTTTTAAGCCTATTTGTGATTCTCTCAAATCTGTACCTAATCTTGTGGATAAGTCCTTGCGCTGCTTTGACAAAGAATGACGCCAGTAATTGTCTCAAGGCAATACAACACTGCTTCAGAACAAAGCAAAATGTTATACTTTGTCATACGAAAAAGCTCGAGAATCGTTTATTTCGGACGAGCAACGCAGTCGTACGACGAATGATATATTACATTTAAGAATAAGCAGAACATGACCAGTGACCACTACAAAAACTGTGGCAATTTCCTGTCATGTTTTTGAGTATTGTGTCCCTCACATGGCCATTAAGCTTTCATGAAGAGCCTTTATATAACTCGTAATTACCTATCAAATCACATGACTTCATAGCAGTGGCTCTGCAGTTAATTGGTTTCCTACTGGGACTCAGATGTTGTGCTCTGACCACGAATACAGGGCCCACTGAGTCAACCACTTAAGCCCTACTTTACCTTCACTCACTGTATGACTGTGTCTCACAACGAGACACTTTTTAGCAATGATACGCACACTATCCAGTCAGCCACCGATCGGGTGTTTTGTAGTTGATATAATAAAAGGGAGGGGGGGGGTGCTAGAGAGTGGAACTGAGAAACAGATGGTGTCTGTTCCATGCTCTCCAGGTGGAGGATTGACACGTATGCATGTGCGCACTTCACGCAGTGATGGAAGAAGTACTCACATGTTTTACTTAAGTAGAAGTATCAATACTGCAATGTACTGTAGATATACTCTGTTACAAGTACGTTCCTACTCCTTGAGGCAGTCCTCACACAGTCACACAGGGGGTCTCAAAAGTAATCAAGTATGTTTATTTCAAAAGAACCAGGGGCAGGGATCTCACGCCGCCCCTCTACCCAGACAAGGCTGCCCAATCCTGGGTACGGGGCTGGATGGAGGGGACCCCCTCCGCAGGGACCTGATGGTACTTTGAAAATGAATCGGAATTTTCAAAAAGAACCAGGCGACACGCCGCCCGCCTCTACCCAGACAAGGCACCCAATCCTGGGTACGGGGCTGGGTGGAGGGGACCCCCCAGTCGGCCCTCCACGCACCTGCGGGAAAATTCTTTGAGGCAGGAAGGCAGAGGCCGTGCTCCCGGAGGGCCCTGGACACTTAGCGCGATTATTTTTTTTTCAAAAAGAACCAGGACAGGGGCCTCATGCCGCCCCTCTACCCAGCCCAAGGCACCCCGATCCTGGGTACGGGGCTGGGTGGAGTGGACCCCCTCCGGAGGACGAGGAGGCGTCAGATCATGTTTGACGAGATGGCGTCAGATCATGTTTTTTCAAAAGAACCAGGTGAGGGACCTCACGCTGCCCCTCTACCCAGCCCAAGGCACCCCAATCCTGGGTACGGGGCTGGGTGGAGGGGACCCCCCAGTTGGCCCTCCACGCACCTGCGGGAAAATTCCTTGAGGCAGGAAGGCAGAGGCCGTGCTCCCGGAGAGCCCTGGACACTTAGCGCGATTTTTTATTTAAGTACAGTACTTTCCACCACTGCACGCACACACACACACACACACACACACACACACACACACACACACACACACACACACACACACACACACACACACACACACACACACACACACACACACACACACACACACACACACACACACAAACACACAAAGGTTAAGGGGAGGACACTGATACTCAGTAAGGGAGCACTTTTTAAGTGACAGGTTAACAGAGTCGCCCAGGACAACACATTCCGATGGGGTGAATGCCCTCTGAACACGGAATCTAAACATGATGCCGTGAATACAAAATGTTTAGACGTCCACGGTAGTCCAATACTCTCCTATAGTCCCAAAACGTCTGACAAAGGCGCCTCAGGCATCAGAATCAGCTTTATTGTCACATCACAGGTTTAGTGAAGTAAAAAAGTGGGTGAAATTCGTTTTAGTTCCCATCGTATTGTTATTTCTATAGAAAAAGAAAGAAAGGGAAGAAGAATAGGGGGGGGGGGGCAAGGGGGAAAGGAGACAAGAAAACACAATAAACAAATTATCTACATATTTACACATGGTACCTGAGATAAGATATAAAGGTGCGTGAGCATAGCAGCAGACGTATACTGTGCATGATATACTTATGGACGTTAGTTAAGGTGCTAGAAAAACAAACCAAAAAAAGACAAAAGTCAGTGCGTTGTACATGGGATTAAGGTGCAAAATGTCAGTGCGTGTCGACCACATAATCCACATAAAGTAGACTGACACTGGTATAATCCGCAAGTAGGTCCATGAGGAAGAGCAAAGAAAAAAAGTCAAGTCACTTTTCCCTGGTATTATCCACAGGTAGGTCCAAGTATGCACTGTCACACGGCGGAATGTAGATCCACGTCGACTCAACATTGAAAACAAGGCCATGTTGCCAATAAAAATATAGCAAACAATTAAAATATATTGACACGGTAGGCATGCCGTCAGAAGCAGGCTTTTGAGCCCCAGCTGAACAAGCGCACGCACCGCCGTCCAAGTTGCATTCCGCATATTCTGTCGCTGTCAACATGGTACAGCATCGTACAACATGGTACAGCATCGTACAACATGGTACAGCATCGTACAACATGGTACAGCATCGTACAACGTGGTACAGCATGGTACAACATGGTACATCATGATCCTGGTACAACATGGTACATCAGCATCGGACGAGCAAGCGGTGAAATATGTGTAGGGCATGAGAATGCGTTGCCCAGGAACTGCAGGAAGTTAAACTTTTCTTAATGTTATGTTCCGGTAAAGTTAGAATAGAATAAAGCAACACAAAGAAAAATAAAGACATGCAGGTACTGTAATCTATCAAAACCTGGTGGACTTTATTAAGCATTTTGAATTTTTTATCAGTAAGAATACAAAAGGTCATAGCACTGCCATCACTATGGGTTGCAGTGAATCCAGTGATGAATGTGTGTGAACAAACCACTTCAGTATTATGAGTGGAGGGCTGAAGACAGCTTGAGGAACAGATGAGATTTCTCATCTCCTGTGTCCTCTATACTCTGTCAATCATGAGGTCACCGTAGGAGAGGATTTCAATTTCACCCTCTGCTGGTGCGCGTAGTGCACACGTCCCTTAAATACAGGTAGCCTACAGAAAGGGAGATGGGACACAGAAGGTACTGTAGGCTGCTTAAAACAACACGGATCAACATTCAGTATGTATTCATCAACAGATAAACAAACATAACATAAGCATTAATTCATAACTCTACATTTTGCCACCTGCATCACTGGTGAAACGTTGACAAGAGTGTAGTGTACCTGCGGCGACGTGATAACGACCCTGGCCTTGCTCTGAGAACAAGTGGGATGCTTAGAAATAAGCGGCCACATTGATCAATAAAAAGGTGTCGGGTGGATCCCTGCGAGTAACACGTACTGTAAACACACCATACATACACAACCCTAATTATGTCTAGTATACTACAAGCACTTGCTTTGACTGAGCCTCGGTTGCTGTGTTTTTACGCTGTGTGCAGCGGTTAAGATGTTTCAAAACGAAGACAGTCTGCAGAACAAACTGTCATCAAAACCCTGCAGCTCCGAATCCGTGTGGACTGGAGGTTGAGGAAGTCGATGTCTTGCTTTTCTCCTGTAAGTTGACTACAGCTGTACGGCTACAGGGGCTGAGGCCTGAATAATTCATCAGCACGCCGGGGAAAAAAAAGGAGAAAAAAAGAAGGAAATGCAAGAAAGTGGAAACAAGAAGCTTGTCAAGTGGGAAAATGACTGTGACCTTCTATGCAAAATGAGAGCGAGAAAGAGAGAGACGGAGAGGGAGAGAGTGTAAGCTTTATATAAAAGTCCTGAAAAATCGGCCTTTGAAAAAACACACAGGCAACCATATGCGGGGTAGTGATATGGAATTGGGCCCCGCTGTATACCGGAGAATCAGCTTGAGCCAAAATCAATGCAAGCGAGCGATAAATAAAAGATGAGTGTGTGAGCTTGACCTGTGCACCGGGGGGTTTGGGGGCGGGGGCTGTGAAAACGGGAGAGGAGATGGCGATTTAAACCCTGTCAGAGTCCTTTGAAGTGTTGGCAGATGAGGACGGGCTGAGGATCAGCCCTGTGGCCCGGAGCTGCATTAATCCATTAAGACCTGAGGCCGATTCTACAAAACATCTTCTAAATCCTAACAGTTTTTTTGAAAGAAACTGTTGCTATAATATCAGTGGTTCTCAAACTTTTTCATGTCAAGGGCCCCCAAAATACTATGTATTTGGCCACGGTCTCAAAATATTTTGTTCCAGGGACCCCCAGAAGCAAAGATTTGAGTTAAAAATGTTAACTTGAAAAATATATATACTCAAAAGATTTGCACATTTTCACGATTTTTCAAAAATAGCAGATCTACAATGTAGATCTTCTATTTTTGAATAGCCAAAGAAATCTAAAATGACACAGATGCGTTCCCGCCGGTCTTAATGGGTTAACCCATTCAAACCGGGAACGCATCTGTGTAACCACTTTATCCATATTTATACTTTGGCTATTCAAAAATAGCAGATATACAAGCTATAGTGCTGCGCTATGAGCTTGTAGATCTGCTATTTTTGAAAGTTCTTGACCAATTGTGCAAATCTTTGAATATGTATATTTTTTAAAGGGAACATTTGTAACTCAAATCTTTGCTTCTGGGGGTCCCTGGAACACAAATATTTTGAGATGGGGGTCGGCGGCCAAATACATCTCATTTTGGGTGGTCCTTGACATGAAAAGGTTTTTCAGAAAACTGCTAGGATTTAGAAGACATTTGTAGAACCCCCAGAAGCAAAGATTGAGTTCAAATGTTTGCTTTAAAAAAAATATATATATATATTCAAAGATATGAACCAATTTTCACGATTTTTCAAAAATAGCAGATCTACAAGCTCATAGCGTGGCACCGAGTGCCGCGCTATGAGCTTGTATATCTGCTATTTTTGAAATCTAAAAAATGACACAGATTCTTCCCCGGTATAAATGGGTTAACCCCCCTAGGAGCCTCAGCTCACAATCAGCTAGCTACTGAGTCAGCAAGCGGTGGTATAGCAGGCTGCCTGGCTACTGTCATGCATAATCTCTTCGCGCTGGCAGTCCCTCAGGCCCGTTACTCAAAACCGTTATTCAAACATTGTCCATTATTATCGCTGTACTTTATTACGCTTTTTCACAGTGGGATAACTTTACATCACACTGGCCATGAATCGTATACACTGCAGGCAAGAGTTGAATGGCACGGATGGAGCTGTTCATTCTGGAGGGAGAGGAAGGGACTTTGTGGAGCAACTTGTTTTAGTTTTGGTCTTTTTTATGTTTCTTAGATAGGCTTGATGTTTTATGTTGCACTGCAAGTGGGCTGAGGGGCAACGGTATTTCATATTCTTTATGTATGTACTGTAAGTAGATGGGGAAATTGACAAATAAAGTGATTCTTTAACTTTCACACTCACACACCCGCGTGCGCACACATACACACACACACACAGAATGACCTATATCTGTAACAAAACATCGCTGTCGGGTGGAAACCTTGTATGTCTAAGTCTAAGACCGTTACTTTTCAGGAAATGGAAAAAAGGATGTTGTTGTGATTCAGTAACAAGATCTTGCTAAGACTTTCATTGGTTAAATATTCATAAAACCCACAGACAGACAACTTGGCGTCCCCATTTTGACCATAAATAAATATGTGAAAACGTATACAAGGTTTCTGCCTGACTTTTGCCTGATTGTTTGGGGCAGGCTAGTGTTCAGGCGAGTCGCATCAGAAAGAGGATTATTGAGGCTGTGAGAAGCACAGAATTATTGACAAAGAAGGGGATTTAGATTTTAAGTTTTTGAGTCTGCAAGAATCTCTACCCCCCCCCCCCCCCCAGAATAAGAATGAGAATAAGAAGAAAAGAAAACATAATATAAGAACATCACAAACTGATGAGTTGCACTTTCTATTTATTTTGTTTTGTTTGATTGAAATGAATGGTGTGTCCTTGGTAATAAGAATGACGTCATGTCAATCAGAGTCAGTGGGTGGTTACTATGGTTACCATTTATACCTGGCAGTGGGTGCCACACAGTTTTCGACCGTGCCATGTCATGCCGTGTGTTGCTGGCGGCTTTCAATGTTATTTATATCAAGTGAGTTGTGTTTATCTTTATGGATGCATGTGACTTGTGGAACGAAACAGCTTTTGAACGGCTATATGTTAATAAATAGATTGGCATATCCAAAGAGACACAACTTGCTCTGGACATTGAATTATATGTGCATGCGTCTGACTCAAGTCAACCCAGTTGCCCCTCGCTGTAGTAGCTACAGGTAAAGGCTCTGCAACATCTTTGGTCAGTCTGTCCCTCCACATGTGGAAGTAAAATGATCAAGGTGGTGAAAGTAGCAGCGACTTTCTAATGAAACACTGGGATGTATTCCAGTGGAGCAGACAGACGGTACTGTTGTATCTGTACACCTGAGGGCTAGAAGGAGAAACCAGCTCCAGCACTGGAGTCATGTCAAGCAGGAGGGACTACTGAAACACTGAGAGCTGAGATGTGTGTGTGTACGTTTGCCATCATTTTTGTGTGACCATGTGCTGTGTGTGTGCATGTGTGTGCGTGTGCGTGTGCGTGTGCGTGTGTGTGTGTGTGTGTGTGTGTGCGTGCACGTGCATGTGTGTATGTACGCGTGCATGCGTACATGCACGTATATGAGTTTGCCAGCATATTTGTGTGACCATTTGGTTCGGCACACAAGCGCTGTGTGTGTGCATGTGTGTGCATGTGCGTGCATGTGCGTGCGTCCGTGCGCGTGTTTGCAATGGAAATGCAGGGCATGATTTGGAGGCAGGCTGTTGTTAGCGCCTTACCTTGCAGGGCAGACCTCCAGAGGGCATACTTAATGAATTCACAGCTCAGTAGGAGGAACGCACAGTCATGACAGCTATAGTCATTTAGAGTAGAGTAGCTGTGTGTGCGTGTGTGCGTGTGTGTGAGAGTGTGTGTGTGTGTGTGTGTGTGTGTGTGTGTGTGTGTGTGTGTGTGTGTGTGTGTGTGTGTGTGTGTGTGTGTGTGTGTGTGTGTGTGTGTGTGTGTGTGTGTGCGCGCATGTATTGTGTGTGTGTGAAATGTTTGGAAGGCTAGTTTGAATTTCACAATCTTGCAAGGAAGGAAGGAGGCAGAAAACTGAACAAAATATATAACTCTTCGCACACTCTCCATCAGTTCCTCCCCTTTGATGTACAGTAGGTACTAGTGATGAGCGGGCCGACCCGTAACCCGCGGGTCAACCCGCGGTGCGGGTGGTCGAGTCAGGATTTCAGAGCCAATTATGCGGGCTGCGGGTGAGCGGGTCAGCCGCTCTCACACGCAAAAAAAAATATATATATATATTTTGACCAACATGCTTGTTTATTTAGCCCATGACAATGTTGTGCTACTGTAGACATTTAAAGCGACTTTGGGTACTTAAAAGAGCGCTATATAAATCTGAGCTATTATGATGATGATTATCTTTATTTTCCCACCGCGGGTCGCGGGGCGGGTTGAGCCATAGATTTATATATGGGTTCGCGGGGCGGGTTGAGGCGGGTTGGGTTCCGTGGCGGGGCGGGGCGGGGCAGGTCATGAAAAAACCCGACCCGCACATCACTAGTAGGTACTGAAGAGAAACAGTTTGGCTTCGTTCAGTACCCCACGCCTCTCCACGCCGGTTGGTTCACGCACAAAGCTGAGGCGTGCTTCCTCCACCCTACCTGGTTCTGTTTCATGACACATATAAAGACATACATTCATCCCGTTTCTAGAAGGCTTGGCCTTCATGCCATGCCATGCCATAAAAAAGGTACAGGAGAAGAGGAAACAGATGGGTATAAATCTTAGGTATAGATAGTAGAGCGTGAAGAAACAGCCAAAAGCTAGGAGCATCTACATATGTGACATTACATTGTGTCGCACTGGATCAGTATTACAATGCCTGAACGAGAAACTGAACACTCAAGGGACATCTCTAATAGAATTCCTATCTTCAGCAGCCTGGGACAGACATACTGTACCCATTTGGAATAGGTTGGGAGTAAGAGAGGACTGTGGAAGGAAAGAAAGAACTAGAAAAAGTGCTCCTCGGAGCACAGGTCTCCACCAGGTCAGGTACGTTATTGTGGCCTCCTGGTGGCGCTATAATAGGCCAATGTGAAAAGGGTGCCATTTATTCTTAGGCCTTTCACGGCAATCGGACACTGCATTCATGATTTGAGGCATTTTGTTTCAAAAATGTGTTTTGCTAAATTAGACCTGCTGGTGGCGCTATAACAGGCCAAACAGCCCTAAAAACCCATCTTTCTGGAGGCCGAAAGAGGAGCTAGTACCAGTTTCCCTGTAGACAGACGACCCCCCCCCTCCTCTTTTTGTACATATTTTGTATTTCCTCATGCTTTTTTTGTATATAATTTTTTTTTTCCATGCTTCCCCCCCCCCCTTTTTTTGTACATATATTTTTTAAATGCTTTTTTTGTACATAGTGGTATTTCTTCTGTATTATCTGTATTTTCATGTTGATTTTTGAACTGTTTGGTTGCTACTATATATGTCTATGAAATTAACTCAAGGACCCCAACGGAAACAAGTCCGCAAGGACTTTTTTGGCCGGACCTTTTAGACAAAAGCATTATAAATGTAACTGTGTTGTTTTACATTCTTTTGCCTAATACAAATTTCAATCAATCAATCAACAATGTGAAAAGGGTGGCATTTCTTCCTTGGCCTAGTGGGAATGTGAAGCATTATAAATGTAACTGTGTTGTTTTACATTCTTTTGCCTAATACAAATTTCAATCAATCAATCAACAATGTGAAAAGGGTGGCATTTCTTCCTTGGCCTAGTGGGAATGTGCGTGTGCAATTGCAAGCTGCGTGCATAATTTGAGGCATTTTTTCAAAACGGACCAATCCTGCAAACTTTGGAAGCCAACCTTGGCCAATCAGGATGGAATATGGGAAATCGGACAGATCCGTGTTGATCACATAACTACAGAGATACTGTGTACCAATGTGCATGACGTTTGGATAAAATCTGTAGGAGTGTCAAAAAATGGGTTTTGCACAAATCGGCCTCCTGGTGGCGCTATAACAGGCCCATGTGGGGCAGAGGTTCTGAATTGGCATCCAGGGAGTGTGAGTGCACAGTTTCACAGCGACCGGGCCAACGGTGCCGGAGATTAGCTGCTAACGGACGGACACACACACACACACACCAGAGCATGTGAGCGGAGCGGAGCGAGGAGTGGAGCGCGAGCGGAGCGACGCGATTTTGACGTGTGCGCGGAGCTGGTTTATAAAAAGGTTGGAGCGCTACTCAGAGCGAGGACCGCCTGCCGCTCCAAGCCGCCCCGGCGGGGGCCGCGCACCGAATGTTTGAGCACGTGAGCGAATAGCGAGCGTGAAACCAGCCCCCTGGAGCGCCGTGTGGCATTTCCACCCGCTCCGCTCCGCTCACGTGCTCTGACACACACGCACACACGGACGGACGGACAGGGGGTAAAACATACTCTCTCGCCATGCCTTTCATCCTGGCGGAGACAATAACAGTCTCTCTCTAGAGACCTGCAATGTATAATTGAGTGTAATTATTCTCACAGTCATGGCGACAAAGGGCATTCAGGTGCATAACACATGCATGCACGGCACCAGGCATGCATGTAATGCAAACATATATTCTAATAGCTTATGATTTGTGTGTAATCACAAAGAGGAGAGAGTTGAGGGTATGGCGACGTAGGACGAATTCCTGCATGACGGCTCCCTTTGCCGATTGGATACATTTACGCAGCTCAGCTCATTTCCACTCGGGCTGTTTCCTCTGAAAGCCTTGTATTGAGCGCCCAGGGCAACGGGAACAAAGAGCAGAAGCGTAATTTGTGAAAATTTGGTGAAATGATATGAGCGTTCCGCCGAATGAGCGCCGCATGCTTTATAAATGGGATTCTTTGCCCGCCACTCTCGTCTTCAAGGACTGCACTGGGAGGGCTGGGAGCAAACAGGAGCGGTGTTAATGGACAGCAGCAGGCAGCCTTGCCTTGTCTTCAACCCTTCTATTCATGAATGTCTCTCTTCCCCTTATCTTCTCTCTCTCCGCTGCACCTTTCCCAAGTATATTGCTCCCTCAACCCCTATTTCTGATCCCACTCTATTACTTCCTCTCGCGCACAATCTGTCTGCCTGTGTGCCCCCCCCCCTCCCCCCCTCCCCCCCTCCCCCCCGGAGACTGGCTCTCTCACCCTCGCTCCATCTTTCCCTTCCTCCTTCTCTGTCTCTCTCCTCTACTTTGTCAAAATAATAGTAGTTTACAGCAGAAGTTATCACTTCTGCTGTAAACAGAGGGCAATTTCTTTTAGACCTTATCGGGTGAATTGGCCTTTGTTCTGTACTGTATCTGAGCCATGTTGTAATAATTGCATACCTACTAGTCTTTACATCTTGCTTACAGGTACAGGAGAGTAAAATGAATTTTTGTTCTGCTCCTCATTGACATTGTAGCGTTTCACAAGCTTATTTGTCTTTACTGTGGCTAGCTCGTTCATGTCTAGGGGAAAATGCTCTTTAGCAGTCTATTGCCAGTGACCTTATGGATGGCGAAACCGCCATGTGGCATCATCTGAAAAAGTCTGTGTTTTTGGAGTGACTACGATATTTGATGATTCTGTGAGCATTGCTCACAGAATCATCTTGGATGGAGGGAAGATCCAATCCACTGATGTGCTCGGCTGTCAGCACAGCTCTTTGCACTGCCAGGCAATGTAGCGCCCCGGGCAAAATAGTCTCTGTTGTTTTTACCCAACTGTTGGGTAACTTGTAGCTTGGTGGTGTCATAGCGAACGCAATAATAAATAAAATCTATTTACTGTGGCACGGCGCCCTGTGACTTGGCGCCGAGGGCAATTGCCCTGCTTGCCCAGCACATGCGCCGTCCCTGGGTTGATGTCAGTACAGTTCCTACCAGGCTGTGGGACGCAGTCAGGATGGTACCTCTGTAGAAGGCCCGTAGGACCTTGGGGGCCCATGGCCATGCCAAACTTCTTCAGTCGCGTGAGAAAGTAGAGGCGTTGTTGTGCCTTTTAATACACCCGTTGTCTGAACACAGCATGTGTGCAACACGCAGCAGTAACATAGGATACAGAAAACCGGTTTGAAGAGTAAGGCGTGCTCACTGATTAAGAGGAAACACAAGCTAGGGGGTTCAATCAAGCCCAATCAATGTGTACTAATCCAGTGCCAATTAGAAAACTGTGGTTCAACGCGCAAGACCTAATTCAATCTCTTTCTTGGGTCTTGCTGCGGGAACATTGATTGAAAGTCCTGGAATTAAGCCATGTGAATGAGAGAATACAGTTATGAGAGTTTTCTTTCCCCCACTCTCTCTCTCTAACAGACACGGACGGCTCTTGGCTTTAAAGACCCTGCTGATTATGGGCCAGACTTAAAATGCTTCGATGGGTCATCTGATTCATCTCGATACTCTGCTTAGCTAAGTTAATAATGAGGGTGAGGTTGTTGATACCTTTCCTAAATCTTTTTTTTTTTTTTTTATGCTTTCTTCCTTTATTTATAGTGTTAAGTAGAGATGGAAAGGAAACAGGGAGAGAGAGATGGGCAGAGAGCTGCAGTAAAGATCGTCGGGAACGGGACTCGAACTCGCAATACACTGTCAGGCTACATTGAGCCTAGGTGCCCGACCGCTAGGCCAGCGGTCCAGGCCAATTTCCCTCCACCTTGACGAGGACTCACACTTTTGGCCTCCCTTCCTTTCCCACTCTCATGTATAAAATATAGACGATTGCAAATGTTCACGAGCACACACACGGATGCACACATGCCGAATGCATATTGTAGTGCATAAAGGGCCCTATTTTGTGCGCTGCCTTACCCCTTAGCACTAACCGCTACCCGTGAATTACGCACAAGGCAGCTGGCGCTGTGCCTAAACGGTATATTACAGCCGTAATACCCGCTATACATTATGCCAACTCCGTTATTTGTGCCTGGAGGTGTGCCCGTGGGTGTGTTGTGCTTTCCCTAAAATTACTATCTTGCCCTTGACGGATTCTAAAACCACCCGCTATGCCAAATTCGTTTGGTAGAGCACGCCTGCAATGGACATGTCAAGTGTCGGGCCGGGCGCACAATGGCACAACATTTGAGGCCTCTCTCCTAATTCTCAATGGATCTCTGTGATTCTAATTTTCCTATAATCAGCAGAAGTGAGTGTCAAGTCCTTGTGTCAATTGTGTTTATATAAGATGATAGTCTATTCAAAGAAGACAATGTGTGCATGATTACATCCATCCCAGGGCCTTGAGATCTGCAGATCAGCAGAAACGTATTGTCCCAATGACACGTTTAAAAACTAGGGGGGCTTTTCAGTATAGTAGCCCCTAAACTATGGAGGAGCTGACACTGAATTATATTTCGTTTCACTCCATTATTCAGTCTGAAAGCCCTCTCAGCGCGGCCGTTTTCTGAGATGGGGGCATGGCCAAAGTGGGACTCTTTGGCGATTGGTTCATACTGGATTATCCCGATCGGGCCGGTCCGATTTTAAACAGAGAAAACCACGCCTTTCTACAGCGTCACCAGACCCTGAATGCAAGGCTAGCGATTCAGGGTCTGGAGCCAGGCTAGAACGAGCTACCTTCTTATATCAAATTGCATGGCTGGCCCCTACAGTTGAAACTTTTAAGTCCTGCCTTAGGTCTCATTTTATACTTTATCTTTTAATCCAGCTTGTGGTCCCTAAGTCTCCTTGCTGGTAGTTGATGTTTTACTTTATTCACATTTTTGGTGTTTTATTTTTCATTAAGTATTACTTTTCTTGATTGTTTTATGTAGTGTCTCTTGTGCAGCACTTTGGAAACCTTGTGTTTGTAAAATGTGCTATATAAATAAAGTGGATTGGTTTGGATTAGGAGCTGGGGGTCCTATTAATTCAGCGCCCAGGGAACAGGTGCTATTCCAGAAATGTTGAATGACGGCTAAGTCTTGGGTCCTGCCAGTTTGATTGAAAACAGCTAAATCCTTTAACTCCATGAAACCACTTGCATAATTCATAATTCATTAATATTTTCTTAGAAAAGCTCTGACTTTTCCTGTTATTTAATAATTCAATGTTTCCGGTTGGGGGAAAAAAATCTTTGAACAAGATCACAAACTCAGAGACACGCACAGACTCAGACAGACAGACAGACAGACAGACAGACAGACAGACAGACAGACAGACAGACAGACAGACAGACAGACAGACAGACACTTACAATAGTATTGGACAACTACTAAGGCGCATTTTCGGCAAATTGCAAGCGTGGTTGCCCCGACACGAGTCGTGCGCTGCGGTCGCCGGGACCCGAGGAATGCGCTGGGAGGAATAGCCTCGGAGGCCATGCAACGTGTGATTAAAATTTGGTGCTGATCGGATTCTGCGTTCGTGATATATGGCGTTTTGATTTTAAGAAATAGGCCACACACACACACACACACACACACACACACACACACACACACACACACACACACACACACACACACACACACACACACACACACACACACACACACACACACACACACAGAGTACTGGACAATGAGTAGCCTACAGTACATATAAACATAACAAGAGAGCAAAGCAGAACCAAATACAACAGATAGATGTCATCCAGCTTGCCTGGATGACATCCACACTTTTCCCGCTCTACACATTACTGCAATTCTGCACAAGTGAAGGGAGCAGATAGCAGATATCCCATTACACAGCCAGTAAGTGTGCTGAGCTCTATCTGCAGTCCGAGGCGGCAACCAGAACCACATGGCGTTGGGCTCCCACGTGGATCAGAGAGAGGGACTTATGTGCAGCAGGGTGGGTGTGCGCATGTGTGTGTACTGCGTGCGTGCGTGTGCGTGTGTGTGCGTGTACAGTAGAGAAAGTGAGCTCCAGTCATGTCACCCATAGATAAGTACAGTGAGGTTCAATGAGTACCTATAGACTGCTAGCGAGTTGGGTTAAGGCTGAGGGAAGACTCAGCTTTAGGGGTCAGACCGGAGAAACTGAGACGAGAGATCGGTTTGCCTCAAGTACGACCTCCATTCACATATCAAAGAGCATCACCCATTAGCAGCTAATGATTAGCTGCTGCAAAAGTGAATCATTAGCAAAGCCTGCCTCAGCCATCAAAACATTGATGAGCCTAGCCAACCATAGCAGGGAGGGCCCTTTGCTAAATAAACAACTTAAGAAACAGACAGACAAAAATGGAAAACACATACACCGCCACAACCATGGATGACTCCACCAGTAAGGCTCAACTTTGGGAAGGCAAAGCATTTCACTAGCATACCTTCACTTCCCTAGTGTGGGCAGCACTAGGACAGCACACACCAAGAGAGAAAGACAGAGTGAGGCAGAGAGAGAGAGAGAGAGAATGTTTTTTTTGGGTGGGGGGGGGCTTTTCTGCCTTTATTTTATAGTGGAAGTGGAGATGGACAAGAAATAGGGAGAGACATGCAGTAAAGATCGCCGGGATCGGGACTCGAACCCGCGATGCACTGTCAGGCTACATTAGAGCCAAGTTTTATATACAAATCTGCCTTTGAAAACCCACCCGTGTGCGTGCGTCCGTGCGTGCGTGTATGTATGCAAGATAGTGATATGGAATTGGGTCCCGCTGT
Organism: Gymnoscopelus braueri; assembly: GCF_963280865.1. Lineage (NCBI taxonomy): Eukaryota > Metazoa > Chordata > Actinopteri > Myctophiformes > Myctophidae > Gymnoscopelus > Gymnoscopelus braueri. The sequence continues at coordinate 22,035,301 of NC_137623.1, read as the reverse complement.
ACTGGAGAATCAGTTTGATCCGCAATCAATGCAAGTAAGCTATAAATAAAAGATGAGTGTGAGCTTGACCTGTGCACCGGGGGTTTGGGGGGCTCTGAAACGGAGAGGAGATGGCGATTTAAACCCTGTCAGAGTCCTCTGAAGGTTTGGCAGATGAGGATGGGCTGAGGATCAGCCCTGCGGCTCCCAGCTGCATTAACTGAAGTGCTGAAACACTGACACTTCATGGACGCAATTATTCAGTACTAGAGGTTCAAGCCGCTATGTGGCCCTCACACCTACATCGCTACACCGATCCCACTTTGTCAGAGTTCCCGTTGCGCCCTTCTGTCTGTGTCCCTTTTGTGCCCATATATGGAGATCTCTGTATCTGTCTGTCTACCTGTGTCCCTTTTATGCCCATATCTGGAGATACCTGATGTCATTAGTGTATGCCCATACACCGAGTCACAGTGACATGCCTATATATGGGCGTAACAGCTTTGTTTATGGTTATGTCTGAGTCAGAGTGACGCGGCCGTGGTCCGCTGGTAGGCCAGCCGGTCCTCCCTGTAGCCAATTTCAATTAGGATAACACTCATTTCTGGCAAAAATAAATTCACGATTGATAAGATGAAAGACATATTTTTGTTGTTGTAAAGGTTGATATGCAGCGTGTTATGTTATATATTATCTTATGTGCCCATATATCATCTGGATCCAGGTGACCGCAGTGGATCACTGAAGTCAAAGTCAGTGTCAGGAGGAACAAAACATATTTGAAAAACTCCACCCACTGCAGTGGCGTGTCTCAATGATTTGTCCATACTGTAGGTTAGGATATGTATTACCTCTCGCCCAGGAGTGTTTGGAGGAACTTTTACCATGAGACGTCACCAAGGTCTGATCTCCCGATAGTCATGAGCTGTCAGGACAAGAAGACAGCCTGGCCTGTAGAGGCCTTGAGATTTCAGTCACTGAGCAGTCCAGTGGTGTAAAGTAACTAAGTACATTTACTCAAGTACTGTACTTAAGTACAATGTTGGGGTATGTGAGGTTTGGACATCCCCACCCATTGCACTTCCCCAACCCTGCGCTGTGATTGGCCACTAGTGTACCCCCCTAACCCTGCACCGTGATTGGCCAATCACAGTCTATTCAGGACTGTGATTGGCTAGTGAAACATGACACATGTGCATAGCCCTATAAATAGGACTATGCACTTAAAAAAAACACATTTTTTTTAAGTTAGGGGTGTACAATGGTTGGTCCACAATATTACTTTCCTTTAAGTGAACTTCCATCACTGTGATGACCACTGTGACCACACCGCCCACTTCACACTGGGTGTGATTTTTTACTTTACTGGAGTGTTTCCAGTTTTCAGTACTTTTACTTTTACTCCACTACATCTCAGAGACATTCGTCTCTGAGATGTAGTGGAGTACAAGTTGCGGTCAAAGGTGTTTTATTTTTTCATGAATTAGTTCTCATTACACACGCATCCATAATCCACAAATAGCCGCCACAGTTTTGTAAATCATGTTTTGGGGTGAGCGTTCGGCACAACTGCCAATCAAAAAGACACAGCGTGTCTTTTCCGGGACTGCCATACTACGGCAGCTTGTGTGGGACAATCAAGGCATGGATGCGTGTGTAATGACAACTAATAAAAGATTCATGAAACAAATACACACTTTTGACCGCAACAAATAGCGTAAGTACTGTAGCGACATGCTTAAGACAGGCACCCTCTGTAGACAGTTTTAAAGCACAGCTCAAGACTAATTTCTTTTTTTTTTTTTTTTTAAATGTTTATCCCACGATTTTGTAACCCTATTTTTTACACCCAGTGCCAATTGTCTATGTAATCCTGGGCACTACCTTCCCTCTGCCAACCTAGGGAGGCCAGGGCCGAGCTCATGCCTCCTTCAATGCATGAGAGCCAACTGACCTTCTTGTCACCTGACAGGGGAGAGTTTCCCTGGTTGGACGTAGCGTGTGGAAGGAACACGTTATTCCAACCAGTTCCCTTCCCCTCCATCAGGTGCCCCGGCTGGCCAGGGGGAGGCAGTATAGTGACCAGGATTACTGCATGTTTTTGTGAGGGTACCTACCCTAGGAGACACGGGGAGAACACGCATACTCCACACAGAAAGGCCCTTTCGCCAACCCCACCTAGGGTATGGGCACTGATGACGCGGATGAGAGAACACGCCCCCAGCGCCCACAGCGTCCCCTGCGGGAATCGAACCCAGGACCTTCTAGCTGTGAGGCGACAGCGCTACCGACTGCACCACCGTGCCCCCCTCAAGACTCATTTCTTCACTCTTGCTTTTAGTTGATTCTGTTTTCTCTGAATCTCTGTGTTGTTATTTCTGTCTTTATTGTTCTGCTTGACCCACTGCCTTTTATTTGTAGCCATTATTTCTTGCCATTGTTTTTTGCTCTATTGTTGCCATTGCTCTAATGTTTTGTTTTTTTGCTCTGTGTTTTGTTTTTTTGTCTTTCTTGCTCTGTAAAGCACTTTGAGCTGCATTTATGTCATGAAAGGTGCTATATAAATAAAGTTTATTATTATTATTATGGGCTCTGCTCTATGCTATGGGGGCTGCTGGGGAAACTGGACAACAGGGGCAATTCTGCAAATAGACCCCATGGCCAGTCATTTGGGATCAATATAAGTAGGAGAAAAAAAAGGCTATATCTTATTTTAGTCCGGACTTGTCATTTAATTATATATTGTATATTGTATATGCCAATACTTTTGCTCTTTTCCTCAAGTACATTTTGATTACCTGAATTTTACTTGTAACAGTGTTTCTACATTGCAGTATTGATAATTTTACTTAAGTAAGAAATTTGAGTACTTTTTCCACCACCGGAGATGTCACTAAGTCTGATCTCCCCGACATTATAGTCATGAGCTGTCCGTACAAGAGGTAGAGGCCTTGAGATTTCTGTCACTGAGCAGTCTCTCTATACGGTCATCCATCTTGCTGTACTCTTTGTGTGTTTGAGTTTGGCTAAAGACATCTGTCACAGCTATCATGTCTGTCACATCTATCACTGTCCTTTTTGCTGTAACATCTTTCATTTCATGTCCAGCGGTGGAAGAAGTACTCAGATATTTTACTTAAGTAAAAGTAGCAATACCGTAATGTAGAAACACTACAAGTAAAAGTCCAGTAATCAAAATGTACTTACCAAACCTCTAGTCAACATAAAAGAGCACAACAAGCTAGCTTTGAGTGCAGTTCGTCCATCACATGCCATGTCCCTCTATTTGTAGCTATACAGTACCTATATCTGAGTTTTGAATGGATTTTGTCCATCACATCAGAGAAAAAAATCTCCATCTCATCCATTAGCTTTTACACCGTTGTGTGTTTCATCCAATCACTCAATAGTGTCCCAGGCATGATGCTCTCAACTCTTAATACAAAACTAAAACCTTTCATTGATACAAACAACATGGAAACACCTCACCATGTCAGCCTACCCCAACTAGTCTTCTCATAAAGACGCGTCCGTGCCAGGGACCCATACACAGAACACATTGAAATACCTACTGAACTAACTATTTTCTCAAAATCAAAGCCTGTGCACTATAAAGGCCTGGCACAGAAATGATCCTCTCAAACATCAAAATGCGTGAATGCAGTAGGAAGTCACCATAATGGTCTTATTAGACCTATATAGCATATAAAAATGGACGTAATTGTGTACCATTAGCACACAACAATGGGCTGCAGGCAACATGACTTGATGTAAGTGCCTTAATTACTGGAGTCGGCCATACCACCCATAGCCATATTTTGTATTTTAAAACAAAATGCCAGAGAGGGTAAACGAGTTTCGGTTAACGGTAAATAATGCACTCAAAATTGTCATCCTGTACAACCAACCATGTAAAATAGTTTTACATTTATTTTTACATTGGAATATGGATTGTGTTCCAGGGCCACAAGAAAACTCCCCAGGTGCCGAATTTGGCCCGCAGGCCGCCAATTGAATAACACTGCTATAGGCATTGGTATAAGCTATATTAGGTACAGTACATACTGTAATAAAAGCCTAAATTTGAGCATTAAAACAATTCCAATTTTCAAAAGAATAAAGCATTAAAATTCTAATGGGATTATAGAAGAAGATTGACAGCTCTGCTGCACTGCTGAATGAGATTGGTAGTCAGCTGCTCTCTTCAAAGGAGCTGTGAGAGACCAGGATGGAGAAGTGCTTGCAATTGATCAGGCACAGCTCAACAACCACCGGGTCCTGAAACTTTCCTCTGGGAGATGGTAACAGTTCATTACAACCACAAAACACTCACCTCCGCAGCCACACACCAAGAACTGACATGACCCCAGCCAGCCGTCCCAAGCCTCAACCCCCCAGGGAGCCTGTGCAGTATTTGCACTTGCCTTGACCTACAGAGCTTTTTAAGTAAACAGTGGACATTAAAGTGGAAGCAACAATATGGCCTCTGCTTTCCTGCTCTTCTTCCTAATCCAGATAGCAAAATAAACATGAAGTTGGACCTTTCTCTTTACAGAAAATGCCTTACTGGGTTTTGTGATGTTATAAATTGGCATAATCTGCTTTATTTACTTTATTTGTTTATGTGCTAAAAGAGTGACAGCTGTGCAATTTAAGTCGATGTCATTATCGGAATATTCTAATCCAGTGTCTATCAACCTTTTTTGTGCCAAGGCACACCTGGCATAGCCAAAAAATCCCAGGGCACACCTAGATATACGGTATATATAATTATATATATATACGGTATATCTATATACACACACTAGGGGTGTGCCGATTTTCACATTTCACGAAACGATACGATATTGGGCACACAACTTCGATACGATTTCGATACGATACGCACTTTTTTATCATGAAAATATATGGGGGAGAAAAAAAGCAAATGCAAACAAATATTTCTGTTTTTGCATTATTCAGACATGCAAACTTGTAGCTTTTCAGCTTCCACTAGCTGTTTTGAATCCAAATAGGGCAATAGTGTGACACCTGACCCGGAAAAAAACAGCATGTTGTCACCCTTTTCACCTCGGGGCTGTTTGCATGCCTGATTATTATTATTGTTAAAAAAAAAAAAAAAAAAAAAAAAAACTTTTTTTTTTTTTTTTCAAAATGATTTTTTTCCAAACCTCCTTCAAACGGCGCGGCACACCTCAGCAGTAGCCCCGGCCCAAAATTGGGACGTTTGCCAGGGTTGATATACACTGTTCTAATCAATGGATCAACTATGGAAGATATCTTGCCAATAGTCTGAGTTACATCATGGCAAGGTAACTACTATTTGTGAGAATGTGTTGCAACTACACAACCCAAACACCTATAAAGTGTCATTGTACTTTATGCTAGTTTACATCCGATTGAGCATGAGTTGAATTGGCGGAGGTGTGGAGTAGACTGGGAGTTTGCCAATTTGCCTATCCAGTCTAGAGAGAATCAGCGGATACGGAAACGGCCTGTCTGTTTGCATGCATGTCTGGGTGGAAATTAGCGGATACAGTTTAGGAGTACGTGAGCTGTAAACCGGATGGAACTGTTTAAACATTTAAGGAATCCAAGCTTTCCACAGGCACTGCAGAAAGCCTGGTGACACGAGGTTAAATGAGGAGAGAGCTCTCCTTTTGGCTGTTCAGCATGAGCAAATCAGAGCACCATAGATCTTTTTTTGCTTTCTTTCCTTTTTAATTTCCCTCTCCCTTCCAAAGCTCCAACTGCTCCTCCTAGAAACCTGTGGCTTGCCCTAATTATATTTGGAAGCGTGTGTCTGTGTTGATCTCAAGTGAAATGTTATCCAAAGCGCTGGCTGAGTTTTCATGATGCTGCTTTTATCATTAAAGCATTATTTTATTTATAAAGTGTGCCCCGTTGGCAATGTCCCATATAGTGGTGGTGTGTGGAACGTTCCCTGATCTCAGCTCTTGCTAATCTGAAGTGAAGGTACAGTAGTTGGGTGATCAGTGGGGGATTTTAAGGGATAACACACGCCAAACAACACAGAGCTTAACACATTGCTTTACCCGCTGGGGACTCCAAATACCAACACGCACGGCACGGCACGGCACGGCACGCACGCACGCACGCACGCACGCACGCATAAACATACTAGTAGTAATATAAGACAAGACACACAGACAGACAGACAGACAGACAGACAGACAGACAGACAGACAGACAGACAGACAGACAGACAGACAGACAGACAGACAGACAGACAGACAGACAGACAGACAGATAGACAGATAGACAGATAGAAAGACAGACTGGTGCGCCGCGCACAAACACATGTCTAATATATGATGATGGGTGGCAGTTGATCAGGAGGTAGAGCGGCCGTCTGGGAGGGAATATTATAATCAGAATAGCAAAGGACAACAAATCAGAACATTTTCAAAAATGTCAAGGTTTTCAAAAATAAGTAATTTAGCCGAGAACGTAAGCTGTCATCTGCTCATCATTTCCACTTCACGAAAATATATTTAGAAATATCTGTACATTTTATTTTAGAATTTCCATCTATGATAAGCTATGCTTCGATTGCTTTGATTTGTATCAGGACGAATTTGCGCAACTGTCAAGACGAAGCGAAAGCGGGGAGGAGGCGTCACATCCACTTTATCCTCTGATCATTTACAGAGCTTCAGACTGTGTGACGGAAGCATTTGAAAATTGTGGGAGGCAGGCAACAGTCTGGCTCGCGAGACTAGGTGCTCAGTGATGTGGACGCAGAGGTACTTGAAGCTATCTCCACCGGTGCCCCGTTGATTAGGAGGAGTGTGTTAAGACCTCTGCCTTTGCCACAATAATCTCCTTGATCTTTCCGATGTACAGAAAGGGGCCGTTTTCCTGGCACCACTGCGACAGGCCTGCCACTTTCCTCCAGATAGGCCCTGTAGTTGTCGTTTTAGTTGGCAGCCGGCACTGTGTGAAACACCACAGGCCAAGACTTGCGGCATCACCACCTGAGGAGATTCTGGTGACAGGGAGCCCGCACCCAGGAAGAGCATGCTGGCAACCGTGCCAAGATTTACCCCACACCCCTGCCTCGCGTAACAGCATGTCGGGCTAAATCAAGCACAAAGCCTGCTTTTACGCCCACTCTCATACATCTTGCACTGGGAAATATGCCGTCATATGCGCGCGCGCGTACACACACACACACACACACACACACACACACAGATGTCACCATTCATCCACATACACAGACCTGTACGTGTAGCCAATAGAAGCACTTCCTACTGTACTCAGGAGAGATCGTGGGCATGAGGTAATGCATTCACAACAACATTAAATAACATAGTTATCATTGATGGAGTGTCTTTTAGGCCCACAAAACGTTGCTGCTGACATGGTCCAGCAGTTTGTTAGATTAGCATGCAAACTCAGACAGACATACAGACAGACAGACAGGCAGGCTGGAAGCGATGAATACCCTATCACACCAGAGTTAAGTTATTCTTTGCATTATGCACTTCAGTTACAAATGATATTCTACATGTAATTAACGCCTTTACAATGTTATGATTATTGTCTCTGAAAAGGCCAGGGGGTGGGTGCGAAGATTATGTTTTCGCCCCCCCGTTTGTGAGCGAGTGAGTCACTACCTACAATCCTAGTGCAGTGATGTCTCTGATTGGTGGAACTTGCATTACAATGGAAATGTTAGACAGGATTGTAAATCATCCAGTCAACCATAATATTAGACAATTGAAGTTGAAAAGAAGCAAGCAAAATTATAGCTTTGGCTGGGAGTATTGTAAAGGTATGTGCAATTGCTTATGGGGGAAGTACTTCCTTCAGTCTTAAAATATATACACAGTGTTTTACCTTCACCTTTTTTTTAGGGTTTTCCATTAATTTTTATGAATGGAATGAAATGTTTTACGGTCACGATTCATCAGGTTGCTGGATGGCTTTATTCCAGGCTTAACATTTTTAATGAGGATTTTACGAAACCTCTATGGGGAAATGAATGGGATTTTTACTTCCGACACCAGTGCCAGGGAAACAACATGGCAACTGTTGCAGTCTATAAAGCACACCTCCAAAAGTGCACTTCTCCCCATAGGGAGCGTCACAAATGTGAAAAGTTGAACCATATATCACAGAAAAGCTATTTCCCCCTGCAGCTTCCATAACAATGAATCAATCAATGAATCCAAATTTTAAAAAAAATCTAAATTACTGGTGCTGCACATTTTAAAACACAATTTGTGTGTTGTAATGTGTGTGTTTGTTCAATTTACTTGTGGTGTGTCAATTTGCAGGGCTCTCTCAGCCACCGTACTCCAGAGTCATCGTGGTAAACCATTAGCCTGGAATCCAGACTGATTCGCTCCGTTCGGGAGAGACCACGAATCCCCTCCTCGAGCTCCCCGGTCGAGAGAGAGCGAGAGAGAGAGAGAGTTTTCCCATGCTTTGCTTTGATGTCCAATTTCCTAATTGATTGATTAGCTCCTGTTGTGTCTCCTCATTATCTTTGGTTTATGTCAGGTGTGTGTGCTGTGTAGGGCAACCAGGCAGTCAGTGAGTAAAGGGGGGTGAGCTATAGGCTAATATTTTCTGTTGACCGTTTACGTCAACTTTGTGTTATCCTTAGCACCATTGTTTAATCGTACCACTGTAGTTTTTACAAGAAAAAAAAAATTACGCTTCACCGGCGCGTTTCACTGTTTTAGCGCTCCTTCAGCAGCCACTGCTTCTAAATTTCTGCGCTTTTCGGCGATATTTCTGTGTTCTTTCACTTTCTTCACGCCGTTTGGTGCCCCCCCAAGGTTGGTTCCCCCCAAGGTTGGTGCCCTGTGCTTCAGCACCTAAAGCCCTTCCGTTAAAGGAGAATTCCGGACAAATTAAGTGTTATCTTTGATGTCTCGTTACTCACCTACCGATGTGAAAAGTAGCGTTCTTTTTTTTCATATATTCCCCTGTCGTCATTTTTTAAACACCCTCCGTTGTTATAATGGGAGCGTGAGGGTTAGTGAAGTTCGTCTATTATAACCGACGCAATGTTATTTTTTTCTCTACTACGATTCATTGTAGAGTCTCATGATAGTCAAACATGCGCTGAAAATTCCTGCGAGCCTGCCGTTAATGGCGAACGATTTAACACTGGTTGCTTGTTTCCAGAATCTGGCAACACGAGTTGCCAGGTTCTGGAAGAAACAAGCAACCAGTGTTAAATCGTTCGCCATTGACGGCAGCCTCGCAGATAGTTTCAACGCATGTTTGACTATCATGAGACTCTACTATGAATACTAGTAGTGAAAAAAACAACTTTGCGTCGGTTATAATAGACGAATTTCACTAACCCTCACGCTCCCATTATAACAACGGAGGGTGTTTAAAAAATGACGACAGGGGAATATATGAAAAAAAAGAACGCTACTTTTCACATCGGTAGGTGAGTAACGAGACATCAAAGATAACACTTAATTTGTCCGGAATTCTCCTTTAAGCCAGGGCTGTATACCGGAGAGACCACCGGTCATAAAATGATTGGCTTATGAATGCGACAAAAACAAAAGAATCTCAGATCAATTAATTTTGTTCACCTGCTTTGTAAACAGCTGCACGCACCCACACACGCACGCACGTGCACTACACAAATCTGACTTCACAATGGACTTTTTGGACTTTTTCCCCCTTATTTTCTTTTTTTGGCTGATAAATAATAATTGTCATAGAGATGACACTAGCAGTATTGCAACTCTTTGACGTTTTTCCCTATTAGGCTAATATAATGACTTTTGCTCTAATACAGTCAACAGCAGTACTCAGGATGAACGTGCATGGCGTGATTCAGCACCACGGACAGCGCTCGTCTAATGAGGGCTATTTCTCATGTTATTAAACAGGCTTTAAAACACACCAGGAAAAGAGACAGCCACAGACTTACTTACAACGGAAAGCCTACTGTCAGGATATAGGCTTACATTGTTGCATTTTGAACCGTTGCTTTTAAAACAAGCTGTAAGCAGGCAAAGTCTTTGCAAAAAGCAAGTGTGAACACCTGGCTTGCATATTCTGAGTGCGACTTGTGTGCAATATATATATATATATATTTATATATATATATATATATATATATATTTATATATATATTCCTAAAATTCCCGATGGAAATTACAGATGCGCCCATTGCAATTTCACCACAAAAAGCCACACTTTTACAACACACCCACACGAGGAAATGTTACGAAATCAAGGGCACTAGGCCTATAAGATGCACAACCAGAAATGTAATGCCTGTTTAAATGCCCATGCGGTCTACCAACCGGGCGCTAAAGACACACATTTCTGAACATAGTACGCTCTTATTAATGTAGACTACAGTTAGGTGAAGAATGATTCAGGCCTGAGTAGCCTACAATAGAGTTAATTGGTCTCTGTCATTGGTCAGAGCCTGCTGCCTGTCTGTCACAGACCTTGTTGCCACATCAGAGGCAGTCAACGGATTTGGATCGTCGAGTCAATTCGATCACAAAAAGAAAAAATATACTTCAGTCAGAGGCCCCTGGGCTGCAGCCCACCCTAGCCCAATGGTAAATCCGCAACATAATACGATACAAAGTAAAGACAACATTAACAATATATGCATACTTGCTTTAACCAACAACAAAAACACGTTTCTCGCTCTACCATCACTCACTCATCCCCCTCTCTCTCTCTCCAAGACAACAATCACCACCGTGTGAGACTGTATGGATGTAGATTTACTGTACAGTATATAGATGTAGCTACGAGGAGAAGACAAGCCCAAATGAATAACGATGTTTTCCGTGGTCGGTCAGTACCTAACGACGCAACGACTTGGTTGGTGACGGGTCGACTAGTAAGTCGGGGTCGGCCAGGGATTCCGCTCCTTCTGACGTTCGGCTGACTTTTTTTTCTCACTTTGCTTCTCAGTCTGGCCATGGTCCTATTTGACTCGTATTTCCAAACGTCACCAATTACTTAGGCAAGTCAGGAAGTGACTCAAGTTTTACATTGGACGCAACACACACACACACACACACACACACACACACACACACACACACACAGACCAATCAGAAGCCGCGGCTCCTTGGAAATAGGATCTTTACCAGACTAGTAGTGAAGTGAGAAAAACATCTGCCGTAAGGAGCAAATCAGTCTGGATCCCAGGCTAGTACACCATTAAATGCATAAGAAAACAGGGATGTCTCGGAGCAGAACGGCATGAACTCCGTCATGAGTGCCTGTATGAAGAAACCATTGTTTGATTGAAAAGACTTAGGTCTTCCACAGTGTACGATTAAACAAAAGAAAGGCGTACTCTGCAATTTTGTAGTGCTGCTGCGTAAACTGTAGTGTAGTGTTTCCCTGTAAACTGCCAGAGGTAAATCTCTGGTCATGTAACGGGGGCAGTAGTTGCCCTGCTCTATATATGTCAGAAAGGAAACATGGAGCAAGTCAAATCAATTAGAGGACACAGTGAAAGCTAAGAGGTGATTACAGAGGACTTTAACCTGCCAGTATCAATGAAATAATCCCTCCATATGACTCTCTGAAAGCCAGCTATTCATCTCAGAGCTTGAAGATAAAACAGAGCAGTGATGGTCTTATACTCAGGACATTGTAGGCATATATGTGGCTATTAGTGCCACAGATATGTCCAAACACACACACACACACACACACACACACACACACACACACACACACACACACACACACACACACACACACACACACACACACACACACACACACACACACACACACACACACACACACACACACACACACAGCAGTCTGTGGATCATCGTTATTGACTTCTGCTTGGGGGTAATCAGTAGGTGTTGGCACATTGGTAGTACACTGTGGTCTAGTTTGTATTGGGCCTGCCCTGTGTATGAATCAATATAGACACACATTGATTGTTGGCTATCCAATTACACTGGTATAATTGCAGCAGGAGTACTTTTCACAGGTCATGAGGTTCTCAGGTCTTGCTGTAAATATTTTAATTAGGTTTGTGTTCATATACATGCATAGCTAATTAAGTACGATTAACACGAATGAAATGAAAGCTTGAGCATAGTCATAAATGCATAACAGAACACTTTTTAACACTTCGATTAAAGGTGTGACCATCCTTAATTTGCTGGAACGCTTGAAAGAAAGACATGTGCTGTAATCAGAGTGTGTTGTTTTACACACCTACAGCAAAGAAAACATGTATTTTGGTGTGATCATAGTCATACTATTTCCCCTCCATTACTTACTGTCATCAACTATTTAATTTAATTGTGTGCATTCCATAACAGGGACTTGAATCACCAGTCAATGTCACTGTTTTACAAGTGTAACAGAACATTTGAAGAACCACAGTGTTGAGAATGTGTCACCATGCAACCAAACTCATGGTGGGTACAATATGTACTGTAATACAGTACATTACATCACAGTACCTGAGCAAGATAACGTAGCATATGCATCACTCTTTTTTTCATGTACAGTATGACCCATAATGGAGTTCATTAAAATAAAATGCAGTGTAGTGCCTTGCAGTATAGAACACTTATTCCAAAAGCAATGCTACTGTATGCTGATCAAAGAATGCAGAAGCTAGCCTGGTAAACCCCTCCCTCCGGAAAAACTCATTTCACTTCTGAAAACAAATGGAAATGAGTTTTCCGGAGGGAGGGGTTTACCAGGCTAGGCAGAAGCAGCCTAAAATACTGGAAAACTAAGTTTGAACAAACTAACTGAAAGGCTGGGAGATGTCGGGCTGAACCTTTCATCTAACACAGCTGGATGTAAAGCTGTTAAGCATTACAGCTTTTAAATATTAATTGGAAGGTTATTTTATTTTCTGAACCACTGCCCCGGCCAGCCTTGGGAGGAATTAATTTTAGATTGCTTCCTCACCTTAACTGTTCAGATTGTCCAGTGATAAATTATTAATGGCTGTATACTGCCTGCAAGCATTGACAACACACAGTTACAGTATAAGCACAGGTGTTGTATTCTCTCTCTCACACACACACACACACACACACACACACACACACACACACACACACACACACACACACACACACACACACACACACACACACACACACACACACACACACACACACACACACACACACACACACACACACACACACACACACACACACACACACACACACTTCACAGGCTATTTTCCATAGATTGCTGCATTAAAAGTTTTATATATAACAATCTGATTTGATTGATTCATCATTAGCCTTTGACGACCTTTATGTGAAATCTAAGTGTGTGTGTGTGTGTGTGTGTGTGTGTGTGTGTGTGTGTGTGGGGGTGGGGGGGGGGGACATCTGCTTAGATGAAATGTGAACAAGCCTTACTGCTCTGCTGTCCTGTTCAGAGGAGCCCTCCCACGCTCCCATTCATTATGACAGGGACTGTTCATGCCGCTGGCTGTCTCCTCGTCAGCACTGGCCCAGATTCCGTCACATTATACCAGTGACATCACTGAGTGTATGCACACACGATTTTGCGTGTGTGTGTGTGTGTGCATGCATGTTGCCTGCAGAGTAGCCTACATACTGTATTGTCACGTGTTTGTGCATGAAAGTGTGTGTGTGTGCGTGTGCGTACGCGTGCGTGTTAACGCATGCAAGTGTGTTTGTTGATGCATATGAAAGCGCTCAAAAAGTGGGGGAACGCTCCATTTGTAAAAACATCACTGGAACATACAGTATAGATAGAGCCTTAACCATGGCTGAACAGAGAAAGAGAGCGAGAGTGGGAGAGAGACACTGCTTTTGCTGTGTTAATCAAATGCATGGCGGCTCTTTGAGACATATGGTTTGCGTGCCTGTTGACGTTGAGGTCTACATCTGTTGTTCTGCAGGTCAATGAACTCCGACAACAACGCATGCTTGTACACATCTCCTCTGAAAGGAAGAGGCATCCAGGCGCTGCCTTTCACATGACGACACTACAGTATGTAAGCAATCAGCAAAACACAGGAGTTTGATGCTCCGTCCACGCTAATGCTGTTGCTGCTCTCATTGGAGAACTGCATTCATTCGATAGGATTACAATCGAGTCTGGTTTAAATAGTTTGTTAAGTAATTATGTTTAATTTAATTAAAATAAAATAAAAAAGACATTAAAAGGCCACTTGGAGAAAAAATACAGCTAAATATTAGTTATGCAACATTCTTGAGATGTTCTATATTAAAATATTTTGGTCAGAATAATAATGGTGTAATAGATTTGCTGAGAATTTGACTTGTATTTAAATACGGGTATTAATCATGAGACGCTGATGACACTGATCAATACTCAACAGGGATGAGGGTGGCTGGTTTTACATACAGGACTAACTAACTGGTACTGTAGCTACATGGCTTGAAATATCATGGAAAGCGGATTTAAACCCCTCACTGTAAAGGCCCTTGAAAAAGAACAAACTGTGAAATACATTCATGAGATGACTGGAGGTGCTTGTGCACATAGCATCATTATCTGCCCGACTGGCGTCGGCGCAACCACACTTTGCAATTTCCCAGAATTGCGAATATTCTAGTTTACAATTGTGTTGCAGATTAAACCTTTTCATAGATGTCATAGATGGCTTCATTGACTATATCATCAGATCAGCGTTGTGTACATTTTAGTTTTTTGTTCATTTCAGACATGTAAACACTTAAACCGAATTCAATACTTGATTTGCTCCTTTTCCCCCCTACACCAAACCTCTTTTGTGAGGCGTTGTGAGCTTTTAGATCTGCTATTTTCGGCTAATGTTCCCCTCAGATATGGATGCTAGAGTTCAAGTGGTTAATGTAAGAAGAAAAACATTGAAATCCATTGAAATCAGTAATCACACAAAGATTTGGTGGACCCCCTATAGTAGCTCTGAGGTCCCGGACCCCCTGTTGAAGACCCCTGCTCTAGATAAATACTGCCGATAGTCTTGCCAAATTATGGAGCTCCATGACATCAGTCTTTCCCAAATATAGATCTTCATAACATGCCTCTGGAATCCAAGCAAATATTGGGTAACATGGCAACCTGATATGAACAAACTTGGATGCCTGAGATGCCCTTTTTAATCAAAGAGATCTCCCCGCAAATGAGCTTACTGGAGCCTGAGAAGCAGCCGTGGTGCATCACTGCAATCTAAAGCGATCGACTAATAGTGATGACCCTGACTAAGCCATTTTCTGCTGCCTGTGCCCCTCGCCTCTGTCTCCCTCTCCATATGCCAGCTCTGCTCAGTAGATTTGGGTGTCAACACAGATGCCAGTCTTTCATGCTTTCGACATGCAGGCTTTCGCTTGTCTGTCAACCAGGCAGTGCAGAAGGGGGGGGGGGCAGCCTCTTCTCGACAAGTTGCTAATTATGCCACAAAGGCACACTTGGCATTCATAATGCATTGGATACATCTCCTTCCAAACTGGGACAATGGCATTAATTGATTTGCTTGCTGATCTCAAATTAGTGGGTAAATACTGTAGGTGCCTGCTCGTATTTTCCGCTCATTCTTCTGTTTGACGTGGCAAACAGAAAAGCAAGCAAAGAATGTGTGAGAACGCAACTGAGACTTTTAAAAGTATAAATCTAGGCCAAAGCGTCTTTTACAGAGTGTGAAATCCAATGGGAAGCATGTCTCAAAATGCTCAGTGAAGCACAGAGCGATGGAAATGAATATTCAGTGACAGCGGAGACATCACAATTTGAAAAGGATCACCTGGCCCTTCTCCCTCAAGCACAGGGCTCTAAAAGTTGACATTGTGCCAACTCAAGATTTTTATGAACAAAAATTCTTAGTGTAGCACAACTATCATTGCAGAACGAGAGCCATGAAAGATAGGAAACCAACTTAAAAAAGACACAAGAAACTAATTTTCAGGTTGACGGCTTGAAGCTACAAATTAAAGCTTCAGTATAACCCACAAAAATCCTCTTTCTAAAATGTCGTCAAAGCCTTAATTACTTTAACAACAAAAACAACATCAAAAGGTCAATGAGAAGTATTTATCCCTGATATAAAGATATTATAATAAAGACCTGTGTACAACACTGTAGCTCCAGATATGGTGCAGTAAGTACTGTACTTCTGGTACAGTTAAATTAACACACCACAAACCTTTAAGTTTAAGACATATCAAAGGGAGCAAACAAGGACTGTAGGAGATCACACAGGTACTACTCATTTAAATCAACCGCTGCTGAATTCCAATTTGCAGCCTGAGAGGCTGCAAAAGACGTGCTTCAGGCATTCACTAGATTTCTAAAGGTTTTCCAGAGACTTTCCAGTGTGTAAGAGTCAGTGTAACTGTCCTTGGTGCTGAAGTCCATTCTTCAACGCAGGAACATTGATTCAACTATTCTTACTCTCTCTCTCTTTATCACAAACAAACAAACAAACAAACAAACAAACAAACACACAGACACAATGTGGGTTTTAGTGATGACCTGAAAAACGTTGGTAGGGAACGAAACCAACTAATTCCAGAGCAGCCAGACTCATGCCTGACCTCCAGCTGTCTGCAAATTTTTTGCTCAATTAACAACTCTCTTTCCCACACACACACACACACACACACACACACACACACACACACACACACACACACACACACACACACACACACACACACACACACACACACACACACACACACACACACACACACACACACACACACACACACACACACACACACACACACACACACACACGTGACCTTTTCCTCCCCCCTCTAAATGAAATCACTAATAAATCTGGACACCAGCGCACCAAATTTACCCCGACTCGCTAAGGGGTCGGGGATGGAGGTCAAGAGAACAGAAGAGCCAGAATGTATGCGACGTGGATGGACAACTATGCTGATTCACTCCCTTACCGACCCCTGCAGTTGGAAAATTGGGAGTGATACGATGTTAAGTGTAACAAGACTTATATGGGAAAATAAATGACTTTTAAGCGACTTAGTGTCGTCAAGAAATCTGGGTTCTTAAGCATGATTTATACCTCGAGAAATGTATTTATTTATACTTTGACTGAGCATATATTAGACATTCGATTTTTCAACTCACAAGTTGGAAGATAGAAGATAGAAAGATCAAACAGAACATAATAATACTAATACTAATTATAATAATAGCGCCTTTTAAATCAATCAATTAATCAATCAATCTTGTATTAATGTATGTGTAATCTGTCCAATCTGAGGACACACTGACTTATTACAAAATAATTGTTTTCCCCAAAGGCTGTTTGGCACAAACAGAATGAGTCTCATTTCCTACTCTCCTTCCCCTCTTCCCTCTCTGTACTTCGTTGCCTGCCCGGTCACTTTGGCATCAAGATTGTTTTGGCTTTGTACCCTTGTTACAGACCCCAGGCCACCACCCCCACCCCCACCCCACACACACATACCCACACACCCCATCCCCCACCCTTCACCCTGCAGTCAGCTCACAACATGGTGATTTATGGCTGAACTTAAACACAAGGAGGTGCGTTTGTTTTACTCTTACACTTTATTTATTCCCACAGCCTTTATTATCTCGCACTTTGTCCTTTGTGAAACCCAGAAATGCTAAAACAACTGCTGGGCCTGTCACAATTACTGCATAATCGACTGATCGCAATTAATTGTGCATAATCGTCATAATAGCTTCCATTCATCTGTATACATTTTTCTATTGAAAATTTTTCATACATTTTCAAACGTTTTCAAGGTAGTTTTTTTTGTGTGTGTGGATATAGGTGATCTGAAAGCTCAACACGTCACGCTGCAACGCCTTGTGAGCTTGTAGATCGTCTATTTCCAGAATTAAATGTTTTGAAAGTATAAACTTATTATATAGGGCATAATTTAGCCATGGTACATTATTGATTTTGATTATTGGTACCGGTCATTGTCAGTCATTTCTTTGAACATTGACGGCATTTGTCACATATGCCTTGTGCAATTTTTGCTTACAAATTGTAATTTGAATTATGTATTATGTTCCGTCGTCATTATTTGTATGACAGTTAATCGTCAGGTAAAATGTCCTGATCGTGACAGCCCTAACAATGGCAATGGCATGTTGAATTATCCACTGATGCCACTGTAATCCTTGTGGACTTAATTTGACAAATGATTGTCTCTGCAAACCCAGAGATAATCCAGGAGTGAATGCAAACATGACATTTGGGTCTAGTTCCATTTGAATTATTCATTACTGAATTATCGTTTCAAGTGAATTATTGCCCAAGCAAATGTGACTGATTAGGAAGCCTTAAACCAGATGAAATGAAATAAAAGGTAGATTATACAATATACCAATCAAATAGTACCAAACACAAAACAACATGTGCTTCCCAATTTACACCACTGATATACATTTAAAAATGACCATAACTTCCACACACAGGTCTATAATGTGTACAGTACAGTATATTGTTAACATTGTTGAGCAACCGGGTCCGATCCTGCTGCCTATGATATGCTTTAGTTAAATTGAGTACCAATTATTCCTCCATACACTCTCAGCTCACTGACTGTACACAAACAAGCCACCATCAGCCACTCACGTGCGCACACACATACATGCACACAGCCACCATCTGTCACACCGCAACCTCCCCCAGACCTCCATCTCTCTCTCTTTCTCTCTGTCTCTCTCCCTCATACTCTCTCTCTCTCTGTGTGTGTGTCTCTCTCTCTCTCTCTCTCTCTCTCTCTCTCTCTCTCTCTCTCTCTCACACACTCTCTCTCTCTGTGTCTCTCTCTCTGCGTCCTGCCAAGACATACGTTCACTAATGATTCCCGTAACTTTGTTACCACCCTCGTTATGCTGGTTGCCGAGCTCCACTGAGGCAGCTATAAGATTTACCACTCTGTGAACGTGCAGGCTGCTGGGCACACTGATCAGCTTGGTTGCGTTGAGTCACCGCAGCAGACCAGTCAAGAAGACTGGGCTGGGAGCGAAACACACTGACCTCCGCCTCCTCCCCAGCTACGGTCTTCATCATCTCCATCTGTCTCCTCTCCTCATATAGTCCATTACATGTCATGAAATGGCAGTAGCTCAGTGCAAACATATGTTACTTCAATTATACACTTCAATATTATATGCAGACAGACAGACAGACACATATACCGTATATATACATATATACATATATATATATATATATATATATATATATATATATATATATATATATATATATATATATATAAATATATATATATACATACATGTGAAACCATTCATACATTTTTAGACTGATCTGACTTCATAAGCATGTCAGTACTTGTGCCAAACTGGCAACGCGACCAATTATTCCCTTAGAGAGCTGGATGCAGAGGATGTAGTTCACAGCCAACATGGCACCACATGCAATTATCATGTGTGGCGTGTGTGCACTGTTTCCCTCATTTGCAAAGCTCATTGGAAGACTTGTGAAGGCAGTAGGCCTACACTATATGGTTGTATATAATAGCTGGGGAAGCAGAAACATTTGCCTGCTTGTGAAAAGCTGTCCCTTTGGGCACAGATTCAAACCTTAACTCTTTGACTGCGGACGACGCGATAACGCGTCAAGTGCTACTTTGTCCAGTTGGCCGTCGACGCGCTCGACGCGCTGGACGCGCGTTCATTGTTTAATCTCTGATTGCGCTATGCTGCTTAATATTCAATGTTATTCTCGAGTTCCACTTACTTCACGGACATCTGCATCCGGTTCCATGACCTGGATTCCGTTTCCGGTTTTTGATTCTTTTCCCCAGTCATTTTCGTCCAAAATAGGTAAATAAACGGGGTTTCACACGGTATAACGGACAAACGGAACGGTTCTCTTCTATAATCTATGGTCTGGGTGACGATCAGTCATCGCCGTCGTATATCACAACGTAATTTTCGCCGATCAAAACAATGGGGGGGACGTCACATCCGTTTTCATGTTTTTCCTTGTCTAATCTATGAAGAAGGGTGAGAGAGACCCAACGACATGGATCAAGCTGTCATGTGCTGCGCTCTAGTGGCGGAATTGTGCTGGGTCTTTACATTATGTGTCCTTAAATTATTTTCATGAGAAAAATTCAAAATATAAAAATAAAAAAACACGAAAATTGCTGGCACTGGGGGAGTACTTTATGAAAATACTCTGGCAGTCAAAGAGTTAAAATGAGCTATGTTGTTTTTTTTTTTTAACCTTGTGCGGACATTTCTGGGGGGCGAAACCACTGAACGAGGAGCTAATACAGAAGCTACACAGCAAAATCCTGAGAGTTAATTTAACTCTGAAAGTGTACATGTACACTTTCGCAGTACATGTAAGCACGGAATGACCTTTTCCAAGAGGTCTGGGGTAGAATAATAAGATCCTGAAGGTGTGAGCCCAATCAGATTAGTAAGTGTTAGCAGGTTGTAGGGAAGCCATGCAGTAAGGGTGAGAATTAAGGCAGTGAAACAACCTAATAACCTTTGGCCATTTGGTCTTTGGAGCCGATAATCCCTGGGAAAGCTTAAAGGACACACAACGATCTCCTCCCCCCACAACGCACATTACTCCAGCACAGACATTATGGTAATCTAATGAGTTTGTGACCATAATGAATAAAATCTGCCTTAATGTGTTGGTGGGAGTTCGTGCCTCCTAAATTGTGTTGTAGTAAACACTCATAAAACGGAGCAGAGGTTGAAAATGATTTCATAGTAAATCATTTCCAAAGGTTTTGGCCTGTAAGCATCTCCGACACTGGCTCTGTGCTAAGTATCATCAATGATGATGACATGAATACGGGGGGTTTGATAAATTGTCACTGCATAATTTGGTATTTTGTGTCACATTAGCCTCTCTGATATGGAGGAAAAACATGCTGTTCAAGAATCTGTAAAAAGCATGAACAAGCAGCCAGGAGCTAATTAGTGCTGGCGCAGGTATTCTCGTGTCTCTGCACATCACTGAGAGGAAAGGT
Organism: Gymnoscopelus braueri; assembly: GCF_963280865.1. Taxonomy (NCBI): domain Eukaryota; kingdom Metazoa; phylum Chordata; class Actinopteri; order Myctophiformes; family Myctophidae; genus Gymnoscopelus; species Gymnoscopelus braueri. Next base: position 22,014,332 of record NC_137623.1, on the reverse strand, counting down.
CTTTTCAACGAGGATTACCACAGCGCTTCGTTCGGCACAGTTGATTTTCAACACCTATCGCTCTTCATCTCTACCCTGCCTCTCTTCAGGCGTGTGCTTCGGCTTCTGCACTCTCGCTGCGTCCTCTTCCTCGTTCGCTAGCCCTTGTGCCTGATTTAGCCAGTGCCGTGGGCCTACAGTCACTGGCAGTGGTGTAGAGCGCCATGTAAATGTCGCCATCTCAGAGGCTATGCTCATGGAGCGTAAAATGAAAACTGGCAGAGTTTGAGGGCCCTGCCTCTCCACGCATGGATGTTCCACAAACCACGGTATACAGTTCAAGAGCCGCCTATACATAACTTCATATGTTATGATTACATGGGGGAGGTGATGCAACCGTAGCCACAGATAAACCTCTAATAGAATGTTTGCTTCTTTGATACCATGAATTGATATAGCCTCACGCAAAATCAAAGTTGACGCTTTTCACTAATCCAAATGCATCCCATTGATCATGCGACCACATGAAGATTACATTAATACATTACATTCACGCCACACACTCTTACAGTAGACAACGGTCACACCAAAACGCCTGTTATGCTGACTGCACACGTCAGTCTCACATATTTGAGCATGTTGAATGAATAATTGCCAACATTTTTCTCTAGTTCAGCATTGCACTGCAGGCGGTCCCTGTAGGTTTCCTTTCATCTACTGTGAAGCTTGGCAGTACGCTTCAGGGCCTTTCTCAATTAAAGTCAAGCATGTTGAAGGGGATCTCAGGGAACCTGTTGGAGATGCCATTTTCTTGATCCAGAGAGAGTGTAGATATCTTAAGACTTTTTAGCCTGGCTTCAATTTAGTGTCTTTATTACGACTTGCACTTTGACTCTTATTTCCTGTTTCTTATTTTATACTAGTTTTGTTGTACAGACTTTGATTCTGTGTGCCACACACAGGTTGCATTCCAAACCAGTTACTTTGAGGAGCGCTTATTTCAGTTCACTCAACATCCTGTGTATGAGACTCGTCTGAGCAGTGAGCACGCCACTAGGCGAGCGAGTGCCGGCGCCGCAGCCGATAGCCCCTCGTGTTGACAAACGCTCCCTCCGTGCATCTCAGTCACTCATATCGATCGGGGCCGGCTTTTGAGGACAACTAGTTTGGGAATCGCTTACACATGAAAGAAACAAAAGGTGGATTCTGAAAAGCTAATGCACGAAATCGCTGTGTGTGTATCTGTGTGACTGTCTTGCACAGAACTTGAGGACCGTCCGTCTCCTGGAGAGGTCTCTTTATCTGTCTGTTCTTATTGGTGTCTGTGCCAGTGATGTTCGGCTAGTTAGGAAATCTTGGAGGTGCAAGAACTGCTGAAAAGTTCATTTTCATTTCAATTTGTTTTCACAACCCAACCAAACTTTTTTTTATCCAATAAGTAATTTACCACCTTAACTGTGCTCCTGTGTGCTACTTCCATGCAACAGACCCTGGCAAGTGCAACTCAGTGAGCACGCAGTGCTGTGGGGATCTTCGTCATTCGCCTGATTCCGTCTGACCGATCGACTACAAACTTTGGCATGTGTATAGCCAATGACCCGAGGGTGTGTTGTGCCCAGTGGGAATTTGGTTGGACCAGAGGTTGTCTAGAACACTGCACGTAATCTGACAACTGATACAATGGGTAGGTACTCTGTCAACGGGCAACTAAACAGTATACAACACAGCCGAACATAGAGGCGATTTCACACCTTCCAATGTGAATACTTCAGTGTGACATGATCTGATATGGGGTTTTTGGTATCTTGTAATAAACACAAAACCCACATCTTATTTCCACTTTTTATGCTCAGCACTTCGTCTGACAGTATGACTTTGATTGATGTGCAAATAAAGTTTGATGGATTGATCCACAACAACGATGGTGCAAAACAGGGCCAGTTTGCCCATGGACTCACCGCTATTGTCCCTTGAGGAGTTGAGAAAGAATGGACAACCGTAGAAGTTGATCTTCCCTGGTTTATAATATCCTTGCTGAGACAACGGCCCATCTATTTTCCACTCCCACTGAACTGACAGAAGCATGGTAGCTCTTAGATGAGCTTAATAAAAAGCTCCACATTGTGCTCTCCACTTGAAAGTGATGAGATCATTTCAAGGCTTCATCATTTATCACCTTTATATCCACAGTTCAAAATAACAACTTCATCATCGGCCATATACTGGACATCTCTTGCCAGGCACTTAAAGCCAGACATCGCAAGACGTTAACAAATAGGCTCTCCATGTAGAGTTGTACCATCGCAGCTTATCTGGTATAATGGGCTCTTGAATAAATCTCCTTGCCTTAAATAAGCAGGGGGGCTGCACTCACAAAGGCTTTCCTCAGTTATAAGGTCACATGACAGTATGGGATTCCCACGGAAAGCTGACAGTCAGACAACACATTGCAAAAAAACACCATTAAGGAAGAATACTCCTTTCATGTTGCTCTCTTATCGGGTCCTTTAGGCAGACGGACGGACGGACGGACAGACAGACAGACAGACAGACAGACAGACAGACAGACAGACAGACAGACAGACAGACAGACAGACAGACAGACAGACAGACAGACAGACAGACAGACAGACAGACAGACAGACAGACAGACAGACAGACAGACAGACAGATAGATAGATCTCCATATATGTGCATAAAAGTCTGTCTCTAGTTTTGATCCCTATGTTTGTCTTATTTATGAGGAAGACCATTTTTGGTCAAAACGTCGCAAATTAAGGGAACTTTAATTGGAGTGCGCAGATATATTTTAAAGTAACTGACATGATGAAAATTGAGGCGATGAAATCACAAATAAAATACTTTATGAAAAACATTGATGATTTAATTAAAAAGAGACTGATAATTGCTTGACATTTCTCATACAGAGTCATTGGGAGGTCTGGGCCTAGTTTCATTTCAGTTTCTGTGAATCTTTTGATAAAAAAATAATTTGATAATTTCTTTTCACCGTACAGACCAACTATTCTGAGTGCTCGGTCCTATTCAAAAGATCTCATCTCGGTGAGCTATGATTGTCAGGAATTCAAACGGTAGAAGAGAGAGCATATGAATCAATCTATCAGAATCAGAATCAGAATCAGTTTTATTGTCACATCACAGGTTTACAAGGTAAAAAAGTGGGTGAAATTCTTTTTTGTACATCGTTCCCATCGCAACGTTAGTTTCCATAGAAAGAAGAGGGGGGGGGGAGAAGAAGAGGGTGGGGGGTAAGTGGGAAGGAGATCAAAACAAGAGAGCAACAGAAGGCCAGACAAGTTATCTACATATTTACAAATTACCTGAGATAATAAAAAAAAAAAAAAAAAAAAAAAAAACTAAGGTGCCTGAGCATAGCAGCAATGTATTGTATACTGTGCATGTTATACTTATACTGTGCATGATAGACAATGGACGTTAAGGTGCTTAGAGGAAAAGGAGCACAATAAAAAAAGACAAAAAAAAAAAAAGTCAGTGCGTTATACAAGGGATTAAGGTGCAAAAGGTCAGTGCGTGTCCACCTAGAGTGGACTGACCCTAGTATAATCCTAGGGTCAAAATCCTTCAAATTAATTAATTGAAGGATGTCTGTCTGTGAAAACAACTTTAACTAGAAATGTGTGCTCCTCGGAGCGCAGGTCTCCGCCAGGCCGGGTTGCCCACACAGGGCCCTCAAACTTTGGTCATAGCCACTTGGAATGGGATCTGAAGAATCTAACTTATACATCTTGATCACATGACCCCAAAGATAATGTTCGATTTGTGTGAAAAAAAATAAAAAAATCTGTAGGAGTAGTAGCAAAAAGTGTGTTTTGAAGAAAACGCACTATAGCTATAAATGTAATCTGGCACAAATAGGGCCTATAAGTCATGATCCAAAGAATCCAGGGGGGGGAAAGATGTTGATTATACGACCTACGGTTCAAGAGTTCTAGGCCAAAACCTGAAGTGGGCTGTTGTAGCACCACCATGAGGAGATTAATTTTTTTTGGGATGGAGCTTCTTCCTAGCCTGGTAAACCCTCCCTCCGGAAATCTCATTTCCATTTGATTTCAGAAGTGAGTCTGGCCTGATCGCCCATTCTGCAATATTGGCTGTGGGCTGGAGTTGGGCGGGAGTAATACCGTTGACTGACAACCCCTTCAGCCAATGATCGTTTTTCCCCTTCAGCCAATAGATGGGTTTCCGCGCGACGTCATCACAGAGCAGAGTGTGCAATCTGCGCATGCGGGAGGTAGAACGACCCGGAAGTGCCATTCACTCTATTGTTATTTTCGGGATTTAGATAGGCATAATTCTGCTATTATAGGCATAATAGGCATAATGCTGCTATTATATACAGACAGATCCAACTTCCGACAAATCATTTTTATTGAGTAAAGAAGATATTACAAACTGCATCATTTAATCTACTTTCATTAAACCCGGTGAAGACCATTTATTTTATCAATGTACAATGGCCATAGCTGCTGCGGGTAATAGCGCCCTCTACAGGCTCTTCCCTCCACTGCGCGCGCATCATCCTCTCATGTTTACAAACGGGAAACCCATCTATTGCAGTGCATTTTTACCACCTCCGCGACTAATGTGACGCAACAGGACTTTTGAGATGGCCATGCCCAAAATATTGTATCCTTATTCGGATACATGCGTGTCACTAGCCGCCCCTGCCGGTTATCTGAAAATGTATTTTTAAATAGGCTCTGTCATGATTAATTGACCACATATATGAAGTTAAACAACTAAATTCTATCCAAACGATATCTTATAAGTAAATTACGTGCCTCAAAAAAGAAGTTTGAGACCGTTTTATAAACGAAAGTAAGAAGTGAAGGCACTCGCACAAACAACAATGGCTGCCGTTCGTCTTTTGTCGGCTGCACTCAGGCTGCACTCGGCTTCATTCGGGCTCACTCGAACTCGCCACCTGATTGGCCAACTGTCGCTGTCAATCACAGAACGATGAGCGACGACGCTGATAGGCTCGTCCATTTGGTGTACGGGCTAGAAACGCCCAGACAAGCCTTCAGGCCAGACTCACTTCTGAAATCAAATGGAAATGAGATTTCCGGAGGGAGGGTTTACCAGGCTAGCTTCTTCCTTAAGAGCAGGGATATTCAAGGGATATTCAACTGGTACAGGATGACCATTTTGAATGTTTTTCATAACCGTTAATCGAAACTTGTTAATGGTTAATGGTTAATCCACTATTAATGAACCATTAACCGATAAGAATAAAATGTATACTAGGATATTATTTAGAATGGAGGAATGTTAGTGACTCACTCATGGCCCCAAATTAACACCCACCAGTACTACATTTGCAGTCAAGACACAGGAACCCAAATGTGGGTAAATGTAATCTTTGGTGAGTAAATTATGGAGACCATCCACCACCATGGTACCATATGTATTAGATCTGCTGTGCTGCGTGCAAAATAAAAAAATAATAGATAAAGATTCTGCTAACAGCAGAATCTGTCAGTACCACTGCCATTAAACATGTACTGTTGTTATTAGTAGGAATAAACACAGAAGCACAGAGTATATATATATATATATATATATATATATATATATTAGTCCACTTCCTCCCGGGTGACTCTGTGCTTCTGTGTTTATTCCTACTAATAACAACAGTACATGTTTAATGGCAGTGGTACTGACAGATTCTGCTGTTAGCAGAATCTTTATCTATTATTTTTTTATTTTGCACGCAGCACAGCAGATCTAATACATATGGTACCATGGTGGTGGATGGTCTCCATAATTTACTCACCAAAGATTACATTTACCCACATTTGGGTTCCTGTGTCTTGACTGCAAATGTAGTACTGGTGGGTGTTAAAGGAGAATTCCGGACAAATTAAGTGTTATCTTTCATGTCTCGTTACTCACCTAGCGACGTAAAAAGTGGCGTTCTTTTTTTCCATATATTCCCCTGTCGTCATTTTTTAAACCCCCTCCGTTGTCATAATGGGAGCGCGTGGGTTAGTGAAGTTCGTCTCTTATAACCGATGCACCGAAGCATCCAGTGTTAAATCGTTCGCCATTAACGGCAGGCTCGCAGGAATTTTCAGCGCATGTTTGACTATCATGAGACTCTACAATGAATCGTAGTAGAGAAAAAATAACATTGCATCGGTTATAAGAGACGAACTTCACTAACCCACGCGCTCCCATTATGACAACGGAGGGGGTTTAAAAAATGACGACAGGGGAATATATGGAAAAAAAGAACGCCACTTTTTACGTCGCTAAGTGAGTAACGAGACATGAAAGATAACACTTAATTTGTCCGGAATTCTCCTTTAATTTGGGGCCATGAGTGAGTCACTAACATTCCTCCATTCTAAATAATATCCTAGTATACATTTTATTCTTATCGGTTAATGGTTCATTAATAGTGGATTAACCATTAACCATTAACAAGTTTCGATTAACGGTTATGAAAAACATTCATATATATATACACCAAATGGGTTCCCATATTGTTGGTTGGTTAAAGGGTTCATTTATTATGTTATTTTATTTATGTTTTAAGCTTTTCTGCGAGGGTAGCTGTAGCCATGTTACAAATTGCAGCAACTGCTTCATGATTTCTGCCCAATTCTGCCTTACACGTTAAACATGGAGAAATAAATAGTGGTGTATGAAGTACCTGAAAACCATAGTAAAGCATAGGCCATCAACATGCCGGCTTGTGATGGACATTTTTCTAAAACAACATTTTTGCCACGGACATACAAAATGAGTCAATAATACTACCATAAATACTAATATACTAGTCCAGTAGACACGATGGAGAACACAGACTGTTTTTAAAGAGGGGGAGTGGTTAGTCCTCATCCCTTTGTACTTTATTTTATTTTATTAAGTGGAAAGCTGAGAGGGAAGGCGTACTGTAGATGGAGCAATTTGTAACCCCGTTTCAAAAATTGCTTTAAAAGTCAAGTGTATTATTGTTATTATTTCCATGGCCATCTCTGTACTTTGGCTACTTTTCACTTTCTATAGTGATTCACTGATTTCTTTGAACTTTTCAAAGCATTAAAGACAATCAGAGACATTGAAAAGAATTGTCATAGTGACATCATCCATCGGTCATTTATACAATCTAAGCTTTTAAAAACAGACAGGGCTCAGACAGATTTTTCATCACTAGTATCCGCCACTGTTTGGTAACTGGTTTAACAAAGTTTGAATACCTGTCTGGCAGTGTTTTTATTAGAGTGTTAATGTCAAGGGCATTTGAGAAACCCAGCTCAAAGTCAAAATCAGGTCATTCATTGGCATGGAAGACATTCTTTTTAATGGTTCTCTGCAGTAACGTTTCTGGGTGTACTGGCACCCTAGGCCAGTGGTTCTCAAAGTGGGGTCTGGGGACCCACCGGGGGTCCTTGAGGGGGTTCCAGGGGTTCCCAGCAGCAAAATTGCTGAATAGCAGCAAAATCAGTTTAACCACTGTAAACCTATTTTATACATCAGCATACAACAATGGACAGCAGACATCTTGTCTTGATGAGAGTGCCTGTTGTGAATATGAACAGTGTGGATAATCCAATATCATGATGATGAGTGATTTCAAGAATATTTTTCTTATTTTAAATGTATTGAAGTAAAAGTGAAAATAGTGACGAGTAGGCTATAAACTCAAGTAAAGTCTACTTCCCTACTAAGCCAAAGTGCAGAAACTGTGTTTTTGGACTTATTTGTGTATCCCAAAGGTCAAATTAGCCTTTGTGATTTTGGGGGATAAACAATGACCTCAAGAACAGATTAGTACAATTAGTGTAATATCACTTATATGCTTATAACATATTTGTCTGACCAATTAAAACATTTTAAAACCCTTTTATCAGTTAAATTGTTTGCGTAGTCACTGCACTTTTGCTTTGTAGGGCAGTATAGAAGTATTACACCACTGGTATTTCTGCAAGAATTAAATCACTGTCCTACCTATTCTGAAGAAAACATGGAGACTGGCAAGTCAGTAACTGTATACTGGCGCTAGTGTTTTTAGTTTTTTAAATCAAAGATTTGCCGCGGACATGGACAAGTCTTGCCAAGGACACGTTTGTCCGTGTACGGACACATTGATGAACCCTGTAGTAAAGGTACAGATATCTTACTTGAAAGATATAAAACTCAAAAGACCCATAAGAAAATGACTTGGATCAAAATGTTCAAGCAGCTCACATCATATGTACTTAAAAAAATACCTTTTCATGGTACAAAGAAACAAAACAGCCAGAAATGGTGTTTCATTCTCATTATTTCAGAATAATTTCAAGTAGTTCAGCTTGTCATTACGCCATAACACCAAAGAAGGAATTGTTCTTCTGCATCCATTAGCTAGTTTAATACAGTATGATTCATTCATCCTCAATAGCGTCCTGAGCTGAATGATGTTCTGAACTGATCATTAGATGATTATTAGAGCTTGTGCCCTTCAGTCGAATGCTCAAAAACCTTCACCTTGCCAGCCTGCTTCCACTTTTCTTCTCACAAAGACGCTTCCATGTCAGGGACATCCATAGAACACACTGAAATATCTACTTCCTATTTTCTCAATATCCCAATCAAAGCCTGTGCACTATAAAGGACTGGCACAGAAATGATCCTTTCAAACATCAAAATGCATGAATGCAGTATGAAGCAGGCCCTAATAAGTTACCATAATAGACATAATATGTCCATTGTTGTGTCCTATATAGCAGTGGTTCCCAAACTGGGGTCGGGACCCCTCAAATGATTTTGGAGGGTCCCCAGATGATTAGCTTAATGTGCAACATTGTTTTCTCACTCAACAGTAAACAAACCAACATACAGTAAGTGTATAGGGTATCTGCACATTTCTAAAGTTACAATGTAATTACTTTTAAGACCAAATTGGCCAAATTGTGAAATATTACGTAAGAAAGAGGCAAATATTGTGAAAATAGCCGATCTACAAGCTCACAACGCCTCGCAGTGCGAGGCGTTGTGAGCTTGTAGTTAATATTTATCTGTGGAACCGAGTCAAACTAAATCAATCAATTCAACTCCTACAATTCCAAGTGCTTGTCAGTGTGGGGGGTCCTCAGTTCAAATATGATTCTTTTTGGGGGTCACGGCCTGAAAAGTTTGGGAATCCTTGCTATAGCACACACAACAAACGGTTAACCACAAACATGGTCTTGTGACCCCTGACTTCAAGTCAATTTACAATTGTGGCCCCCTGCCTAATCTAGTTGAATACCCCTGGCTTAGAGGGAATGTGCGTGCAAAGTTTCACAGCAATCGGGCACTGCATTCATGATGTGCCACAAACTTTGGAAGCCAATCATAGACTATCAGAATGAGAAATGTGACAGATATGCCTTGATCACATGACTACAAAGATAGGGAGTGTGCGTGCAAAGTTTCACACGGATCGGTCCACTTATAGGCCAAAACGTGAATCGGCCTGTTATAGCGCCACCGTGAGGCCGATTTGAAAAATGGAATTTCATCCTTGGCCTAGTGGGAATGTGTGTGCAAAGTTTCACAGCAATCAATCAGTTCATGATTTGAGGCATTTTGTTCAAAACAGGCCACTCCTGCAAACTTTAGTAGCCAATCTTATCCAATCAGGATGGAATATGATAAATCAGACAGATCCGTCTTCATCACATGACTATAGAGGTAATGTGTACCGACTAGCGTGATGTTTGGATAAAATCTGTAGGAGTAATATAAAAAAAAACAGGCTGAGGAGAAAACATAGTCTCACTCTCGGCCATGCCTTTGGCCTGGCGGAAACAATGAGAACAGATGTACAGATTTTCATGAATGGAACTTGGTGGGAATGATCAATAGGCTGCCCTGAAGAGATGATTAGCTTTTGGGTTGAAAAGGTCACGGTCACAATCAAGATCAAGGTTAAAATGACATAAATCTGACTTTATCTGACATAATATGCAGTAGAACAAGAGATCTCAGTGCAGGCAGCTAGGGTTTGCACCCCGAGGTGCATGTTTTCCTTATGTCATAAAGTAGGATGCAAGAAAACCAAAATAATAACGTGTCTTGCCAATCACCCAAAAGTAATATTTAGTCTAATATATAAATACCAAATGTATTAAAACTGAAACATACTGTACAACAATGGAGGTAGGTCTTTTGCCATATGCCCGGACTGCAACCATCCTAATCGGAGCCAGAGAACTGTGAAAATCTCACCGTAATTTGTTGTTACAGCATGTGAACCTTTCACTGAGCCAAGGTTAAATGAGATGACAGTGAATGTCTGTTCTAGACATCATCCCATCAAAGGTGTAACAATTGCTGCAAAACCATATCAAACCCCACCCAGAGAATTCATCTGGACACCACAGGGAGAAAGCATCTTATGTGGCATCTGTTTGAAACTGGGGATATGGTGATTACAGCGTATTAGCCATGCCTGCATCTATGTCAAGACTGGAAAGCCATTCTATGGTCAAAATATCTAGTTTTCCAACCCCATTATCAAATTGTATTCATTTTTATGACTATTATAGATGAAGATGAAGGCGATTGGCATTTTGCATGTTTTTTCCCCCTTTCATAAATAAATCATTGGATTCAATTGGATTCTTTTCAGCAGTTGAGGGATGCTACAGCACGATGCAGTCACAGTTAAATTTCTTCATGATTCTCGATATAGACAGTTAACTGGACCAGTGAATTGTTTAGACCTGAATGCAAGGGGGGGGGGGGATCGTTTATATCTATGGAAGTCGGTGTGGTACTGTACAACCCTGCACCGAACAGAAAGTATAGCAAAGCTTTAGATTCTTCTCTCTCACCCCCAGTCATCCTGCTGCTCAGTGTTATCCTGCTACATGCTTGCAACACTCTCTGAATGTTTAACACAGGAGGAACTCCAGCCAGAGAGCTAGATTTATTAAGATATTCTCAAAAGAGGCACCGACTCCAGTCTTTCATCACGGGCATTTAGACTACACTGACAGCCAGGGTGCCAGAGTGGACAAGCCGGCTTGGCTTTCCCTATGCCTCAGCCTGAATTCTAATGAGATTCACTACAATTTGGCACATCTGTGACCACTCTTAAAGACATACTGTACAGTGGAACAAAGCACAGAGCATCAAGTCAGCTGAAAGCCACCCAGAATTGATAACAGGCAATATGCTTTGAATCAATAGCATAGCATTAAATCCCAAATTGCCATTTCAAAGGTCAGCTGAAACTGATAGCTTTATCATGGATATGTACATTATACCATAGTGTGTATGACAACAGAATGATGTGCCTTCAATGTGAAAACAAATAGTCTAAATAGTATTTTTCAGGCCAAGGACCCCTTAGCTGAGAGAGAGATGAAGCAGGGACCCCCACTATATATTGCATTAAATTGTATTGCAGATTAAACTTTTTCATAGATTTCATAGATAGATTCATAGACTTGTTTGACAGCCCTATCATCGGCGTTGTGTCAATTCATGTTATTTGCTTGTTTCAGACATTTAACCACTTCAACCCTCAATACTTAGCTAACTTGACCTTTGGCTCTGCAATTGGTTTGCTTCTTTTCCCCTCCACTACACCAAACCACTTTGCAGAAAATAGACGATCTACAAGTGAGCGTTGGAGATCTGCTCCTTTCGGCGAATGTTCCCCTCAGAATAGGGATGCTGGGGTTCAAGTGGTTAATGTAAAACCTGACCCCCCCGTTGAAGACTCCTGGTCTAAACGATATCCACTAAACCACAAACACAGTGAACCTCTGGTAGCATGGCTATGAGACTGCTGGTAGCAGCAATTAAATCATGAATGAGGAAAGTGAGGCCGTGAATCATTCATGGAAATCACATTAACAGCCTCTACTCGGTGAGTCATTTGCAAAGAAATAAGAATTGCAATTGTATTATGTCTTACGCTAAACTTCTTTTAACCCATTGAGACCTGAAGCCGATTCTACATGTCTCCTAAATCTCAACAGTTTTCTGAAAAACGTATGTTTCTATATCAGTGGTGCTCAATCTTTTTCATGTCAAGGACCCCCAAAATTATATGTATTTGGCCGCAGACCCCCATCAAAATATGTTGTTCCAGGGACCCCCAGAAGCAAAGATTTGAGTTAAAAATGTTCGCTTTAGAAATATATATATTCAAAGATTTGCACACATTTTCACGATTTTTCAAAAATAGCAGATCTACAAGCTCGTAGCGCGGCACTCGGTGCCGCGCTATGAGCTTGTAGATCTGCTATTTTTGAATAGCCCAAAGTGTAAAATAATGCTTTTTAGCTCAAATCTAAAAATGACACAGTTCCAGGTCTTAATGTGTTAAATTGTTTTCATTATATTTTTTTTGCTTTTTACCACCTTTTTCTCCCCAATGTAGTCGTTATATCCTACTGACTCACCTGCCAGTGAGGAGACCCCACCGGAAGGGACGTAGAGCCTTCGTCCTACCACCCGTAGAGTGCTACACTACGATGCTACTCACTTCTAATGCTTGGGGGGCTGCTGAACACCATACGATGATAGGATTTGCTTTCCTTTATCCAGTTGATCCACAAACTACATCAGAAGAATCAACCATTTCACTGAAGCTCTGATTGGTTTCACGAACAGGGTTCATGTCGTCCCAGGAATCAAATAACTTGATCCAGCTGTCAGAGAGAGACATATCCTCTCTCTAGTCCAAAGGTGTGTGTGTGTGTGTGTGTGTGTGTGTGTGTGTGTGTGTGTGTGTGTGTGTGTGTGTGTGTGTGTGTGTGTGTGTGTGTGTGTGTGTGTGTGTGTGCGCGCGCGCGCGCGCGCTGCGCGCGCGCGTTTCCATGTACGTGCTTAAGCAAAGCTACTTGTCCCCACTCTAGGGAGAATGTGCCTTTGGTTATGAGATTGTAAGCGATGTACTATTGGAGCAGATATGTCAGAGCATAATCCACTGAGGAACATTGATTCAGCCTTTAAACCTGCCATATCCTCTCTGTCGGGTGGAAACCTCATTATGTCCAAAACTGTTACTTTTCAGGATCAAATTAAAAAATAGCAAAAGCAGCAGATCCACAAGGCCGAAACGTTTCAAGCTTGTGGATCTTCTACTTTTGTGACGCTGTTGTATGATCAAGGCATTCATTCACGAAAAAAACACAAAAAGTTAGAATATGGAGATAGGACGTTTCTGCCCGTAAGCAACGATATAATCAGCTTCCAGACACATCACTCTCACTGTCCTGCCTGCAGGTGACTACACTCACCACAACACTAGACTGAAATGATCCAGAGGGAGCCATCTCTTACATCTTTCTTGGGAGGTTTTGTTTAGGCTATATTCCTGCACCCGCTACAAACTTAGCCTGGAAACCAGCCGAATCTGCCAGTGCAAAAATAATTTGCCCATGTGTTTGGTGTACCTGCATGTGTGCATATTCATGCACACAAACTCACACTCATTCTTTTAACGTCGAAAATGTGTTCATATTCTGCAGCAGATTCCATCAGGTAGAAACAATAGCCTCTACTGAATGGAAAGAGAGAGAGAGAGAGAGAGAGAGAGAGAGAGAGAGAGAGAGAGAGAGAGAGAGAGAGAGAGAGAGAGAGAGAGAGAGTCTCCCAGTGTGTGGCCACGGCCAGAGACCTCCCTAGTGGATTATGTTACCCAACAATGGCAGTGGCCTTTCACAGTCTGGAGCATGTTCCAAACAGCTGGAAAGCATACAAACATGCACTCCCTTCCCCCTCTACCTAAATTGACATAGTTCCCTGGCAAATGCAGGTCCTATTTTGTCAATAAATGAGTGCCCTGGTTTCTGTTGAAAAGCAAATAAAAGGGCACTTTCACACCACAGCATTTCAGTGAAGCATGCTTCCTTAATGTTAAGGCTAATGGTGCTAGAACCTAAGGCATCAATACCCCCCCCCCCCACAGAAGAAAGAAAAAGACAGACAGAAATCATACCACTGTGGTTATTATCCATACATGATTAAAGACAGACAAAGAAACTCCCCTTCCAAAGCTTTGTTCCAGTTGAATTGACAGCATTTCTCTATGGAACTGGAGAATCTTTGTCAGCCCTGAGGCAAGTGCACCGTAGTAAGACCTGCGGGCACAAGCAGATACTCTATCCATTGTCAATGTTACACTCTGTGTGTGTGTGTGTGGGGGGGGGGGCATTGGAAAACAACCCTGTTAGCCTGACATTCAATAGCAGTAAATTAAAAGCTGGTGCTCTGCTACTCGCGTGTATCACACGCGCACACGCACACGCACACGCACACGCACACACACAACCTCTGGGTTACGAAAAGACCCGCCCCCCTCTGATTGGTCAGAGCTCGTTGCCTTGTCACGCCCTCTTCTGTGACGCACGCGGAACTGCCTCTCACATGTGCAGACCGCGTTAAACTCCCAAAACCCTGCAATACCAGATGGGGATCAAATCTCACTCCCGTCGCTGTTTACTCATCTTATCTAAAATGCGTCGCAAATTATTTTATTAGGATTAAGGTTAGATTTAGGCATAGTTTTTGTCGCCCCCAGCGAGGCGGACCACTCGGCCCACTTGGAAACGACGGAGGCGCGCCGTCTGTGGCGGACTTGAGCAACGAGAGGCACCGGCGAGCGACGTCTGCTAGAGTCGACTCAGCACCGTGCGAGTTATATACCGATAGGGACAGAATCGTAAATTATCGTCCCCCTCTAGGCAGCGCCAAGCACCATTTTCCAGCACGGAGGAAAGCTGGGCAGTGCTATCCTCCTGAAATGTGACTAGGGGCGAAGCAGTTCCACGTGCGTCACATAAGGGGGCCTTCGGTAGGCCAGTCAGAGGCAGGCAGGGGCGGGTCTTTTCGTAACCCAGATGTAGAATGTATATAGGCTGCCATGACACCATCATTGAAAGTTTGCGCGATATACCAATTTCAGGATTGTTTATTGGACTCCCTAATGTGATTCTGTTTTGTAGCCTTTTCAATGTTCAACTTGCCCCATTCAGTTCAGAGTTGCCTTAAACCACATGACCCCTATTCTGGGCATGTCACAATAAAAATATTTGATGTACAACAAAATATATAGGGTAGTGGTTAAGACCAGCATCACTGATTTAATGTGTCATGTTTTGTTTAGAGTGTGTCTGCCAGGATGACTGTAGCGGACATGGGGTAATAATTATGGGAAATAATAATGATAATTTATGAAAATATTGAAAATATTTTCTGAAAAATCAAAATATCAATTTTCACCAAAAATTAAGGAATTGTGCAAATTAAGGGATTAATTTGCACCTCAACACAACCATGAAAAAGGCTACGCAAGAATCTTTGACACAGTATGATGCATGGGTTCTGGTTAGGGAATAATTGGAAATATTTGCTTTGAAATCACTTGGAAAAAGGACCTTTGTTTATATCAAAATAATGTGTTTATTAAGATAAATCCTAGGATAATAAAACAACCAATGAAATGGGGAAAAGAACAATAGATCAGTACTTCATAGGGTGATGAAACCGGTTAAAATCTCAACAATATACAACATAACAGATCTACAATCTAATCAGATCGAATGGCCACATTTTAATATACTAAAGGAGAAGAAGGGATTAAAGTCATAACGAAAAGAGAAAGATCAATGATCAAAAATAGCTAATCTGCCCTCAAAACTACACTCAGTTGCCACCCCACATGTGAAATGCATTATGCTCGCCTGTCCATTGGGGGAGGGGCGAAGATGATTCTTTGGTCTCTGGTGGAGAGACCATGAGGCTGTGGCTAGCAGGTTTAGCTAGTGTCCAGGCAGTTGTCATCTAGGAGCATCTGGCTTTGGCTGGAGAGCGTCCTCAGTCTCCACTCAACTCGGATTGAGGAGACAGGATGTGTGGCTTTTGGCCCACGTGTTAGAAGGAGCGGAGCAGCTTTTCAGCAGGAGCAGGAGCAGGAGCAGGCATCTGGCTTTGGCTGGACGTAGGCCCGTGGTTCTTCTCGTGGGGTGGACCTGAGGCGTTGGCTAGCATGGATAGCTAGTGTCTGTGCAGTAGTGTAGAACAGGGTGTCACCCGTGTGGAGAGGGGGAAGGGACTTCTCGTCGACCTTCTGTTGTTGCGTTGTCGTCAGGAGAGAAGCGTGGGGGATTTGGCACCCCAGAGAGAGCAGAAAGAAGGGACTCAGGGATGAGTCGACCCCCTGGTCATCGAGAGCGTGGTGGAAGAGAGAGAGAACTGGGTGACCAGTCCTCTTTATAGTTGGAAGGAGGGGTCTTCCTCCTTCTTGGCCCATTGGGGGCGTGTTGAAGGCGGCTGTGTGTGGCAACCTTCCTTACTATTATGAAAAACTAAACTTATCTGCTAAGTACCTTGGGGATTTCCTATTAATCCATTGGACTGGATATTTGGAATCACAATGAATTAAGAATTGTCTAGGTATTAAACATGACCGCATTATATCAACTAGGGAGCCGGTAAGCATTGAAGCCTAGTTAACAAGATAAGCATCACATTTAAAAACACAAAAGTTCATATTATTGTTGTAGTCCTTGTACAGGACAATAATTATATATTTTAAAGTGACAAAACATGACACAGTTCATTCACATTCGCTTGTTTGCTCATTGTCTTGTGCTCAGTTAGTGTGTCACTGTGCTTGGTGACGACATTCCAACATGTCGTAAAAGTCCCAATTCTCTTATCTGCTAGCAAGGCAGAGAGAGAGAGAGAGAAAGCAAGTCTCTGACGACATTCCATTGGGCAATAAAAGCTTCCCTTTATCTCAAAACATACAGGATGCTTTAGAGCTCTGCGTCCAAAGGGGGAGGGGGGGGTCTTTGCGATGAGCCAACCCGTCCACTTGGTTATGAACTGGAAACCATATTTAATTTGACTTCTATGTTCATACTTGGTCCGCCATCATCTCTACAGACCTCCCCTAGTTATCAATGTCAGACGAAACGGAACGTTGACGTCACGACCTTTGATAACACAAAAGAAAATGTGAGAGGACAACAGGAACATAGAAATCATAGCATCTGCATTCACATGTCAATGGCAACTCTTTCCTTAAGCTGATCTAGTGACACTGGATCCGACTGTTTGAAAGAAAATTACCTATTAGGCATTGGCAGTCACTGTCTGACTACTATTTTCTGAGAGGGCTTTTAGGATAATCACAAACACCTAAGAAAACATTATAAATCGGAGAACAAAAAGGGAAAAACTCCTAAACATTCACACAACGATTATATGTAGTTTTGTCTTCACAGGTAGGCTTTGGGTTACCTATAGTGAAATGGGCCTAGGTGTACTGCTCACGATGGTGTGAGTCGAAATGTTGCGGTACAGGTACAGGTTAAAGTTTGTATGGTTTTTAGCTAAGGTTAAGAAGTTGCTGCAGATTTGAGAACCTATATAACAAGGGTCTTGCTCCTCCCCTTAGTCACATCCTGTGTGCAGAGACAAGAATTTCTATATAGCTGAATTGACTGAACAACACTACAAGTCTTAGTTGGTCCAGTTCCTGTTAACTGGGTTCTTGTAGCAACCATCATACATCACTATCAGTGTAATACCCTTTTGGTAGGATAAAGAGGGGAAATCACACTAAATGTGGGTGGAGTTTACAGTGTACTTTGTTAGTAGCATGCTTTTAATCCACCTAGGGTTAGTAAAATATTCAAGCACACAAACCAGACAGTGTTCATTATCATAGAATGACTGAGGAGGTTAGTTAGGTGAGACACAAAATGAACTTGTTAAGCGTCTTGGGGAGAGGCCATGTTATTTTGAGTAACCTGATCTACCTTTTATGAACACATTTGACTGTTGACTCTTTACTATTTTACCAGTTTGATGGGGTGCATTTATACATTTGTTTGTATGTCAATGCAGTTTTGCTGCATGTCTATAAACATTGCAACCTGTTAACGCCAATGGAATGGAATCAAGCAGTTAACTTGAAGTTTTAAATTTTGAAAACAACAGACATATATATATACCGGATTAAATTTTGAAAACAACAGACATATATATATACCGGACCCCCCTGATGTTACAGATGAAACACGAACTGTTGTAAAGTGGTGTCATCTGAAACATACATTGAGAATAGTCACCGTGGTTTTGGTTTTTATCAAGGTGAGCTAAACGCGATTAGGACTTCTCCAATTCTTGTTGTCACGGACTGGGCTTGAATTTTGTGTGGCAGCGTGTGCGCGTGCCTTCTTTTGCCGTCGTGATTGTTTGGGGATCTCAGCTGGGAGCTGTTTTACACACTCAACAGGGTTCTCATGTTTTGTCCCAGAGTTATCCCGTGAGGGAGGGCGACCGCGGTCGTTTGAGGAGGACCGAGCACATCTCCAGGAGGGAGCTTGGTGGTCGTCCCCCCTGTATAAACCATGGTCGTCCTGTCTCTTGGGCTGCCAACTATCGATTTGGGCGTCAACAATTTTATGCGATGCCCTTTGAGGTTCATTGCATTCTCTATCAAAAGCTTGCCGTGCCAGATTGCGTAAATCAGCTGCACGCTTTTTAGAATTGATTCCAATAGGAATGTGCTTTTTAATGGAAGGGTGTAAATTATTCAAGAACAAATCCTTGAAATTCACATTTTCCTCCATATCCGGCACATTTTTGTTACCAAAAAATGCAATCCTCAAACGGTTATAAAAGAGATTAACTTTTTCACCTTCGTGTTGGCAGACGGACACGGCGGACAAGAGACCTCCTAAAGCTCGGTGGTCAGCAAATTCTTCAATTATCGCTTGACACAGAACGGGCCAATTTGCTCGGACCTCGTCTGTCTGTCGCCTGATAAAGCCAGTTACCTCGCGGTTTGCGGTTTGATAAATCAATTTAACCTTGGTATCTGTGTCACTTACACCACATTCTGCTAAGTGATAATCTATATCATCTAAGTAAATGTGTGTGTCTTTAGATTCACCGGGCTTTGGGTCGAAATTTGGGATGAATTTCGCAACTTTGGCTAAGTCGGTATTACTCAGCAGATGTGCCGGCTCGCACCCCCCCGTGGTTTGAGGTAGGGGTACTGGTGCATTCAATGCTGCATAACCCCAGGCATATGGCTCGAGGGCAGGTTGCCCGACCGCCGGAGGTATGTTCTGAAAAGATTGGAAAGACGGTAACATGGCGGGCAAGCCATTTGAGGCGTGTCCTTGGACATAGTGTTCAGCTCGAATGGGTGGTCTATCTACCAGAGGCTGCTGCTTTGTCACAGGGTAATGATCATAGTGAGGCTGACCAGAGAGTGCTTGTGATTGGCCTTGGAGGTTATGGAACCTTTTAGCAAAGTCATTCTCACTGATCCAATCACCCTTCTCGAGGAGCTCAGTTCTATCCTGCAATTGAGTGACACTGTCTTGTGCTATTTGTAACTTGACACTGTTTTGCATGAAGTTTTCTGCGATGAGCAGTTGTAGTTCACTGACAGTGTCTTGCAGTTGACCAATTTGCTGTTTGGCTAAGGTTATCTCACCATTTTGTTGCGTTTTCGCTTGCTCCAATCCTATGTTAAGGTTCTGTAGCATGGTGATGTAACCTGTTGCCGCATTCAGCATAGCTGTGTGCTGTTGTGTGGCCTGTACGGCTGCATCCAACATTGCAGTTTGCTGTTTTATTTGGTGTTGTGCCACTTCTAACTGAGTATTTTGCTGGCCTAAATCGGTTCTCAGCATTGTGTTGGTTTGTAGAGCACACCCCGTCTGTTCTATGTCTGTTTGACCTTTAGCTGTTTTAAAAGGTGTAACCAGGTGACATGCTCCAGTCTGACTCATATCTCTATCAAAGTCAAATTGAACAGTGTCTTGCAGTTTAGGGTCAAGGCTGTCTGTTAGAAACTCCAAGGCACGTTTTATTGTGTATACAATTGAGTGTAACACGCGACGTAGCCCTTTTAAAGGATCTACGTATATTAAAACTAACCCCAATATCACTGTAAACAATGTTATTAACTGCCCGATTATATCGGTGTAGCTGGGTGGAGTGGAGGGCTCAGACATCTTGTTGCGTTACTCGCTCTTTCTATGACTAATCAGTCGGACTCGACAGGGAAGTCTCACTTATGGGAAGTAAACTCCAAAAATTAATCCAAAAAAAAACTTCAATAAAATAAAAATAAATAAAAATTTTTAATTTTTAAAATTTTTTTTTTTTTTTCAAATAATTTTATCCATTTATAAAAACCTCAGAATAAACGTGAACAATCTGCAAACGATCTTTGGAAAGCGAGACATTGAAAAATTAACGCAATTATAACCGAAAATCGTTTGCAATCGCCAGATTTACTGTGTTGTTTCACAAAAGGGGAAACAATTTGTACAATACTACAGGTTAGTCTTAGAATAGAGTTAGAACGAGAAACTATACCCAAACTCAAAGTGTATTAACCTTTAAATAACATCGGCCCTTTACCATAGAAGTGTTTACACTGCCAAAGTATGGACAATTAGTTACTACAAGCCAGTCACTAGTATGAACAAAACAAAGGTGGTCTACTGTTTGTCTCTGCCTGTGGTTTTATGACATGCAAGACAAGGACCAGGCTTCCTCGCCCCCCCCCCTTCTGTTCCTGTTTAAGGGGTGTTCAAAAGGGGATGGGCTAGGTATGTGTGTACCGCTATGTGTCACTAAGTTACAACTGGCGCACAAGTCTGCTTGTATCCAGTTAAAAAAAATAAGTGTGACAGTCTCACTTCTACCTACCAACTTTAGCAGTTTAATTATTGGTAGTTATTGGTTACACTAAGGATTAGTGATTTTGTTTTTACTCTACAGGAAGTGAAGAATGCTGTATTTCAAACTTCCTCAACAATGGAGAGGGGCATCCAGTAATTACAATATCAAAC
The DNA here is from genome assembly GCF_963280865.1 of Gymnoscopelus braueri. Lineage (NCBI taxonomy): Eukaryota > Metazoa > Chordata > Actinopteri > Myctophiformes > Myctophidae > Gymnoscopelus > Gymnoscopelus braueri. Next base: position 21,993,492 of record NC_137623.1, on the reverse strand, counting down.
TAAATTCAATGCAGATATATTAATCAATGTATCAAATGTAGGATATTTTGACATTACTATTCTAGTAACGGATTTGTTCACGCCACTAGTGTATACACACGGAGGGAGACTCCATGGACTTAAATTTAGCTCTTTGTCAGATCGCTATTCCAACAGGCTTGATGATTCCGCAAGACCCCTAACTCACGAGCTTCAGATTATTCTGCAAGTTGGCCACTAGATGACGCCAGCATGAGTTCTCTAAATATCTGTGGGGGTGGAGAGAAGAGGCACGGTTAAAGTGCCCTTTGTTCTCTTATCACCACAGGAATTTAGATGTTCAGGAGGGAGACCTATTTTAAACAAAAGATTTTCTCTGGCAATTTTTCCAAGATTTCCAAATTTTCCAATTATTCTCTAACCAGACATCAGGGACTGTGCCTCACAACGGGGCACCACTTTATGTAGCGGACATGGGGTAATAATTATGGGAAATAATAATGATAATTTATGAAAATATTGAAAATATTTTCTGAAAAATCAAAATATCAATTTTCACCAAAAATTAAGGAATTGTGCAAATTAAGGGATTAATTTGCACCTCAACACAACCATGAAAAAGGCTACGCAAGAATCTTTGACACAGTATGATGCATGGGTTCTGGTTAGGGAATAATTGGAAATATTTGCTTTGAAATCACTTGGAAAAAGGACCTTTGTTTATATCAAAATAATGTGTTTATTAAGATAAATCCTAGGATAATAAAACAACCAATGAAATGGGGAAAAGAACAATAGATCAGTACTTCATAGGGTGATGAAACCGGTTAAAATCTCAACAATATACAACATAACAGATCTACAATCTAATCAGATCGAATGGCCACATTTTAATATACTAAAGGAGAAGAAGGGATTAAAGTCATAACGAAAAGAGAAAGATCAATGATCAAAAATAGCTAATCTGCCCTCAAAACTACACTCAGTTGCCACCCCACATGTGAAATGCATTATGCTCGCCTGTCCATTGGGGGAGGGGCGAAGATGATTCTTTGGTCTCTGGTGGAGAGACCATGAGGCTGTGGCTAGCAGGTTTAGCTAGTGTCCAGGCAGTTGTCATCTAGGAGCATCTGGCTTTGGCTGGAGAGCGTCCTCAGTCTCCACTCAACTCGGATTGAGGAGACAGGATGTGTGGCTTTTGGCCCACGTGTTAGAAGGAGCGGAGCAGCTTTTCAGCAGGAGCAGGAGCAGGAGCAGGCATCTGGCTTTGGCTGGACGTAGGCCCGTGGTTCTTCTCGTGGGGTGGACCTGAGGCGTTGGCTAGCATGGATAGCTAGTGTCTGTGCAGTAGTGTAGAACAGGGTGTCACCCGTGTGGAGAGGGGGAAGGGACTTCTCGTCGACCTTCTGTTGTTGCGTTGTCGTCAGGAGAGAAGCGTGGGGGATTTGGCACCCCAGAGAGAGCAGAAAGAAGGGACTCAGGGATGAGTCGACCCCCTGGTCATCGAGAGCGTGGTGGAAGAGAGAGAGAACTGGGTGACCAGTCCTCTTTATAGTTGGAAGGAGGGGTCTTCCTCCTTCTTGGCCCATTGGGGGCGTGTTGAAGGCGGCTGTGTGTGGCAACCTTCCTTACTATTATGAAAAACTAAACTTATCTGCTAAGTACCTTGGGGATTTCCTATTAATCCATTGGACTGGATATTTGGAATCACAATGAATTAAGAATTGTCTAGGTATTAAACATGACCGCATTATATCAACTAGGGAGCCGGTAAGCATTGAAGCCTAGTTAACAAGATAAGCATCACATTTAAAAACACAAAAGTTCATATTATTGTTGTAGTCCTTGTACAGGACAATAATTATATATTTTAAAGTGACAAAACATGACACAGTTCATTCACATTCGCTTGTTTGCTCATTGTCTTGTGCTCAGTTAGTGTGTCACTGTGCTTGGTGACGACATTCCAACATGTCGTAAAAGTCCCAATTCTCTTATCTGCTAGCAAGGCAGAGAGAGAGAGAGAGAAAGCAAGTCTCTGACGACATTCCATTGGGCAATAAAAGCTTCCCTTTATCTCAAAACATACAGGATGCTTTAGAGCTCTGCGTCCAAAGGGGGAGGGGGGGGTCTTTGCGATGAGCCAACCCGTCCACTTGGTTATGAACTGGAAACCATATTTAATTTGACTTCTATGTTCATACTTGGTCCGCCATCATCTCTACAATGACAATATTATTTTATGCCTCGCCAGTAAACAAAATCATTCGAAGTCTTTCTCTCTAAACTCCAGAGTTTTTAAACTGAAAAGACACAACACTCCCCCATGGCTTTCCATGGGTGCAGTAAAACAAGATTTAAAAAAATTAAATCCACAGGAGAAACGCTGAAGAAAACCAGCCTTCTGGCGGTTCCCACATGGCCGATTCGGAGCAGCTATGTAACACAAGGTGGAAGAGAGCAGTGAGGGCTTTAAGGATCCCCTCAAGCAAAAATGTGTAAGTTTGAGTGGTGCTGAAGAACAGCAGAGAGTGTCTTGTCGTCATAACAGCGAGCCCTTGAAAAAGGCTACAAGACATACTGTGGCATCTCCCATTTGCTCGTTTGCAGCGTAATTAAAATTCTTTGTGCAAGAGAACACATCCTTGGAAATACAACACATCAGAGAGTACTATTATTGGCTGACTCATCATTGCTGTCACACATGCAGGCATCATTATGGCAGAGCTGGCTTCTGGCCCTCCATAATAACTGCTGAGAGGCACAAGCTGTGAGCAGAGATTGTGCATCACCAGAATCTCCTGTGACTGCACATCATTCCTCATTTCTGATACTGTATAAATAAGCACAGTGCAGAGTCCGACTTATGTTCAAGGTTCAAGGCTCAAGGTTGTCCTTTATTGTTACATCTCGTGTACAGGTCAGTGGTGGAAAGTAACTAATTACATTTACTCAAGTACTGTACTTAAGTACAATTTTGAGGTACTTTTACTTTACTGTAAAAGTATACTGAGTATTTCCCATTTTCAATTCACAATTATTTGAAAACTTTAGTTACTATTTACTTTGCAGATATAAATGATTATGCTTTAAAACATACATTAACCACTTCAGCCCTATTTTGTACATAGGCTATTTGAAAATAGCCGATCTACAAGCTCACAATGCGTCGCATCGCGACGCGTTGTGAGCTTGTAGATCTGCTATTTTCAAACATTTTAGTACTTTTACTTTTGGTACTTTAAGTACATTTTGATACCAATACTTTTGTACTTTAACTCAAGTTAATTTTAAACTCCGGACTTTTACTTGTAACAGAGTATTTCTACAGTGCAGTATTGATACTTTTACTTAAGTAAGAAATGTGAGTACTTTTTCCACCACTGGTACAGGTTTCGTAAGAGTAAAACTTATTTTTGTTTGGCTTCCTTCAGACAATGCAGCAGCATAGGTAAGAAGAGCAACAAAATAATGATAAAACTGTAAAAGGATTTAAAAAAGGAATTCAGAGCACAAAAAAAGAGAACATCAGCTTATGTACACATGCATATAATCTTGTTATATTGCATGCACCAACAGCATTTTTTCAGTAGCTGCCACCTAACTTTATGTAAACAACAAAGTATATTCTATATAAAGCAGATAAGGTAGGAACAGCTCAAGCATATTAGAGTGCAAGAAAAGGGCCAGCAGTGGCAGCTGACCACCCATAAGAAGGCATCTGCATTCCTCTGTGGGGGTTGCTAAATTAATACAATACAAACAAACAGTATTTCAATTACAAATAATGCAATTTACATTTTTGTAATGCATTATTATACATATATTATACATATATTATATTATCTCACACACACACACACACACACACACACACACACACACACACACACACACACACACACACACACACACACACACACACACACACACACACACACACACACACACACACACACACACACACACACACACACACACACACACACACACACACACACACACCTCTCCTTGGGGGATCGCCAAATATCACAGAGGGGCATGAGGCCATGTCTGTTTGGAGGTAGTCCAACATTTTAAATATGTTTAGTACAAAATCATAACTTGCTCTGCTTTCATCCACTGTCATAACTTGCTTTCATCCAACTTTAACCCATTCAAACCGGGAATCATCATGTCATTTTAGATTTTGGCTATATATATATATATAGCACATTAGTTGGCTATTCAAAAATAGCAGATATACAAGTTGATAGCACTTAGTGCCGCGCTATGAGCTTGTAGATCTGCCAGTTTAGAAAATGTGTGCACATCGTTGAATATATATGTATATATATTTAACTCAAATCTTTGCTTCTGGGGGTCCCTGGAACAACATATTTTGAGAAGGGGGTCGGCGGCCTAATACATATAATTTTGGGGGTCCTTGACATGAAAAGATTTGAGCACCACTGACATAGCAAGTTAACATTCGTTAGGATTTAGAAGAAATGTGTAGAATCGGCCTCAGGTCTTAATGGGTTAACATAGCTAAGTGAAAAGAAACAGAAAAAGGTGGGGAATCTCAGATTTAGAGCATCCCACAGCCTTATAAACTAGCACAACACAAATGTACAGGGCGTAAATGGGCACAGTAGCGGCGTAGCGCTGTATTTTATTTGAAAAGTTTTACTAAAATAAAATACGACTCAACAGCCCTCATCTATGGCAGGCAGAGTATAATTTAAATTCCAGGATGTGGACTATATGGGCCCTATCTTGCCTTACCCTTATGCCTAAACTTTTTTAAATAGTTAAAATAGTCGATCTATAAGCTCACAAAGTGTCGATGTAGATCGGCTATTTTCACTATTTTAAAATGATTTTGAAAATAAGGGGTAAGGCGGCACACAAGATAGGGCCCTACAGTATATGCACTGTAGTGGCTCAGGCACATGGCACTGTTTACATCTGATGGTAATATCAGTGAATCGGATGTGATTATAGGTTTATAGTCCAAATCACCATGACATCACCTCAGCCAAAAATGTGTTGCTGGGTAAATACAGGTTTCAAAAAAAGAAAGAAATACACAGCATCAGAGCACAAAGATGCTAATGAAGCACAGGCATGCAGGGGCTGAGAATTCAGTAGGGCCTGTCTTTATATTAATGTACTTGGCAGGCAAAGGGGACAGACAGAGGAGCTAATGAATGATCACTGCTCCGTCTCTACAATCCAATGATGCTGCGTGCATACACACACACACACACATACACACACACACAGCTATGAGAGACAGAGGGGTCGCTTATGGGGGAAGGGCCATTTAACGCTCATGCATCATTCTGACTCACGTTCCTGAATTAAGGGAGAGAAAAGGGCACCGGAGGTGACAGAGAGAGCAACAGATTGTGGGGAACGTTCACAGCTTGTATAGAGATCAGAAAAAGGGGGGGAAGCCAGTTGCAAGGGGAGCCAGTTGGGGGCGTTTCATTCACTCAATAAGGGAAGTAAATAAGGGAAAGAACTCATTAAATATGCCTGTTGTTCCATGCCAAAGTAGCTCAAGCCCAGAAAAGCCTTGGTACCTGTGTGTGTGTGTGTGTGTGTGTGTGTGTGTGTGTGTGTGTGTGTGTGTGTGTGTGTGTGTGTGTGTCCAGGTGCTGTCCCTGGTGCTGAATGGAGCAGAGCAGAGATGGGCAGTGTGCGTGTGCTAGAGACCTTGCTTATTTCTGTGATAGAATATTTCATTTGTTTTACACATTATTACCTAACATCCTAGCCTACACTGCCTGCTTTGCCCTCCTTAGATCAAAATGTGTTCACCAACTTCAACTTCCCCATCTTCTCCTCAGAATAACAACTGCATCCTCTCAGTATAGGTTCTGTGCCAATAGGCAATCAATACGCAGCAGCAGCAGAGTAGTATTCTACTAACATACCATTTTCTTCAACGGAGGCCATTCATACTGCCATCTGGAGCTAATGCTATTTATTATGTCACGTATAGCTATCAATCTAATGAGCCTGCATGTGGGGGCTACCCATAGAGTCTGTTCAAACCAGTGACATTCTTTTTGAGAGAGATCGACTGAAATGGAACAGCTTGACTCTGAGCCTTTATCGAGTGTTTATTGACAAGTCCTACTACATAAGCAACGAGGTCGATCTAATATTAGGTTATTTGGTGCCCGTGGCACGCGCTATTCATCAGTGGAGGGTCTGACTGACTGTAGACGAGACTTTTGCGCACAACACAGTAGCCTAATGGGAATTAGGCCGGTCACAATTATTACATAATAATCGCCTAATCGCAATTATTTGAGATAATCGCAATTAGTTTTGCATAATCCTTTCTATGTTGAAACATTTTCCTACATTTTCAAATATCTTCCAAAAATAGCAGAAATAGCAGATCTACAAGATTACAACAGGTCACTTCTTGATGTGTTGTTAGCTTGTTGATAAAATATTTCCGGTATTTTATTTTTTAATATAAAAGTATTAAATGTGTCAGTAATTTATTTGTATAGTTATTTGTCATATTTGCGCTGTGCAATTTGTGATTATGAAGCAAAAAAAAACTAAGATTGTTCAATGCCAAAAACACAATAAAATCGTTAATCGCAATTGTTTGTGTGACAATTAATGATCAATTATTAATCATCAACTTGAATTTGTAATCGTGACAGCCCTATAATGGGAATAAGATGTAGCCAGATTTATTGCTCAGTGGAGGCAGTTCTCGGCATGTTGTGGAGGTTGTAGAGTGGGGGGTTTCAAGTGCTACGCGCCTTACTGATTCATTCATCCATGTTTATGTTCTACAAGTAGCCATATGGATCTATTTAACACATTTCAACGCAGAGCTCTGCAAGAAGTTAATCGTAAAACAGGCAATAATAATGCTAGTAGAAATCCCAAACAAGGGGGGGAGGGAAGAGGGACATTGCTGTTGGAACATTATTTCATGACATGTTTGTTACTGATGTTTGTGGGGAAAAAAACAATAAAATGTGTTTCAATTAAAAGAAAAAAGGAATCCAAAACTAAATGCTCCAGCTCGCCTCTTCTCATTAGGATGGCAGGATCAGCAGCCTTGCGTAAATGGTTCACATGCAGCGGTTCATGTGAGTTTTTATTGGCGGAATATCATTTCTTTAAAGGTAGGGTACACGTCATAGGAAATGTAGCCCCAAAACTTTGACGAAACTAAGTAGCCTAGTGGTAGATTTAAAATGATAAGTAGTAGGCAGCGCTACATGTCAAATGCATGCGATTTATTGAGCCAATAGTTGTTAAATAGCCTACACACTAATTGCCAACGTGTCAAATTATGCAATAATAATAGGATAACAGCCTGTATGAGAAAATGTCAAAACGCTTTGATCATGATGGTATAAGTGACTGATAGACACATGTCGTTATAAATAAAAGGTTAACAATACATTTTAACTGCATGACAACCGGCATGGTAAATGAATGGTGAATATAATTTGCGCATTTCTCCTACCTTATTTACAAATACAGTGTAGATTGGCACGTCCAAGAATAATCTGCCCTGGAAATATTAATCCTCAGATTTTCGCCTTATAATGGCAGCTGAATTTCCAGAGGATGGAAACTATAAAATATATCATCACAACGAGAGGTTTGCTGGTTAGTGAAGTCCAGTCCCAGTTACTGTAGTGTCTCTCCGTCTCATTCTGTCTGTGCGTTGCTTGCAGAGGATGTGTGGAACAGGCTTCAGTTGCGCGGTTCCAGCAAAAGCCCGAAATGGAATGCGACAACCTGGATTCTGCTCGTTTTCAGCTCAAAGAGCACAGTCAACATTGTAAAAATTAAAATAAAAAAATAAAAAATGAGCTATTTTCACAATGTTTGCCTCTTTCTTATATTATTTGAAAATTTGTCCAACGTTTGTTATAGTTTGTTTTGATGCAGTAATGGTCTTTTTCTTTTCTTTCTTTAAAAATAAATAAAAAGGTCTTAAAAGTCCTTACATTGTCACTTTGACTTCACGGTCATCTGGGGACCCTCCTGGGGGTCCCGATCCACAGGTTGAGAACCACTGGTGTAAATCAGTGGTTCTCAAACCTTTTCATGTCAAGGCATGTCAAACAGCCTTGCTGCAGTGAGTAGCTTATATCAACCAGCTGGTTCAAATTAGGCCACTTAATTGTACCACTCACTTGTTACAATTATTTTCCATCATCTGCAGTCAATATAGATCTAGTCTTATCTTCTAGGCAAGGCAGGAATTTCAGGGAGGCCATGAAGGCCATGGCCGTCATTGCCCCTCAGTTTGGCCATGTGCCCCTCAAAAAAATAGCATGCCCTGAGGCCACACAGTGGCCTTAATGCCCCACCCACACTGCCCCAGCTGACTGTACCACTTTCTCCTATTCTCTTTCTTGTCAATATGCTAGTGTTTCTTTCTTGTCATGTACTGTAGACACCAGGGTCTTTTGTCGAGATTCAGCAGGGCTGAGCATGGATCAGATAGTAAATTCCACAATTTATTTATTTAATTGCAGATAGTCTACATTTGAAATAATCCTTAACCCTTAAATTCAATTAATTCATTCAATGGACTAAAATCTTGTTTTATTTGATGGCCTTCCTGCCCTGGAATTTGGCCATTGCGCCTTAAAATGGACAACACAAAAGGCCAAGTGGCCTTTCCCCTAAAATGACGAAATTCCAGGCCTGCTTCTAGGAATTGTTTTGCTCAAGCAGTTGTTTGTTCACTGTCAATTTCAGAGGCATATTGAAATGACTGAACCCAGTTTCGGCACAAAAATGTGGTCAAATTCGTTCTACTGCTATGCTATGCCGCCAGAATGTGGAATGCCCTACCAACAGTCTCTCCTTGAGTGCGTGTGTGCGTGTGTGTGTGTGTGTGTGTGTGTGTGGGGTGCTGATTTATCCTGTGTGTATCAATGCACAACAGGTGGGTAGTCACACCCAGCTCAGAGTCAAGTTGGTTTAAATTAGGCCAGGCGTGACGGCTTAAATCAGCCATCGCCCACCCTACATAAAAGTATGGAATTGGGACACAGATGTAGCCTTATGCCTGATTTATACTAGGTTGCGCATTGTGTCTCGCGTGTGGAAATAACAAAATCTTCTAAGCTCACAACGTGTCACGCTGCAATGCTTTGTGGTGTTGTAGATCAGCTATTTCTGGGGCGTGACACCGGCGCCCAACTAAGTATAAATGAGGCCCAACTGTCCACCTCGTTGAGAATTGTTTTATTATGCAGGGTACACTAAAGACACAGAATAGTGTATTTTGAATACAGAAATGTCGCTGTGTGTTTTACAGGTAAGATCCCAAACCTACAGATCTAATACTCAACATGATGCCGAATGAGACGTGAAAAATATGTTCAGAAAATGCTCAAAATTGTGTAGATACGGATATGTGCAAACATGCTCACACGGCCGTGCAGAGGCAGACACACTTCATGCACGCGCTCATAAATATTCATACTGTATGTCCACACTTGGACACATACACTATGACCTCATCATACACATGCATATAATGCACATGTTCTGTACACACATACATGCAAACACATATGCTCATTACTGCTGTAGGGGGGTGGCATTGGCTCAGGCGGTAGAGTGTTTGTCTGGGAGCCAGAAGGTTCCCGGTTCGATCCTTGTTGGCTCCCACTCCCTTCATGTTGAAGTGTCCTTGGGCTACAAACTGCTACTGAAGAGCAGGTTTGTGCCTTGAATGTCAGCAATAAAGATGCAGGATTAATGAGTGCTTGTGTGTCTTATTTGGATAGTCTATTTGAAATGCCCAGGTAGAACATTTGTATTGGTGCCTTGCATGGTTCCAATGTTGAATGTATCGTAAATGTGTTGCTTTGCACTAAAGAAATGCGCATACACACACACACATGCACGCACGCACGCACACGCACTCACGCACACACCTCTTTCTTGCAGCAGTGATCCTGATGAATGGCTGAAGGCTAGTCTTCTGGGAGTGAGTGAGAGCCTGCAGACCAGCCTTTGCTCTCCTCTGTGCATTCAAGCCCTGTTGCATTTTTTCAAAGACACAGCCCAGGCAACAGAGGCGGTTGAGGCCCGCAGAGGAAGAATGCTGGACTGTCCTACATCAATGTACAGTAGATTCCACATGCTTGAGCTTACTTCATCGATAAGAAAATGTGACACATGCATTTTTCACCTGAAAATCTGTTATGGTGAGAAATGTGGTCGCATGATATAGTATGCATTAGACTTCAGGTTCTCTCTGGTTCTCCCCTGTTGAGGCAGGTCTGTGTTTTTGGAAAGGTACGGTTCTTTGATTGATATAGTTACTAGGGGGAAATGATTTGTAGCTTAACGGTGACCTGAGGCCTTATCACCAACCAACAATCAAAAATTGATTGGTGGCAGTCAGTCGATTCCAGGCCCTCGCCTGGAAGTGTCACAACAATCGATATCCACCCCCACGAGGAACACACCACCCAAAGCGAGATAGAGCATAATTATGCGTGGGTGAGAGGGAGAACCCCAAAGGAGAAAGGAAGACAGACAGAGTGTTGGGAAAGAAATAGACAAAGTGATGTACCCCCAGAGAAAAATGTCAAATTCAGTGTAAGCAGCACTATTTAATTGCTCTGGGAGAGAGAGCACGAGAGAGAAAAGAGAAGCAAAGAGAGACTCAGGAAGAAAGACTAGGATCAAAAGGACGGCTACTTTTGTATACAAAGGACTACCTTGTAGTGCTCCATTCATGATTGATTATAGCTTTCCACTCCAGTAGTAAATTATGGATGAATTGGAATGAATGACTTGTACAAGGAAACTGCTCAGCCATACTGTAACAGTATTTTAGACTGTAAGTACCTTTTCTTTTATGTCTGTGTCCCTTCCTCTCTCGCTCTCTGTCCTCCCATTTCTGTATTTTGACCACTGACTGAGTGACAAACAACCTTTGATCACTGGGCAGTGACTGATTTTCCTTAAGGGGAAGCTAAATTCTAACTGGGAGACATGGATGAGCTGCACTCCGTCTTCGAGTTCCCAGGAGAGTGACCCACAGTCAGCCACAGTATCTGCAGGCTCACCATCACCCAGCATAATGTGTTACACAGGATTTAGAGATGGGGTTTGGCAGTATGCAGTATTTCTTATGTGTACACTCGGTTTCACACTAAAGTGTGCTCACAATAACTTCCATATTTTGTTTTCTTTAGCAATCATTCCTCAACCATGAGATTTTGGGAAAATTGATTTTCTTTTAAGAAGCAGTGCTGCACAGCGGTGCAATTATTCCCTTGAGATGATCTTTGCATCGCAGCATCTCACAAGTATGCCCATGATGTAAGCCAGCACATCAAACAATATTGCATAACTTCTCTTACATAATAGTCTCGGGCCAAGAGAGAGAAATGTTAGCTGAAATGCTTTTCACCTATGGAATTGCCAGCCTTATTAAAGAAGAGGTTTTGGACTAATCATTTGAGCAATTCAATAAACCAGAAAGAACATTCTCTAAAATAATGTGCTTTAAATTGTAACTCTGGTACCGAAACTGGTGCAGCAACGGAAAATACTTGTGTAAGTAATACAAATATTTGCAAAAGACAATTCCAGTGAATTCACCTCATGGAGTGGTGTATAAATAAAACCCCTGTCCTTTATTACAGTAGATCAATTATACCTCATGAGATTGCCACAAAGCATCTGACAAGAGCTTGCCTGATGAATGAAATCCACTCCACATTTTACCTCTCTCTGTCTCAGCATGCAACAGCCTGGTATTTATCAATAATTTAGAATAGGAGAGATGGCGGCAAACATATGAAAGCTAGCACCATGGACAGCGGACTGTATTGTTCTCAGCATCCACTTTATATTGCATTTTGACAGCTTGGCAGAACCTTATTAGGCCTACTAGACAGTTTGTATAGCTAAGATTTAAGGTTATTTGATTAAATCTATCAACAGTATAGTATTCACTGTGTTCAGTTGTTATGAGCTTGAGCCAACATTAATATGAATTGCCTGAATGGCAGGTATGTTTACAGTAGTAATATCGGGTTATATTTACATTGCAGCTGGTTTGAACTGTGGGGTCTGCCTCTTACTCTAGTGGTAATGATTTCATTACCCCTCATTATAGTAATATAATTGTGGAAATAATGAAGGAGAAAGGTGAAGTAATTCAAAGAGATGCAAGAGGGTTTGCACATTAATAATAATGATGATAACACTCCGTAAGATAAATGGTCCTTTGGTAGTATAACATAACGATGATGTCCTCACCAGGGCCCTGATTAACCTTCATTGATTAGCACTGATGACTAATTTGATTCAACAAGAGGTATGGCAAATTGAACCTCTTGCACTGTTGATGGCATTCACTGTATTGTTTTGGTACTGTATATTGTTTTGTTTTTCACCATACTATATGAAGTAGTACTTTGCCCAAGACAATTTAGCGTAAGTAAAATTAAGTATTAATGGGAACTAATGGTCCCCGAGCCATGTGAAGAAAAAGGGCCCATAGGTCAGGACCCTATCTCCTGTTTCCTCAGCGTAAGGCAGCTTGATGCACTAGTACACCCACCAGCCATGATGTACAAGTACACCCCCTGGACATGATGCTAAGTGTATATGTTGCAGGGACTTACCCCTAATCTTATTCCTCTTCTACTTCTGAGTTTTACAGCAGCCAGCATTTGCTATGTTGCATTGTCTGTTACTGTGTCATTGTTAAGCCAGTCAGTCCCACCACAATGTAAATTGATGGGGGGGGGGACTGCAACTAAACTGACATTACCAGTAATTCTACTTTATTGTAATATTTCATAATATTTTTTCTTCTTATTTCAGTTAACATTTCCTTTTCACTTTTAGATGTAGTCTTACTTTCACTTAACTACAATTACCCTGCCTTGAGGACAATAGTTTAATTTACCATACTGCACTTTAACGTGTGTGTGTGTGTGTGTGTGTGTGTGTGTGTGTGTGTGTGTGTGTGTGTGTGTGTGTGTGTGTGTGTGTGTGTGTGTGTGTGTGTGTGTGTGTGTGTGTGTGTGTGTGTGTGTGTGTGTAATAATGTTTAGTCGTAGTCATAGTAGTAGCAGTAGTTGTAATAGTATTAACTGTAGTCATAGTAGTCATAGTGGTAGTAGTTACTGTAAGTATCAGTGTTGGACAAAGTACTCAACCCCAGTACTTGAGTCAAAGTGTAGACACCTGGTCAAAATATTACTCAACTACAAGTGAAAGTTGCTCTGTCAAATTTGCAGTACTTGCAAAGGTACAAAAGTACAAATTACAACAATGCATTGCTGTATTGAAATTTAGAAAAAAATAATCTAATACATTATAGTGAAAATAGCAGATCTACAAGCTCACAATGTGTCGCGTTGCGAGACAATTGGCTCCTCAATTTGTACCTTTTTCTGTATCATATACAAATATAAAGGTAGTTCATACAATAGATGTCTAGTTCCGACTGTCTGGAAGAATGTATTGATGGGGATGAAACAACCTTTTAAACCTTTTAGCCAGCATGCCTGGGCTGCATTCAACATGGACGTTGCACGTTTAACATGTAGGCGTGTTCCCGATCATGTTGAGAGACTGATTTCAAGATAAGGAGACATGATTCCTATTTACTACTTTTCATCATAGTGAGTCAATAGATTGAAGTTGGGAGATGTCGTTTTGTGCCCACACAAAAACATACATTAATATTTAAGCAAAATATGAATGCAAAAGTAACTGACGTAATTAGGTACTTTAATAAAGCAGTAACTAGTAAAGTAACACTGTTAATTTTTGAGAGTGTTAACAAGTGAAGTAACTAAGTTACTATTTTAAAGTAACTTGCCTAACTCTTAATGACTTACGGTTGAAGAGTTATAGGTCAAAAAGTGAAGCGGCCTGTTATAGCACCACCATGCTATAACAGAAAGATTTTTTTTTGTAATTACTTAATGTATGTGCTTTAACTTATAGCTGCAATTAATTACCAGTGTTGACACTCTTATCAGCTCTTCCTCAGCTGCAAGATAAAATAGGGATGAGGTTAAAAAGGCTAAAAGGCATTGCAGAGTTAATATTGGTGTTAGTGGATTGTATTAACATTGATTGATTGAAACGATGTAATGTGTTCTGGTTATGAAGAATGTAGGATGTGAACAAATGAATTTTTGGTTTATTGAATTGCTGTAATGAATGTACTGTTGAGTTGACTAATATACAACTTAGTGCTTTCGTAGTGCTTCCTGCACATGAGACCATAATGCACAAAGGTCTATACAGTATATCTTCTGTATATATCTGCTACTAGTATCTGCTGCAATTCTTTTGTATATATCTGTTCCCATATATTTAATTTAGCTATTTCAATGCAATTTTTCCTCTTTGTGCTGGATATCACATATGGTCTTCATCAGCGAACGCCAATGCTGTCTGTCTGCTGCCCGATGCTGCACTTGGGCCCAGGTCCACCCAAGCTCTTTCATTTCTTTCTCTACAGATCTTCTCCAGGTCTCTTTGGGTCGGCCTTGTTTTCTTTTTTTTCTGGTGGTGTCCATCTCATGGCTACTCTTGGGATGGCACTTGGGTCCATTCTGCACACACCAACCCACATCCACCTTCTGAACCTGATCACATTTGACAGTGGGTTCAGACCTGTTCTCCTGTAAAGGATCATTTGAGACTGTCGTGGGCCAAAATATTCTCAGTATTCTCCTAAGGCATCTTGTCTGGAATACATATAGCTTGTGACAGATGGTCTGTGTCACTTTCAAAGACTTTGGAACCTCAAGGACAATCTCTTAAATATACTCAGCTTAGTTTTGTTTGTGCTGATTATGGATGATCTCCATATTATCTTTAATATGGCAAAATCTCCCCTAGCCTTAGAGATGCTGTTGTTATCTTACTGCCCAGGTAGGTGAATTCCTGGACCTAATCCACGTTATTATTGATGATGAGGGGATGAGGGGCTCTTCATCAGTTTAGTCTTATCTGTGATGACGGTGAGACCAATCTGTTTGCCATACAGTACGTCACTAGATTTTCTGCCTTGCTTTGTATGTTCTGATGACGATGGGCTAACAAAGCAACGTCGTCTGCTTAAACAATGTCCTTCAGAGTTTCTGTAAGTGTCCACGATATTCCTCTTTTGTTATTTCCAATTGTTTTACTCATGAGCAAGTCTATGGAAAGTAAGAAAAGTAGCAGGGCTAGCAAACAATCTTGTTTGACTCCCGTTTTAATGTTGAATTCCTCTATGAGGCTGGATCCACAGATAACCTTAGCACTAAATTCTGTATATAGCATCTCAATTATAGAGATTATCTTGTTGGGAATTCCATAATGCCTGAGAATTCTCCATAGTACTGTTTGGTTAATACCATCAAATGCTTTGGTGAAGTCAATTAATTTGGAATAGATTGTGCTCCATTCATTGCTCTGCTCCATTATCTGTCGCAGTGTAAATATATGGGGCGTGTTCTTTTCAAAGAATGCCATCAACTGCATCACCAATTTATTTAATACGATTCAGCTGAGAATTTTAATGGTGACTGGTAACAACATAATTCCTCTCCAGTTGTTGTATAGGGCATGCATAACTTCGCTTGGGTGGGGGCGTGATTTGGGGGCACGGCCAAGATCCGTCATGTTGGGTACACTACTAAATAGCTAGTACACACAGTGGTACATCCAAAGCATTACATCAACAATGTTAAAAGCCAGCTGCAAAAACAAACTTTTCAAATGTATAAAAATCATTTGAAAATAGCAGATCTACAAGCTCACAATGCTCGGCTATTTTCAAATGGCCGATATGTATAGGACTGAAGTGGTTACTGTATGTTTTGTAATAATAATCCAAATCTACAAAGTAACCCTAAGTCAACGTCACATGAAGGTGTCTTTTATTTGAAAAAAAGGTACATTTACAGGTTACTATGTTCATAGAAAAGGAACCTCATCAGGCTCATAGAGTAAAATGGTCTCTGCCCATCCATATTATAACGTGATCATTAACAGGTGATTTTAGGCAACTGGTGACCTGAGCCATCATCATCAGGATGCGGTTCTATTTGCATTGAATGAAAGCACTGCATAATGATATTGAAACTAAATTCACACACATGAATGCACCTTTAGCATTTTGAGAATGTATCATCAGGATAGGCCTATGCATTTTAACCATGAGTTCCACTTGCACATACATAATTTTATGTAGAAAAACTCTGTAAGTTAACGTCACATGTTGAATGTGTCTTTCATTTGAAAACATTTACAGGTTACAATGTACATAAAAAAGAACAGATAATATAGCTACAGAGCATAACCGCATGTCTGCTTTAACTATGCAGAAGGGTACTATTAAAAATAAAAATCAGCAGGTTACTCATCATCCAGTTTCAGAACCACACTAGTGCACAAGTTGGTCAGAGCACAGCATGCTCGGACAACCTTGTCAAGGATTGTCATGTCCTCGCCCACTCCTGGTTTACGCATCAGAGTGATGGGTACTCTACCATTTAATATATGGTACTTGTTGCGTATAGTGCCTATAACCCTCTCTACATGGATTCTGAGGTGTGCTATCTTGCGTGTTTCTTCCACGTCTTTTGCTGTCATCTGGGCAACAGGCTCGCAAACCTCAGAAACAGAAATAGTTCTGTCAGACATTGTCAAGCTGGCTAATAAAGTAATCTACATTTATCTCTATATATATCTATATATATTATCACATGCACAACTTTACATCCCAGCCTTACTGACAGAGAGGGGGAGAGAGAAAGAGAATGAGAGTGTGTGTGTGTGTGTGTGTGTGTGTGTGTGTGTGTGTGTGTGTGTGTGTGTGTGTGTGTGTGTGTGTGTGTGTGTGTGTGTGTGTGTGTGTGTGTGTGTGTGTGTGTGTGTGTGTGTGTGTGTGTGTGTCACACATAAACACAACGTTAAACTAACCAGAATGAAAATGAGGGGAACACACTCTTGCATGTTCAGGAACGTTGTTAAATGTGTAGTCGGCTCGAAGTACAGCAGACAACCAAGCCATGTGTCGTCTCTTTGTTACGCCGGAGACCCCTACTTGCTTCCATTTGGGAATGCGGTGAAAAGTTAGTCCGTTATCTATTTTAGCCCCTTTATTCTCACCTCGTCGATGGCGAGAAGCCAGCGAACAGTTTTTTATACAACAATTCGTTCCCATTTTGGCGAAACACTGCTGAAAGAGCAGTAGCACTGTGAGATACGCACCAACTAGTACTAGCGAACTTCCGAGAGAAGGAATATTTGAATTTCTGAACGGTTTTCTTTCCATCCATTTCTATTCTTCTTCCCTTTCCAGAACACTACAAATGAGAAGAGCGTGTTCAAAACAGTATTTTGACCACCATTTTACCTGTAAACCTGTGATGTGACAATAAAGTTAATATTTCTCATGGAACCTGAAGAGTACCAAGGCTGGTGACATGTGGCCTGTTTGTATTATGCTGGTTCGGCAGTAATCAAAACATTATTAAGAAGGAAGGAGTACATGCCAGGAATAGCCATGGCACTGAGGTTCAATAATTCACAGGGTGGAAAACACAATGTCCTTTCCTCCATGTTTCTTAAAATAAAAACACCACACGCCTCAGTTTCGATGATCACATCATAGCACTGCACTCAGTGAATTTGTTTGTGTGTGTGTGTGTGTCTGTCTTCCTTTCTGTCTTTTCCGTACATTTGCATGCAGATGCACTTGTGCATCCATGTAATACCATTATTGCCTGGCTCTAAAAGAGCCAAGGGACATTTCACAGAAGAATGCACTAATCATATCAAGGTCGTACAGAGATAGACTATAGTGTTTCTTTTCGCTAAAAGGCTGATGAGTGACAATATCACAATAATTGCATTTAATTGCCATTACTTATTATTGTCTTGTGAAAAATAGTCTAGGGAAAAACACCATAATGCTGTTCACCTTTTACTGTCTTTACTGTCATCTCACACAGCAATGTTCCTTCTCTTTCATTCACCCCCAAACCCTCCCTTCTTCCTCCGTGGGATTTGTGCTTTTCACACCTCTCTAAACTTTACAGAAATAATTTATAGTGAGGGATTAAATATTGAAGAGCACAAGTGGGAATGTCAGAGGTCATCGGTTGGTGGTGCGAGGTGAGTGATGTGGAATAGGCTCTGTGGATTAAGCAGCTTTCTACGCAGCGGCTGTTCCCCCATCACTCTACTTTAATGAGCCCGTTATCATGCAGGGAGATAAGTGAGATCTGAAGGATCATTGATATGTTGCTGCATCAACCGCATATCTCGATTGGAGATATATTTAGTTTTTCATGTCATTTCACTAACACTAAAAAGCTAACGTGATATCGATATAGCACACGGATAATGATAGACACATTTAGATGGTACAACTTACAAGGACCAAACCTGCAACCCTACACTTATAGGATGTCTTGGGATTGTTTTAAACACCAGGTCACACACATACAGTATTTTGGGTTTAAAGATCCCTGCACGCTTCCATCATATAGGCTATACCAAAACCTTAGTCTGCAAGAAAACTTGGGCTCTAAAGGGCGCCGGTTCCCAAAGTGGGGTCCGTCAGGCACAGGGGTCCTTGAACAAAATGAGGAACAGTTTAAACATTTAAGCACAGGTACTTGGAAATAGCCGATCTACAAGCTCACAACGTGTCGCATTTGTGAGCTTGTAGATCAGCAATTTTTTGGAAAAGGTTTGAAATATCCTGACATGATACGTAGCCTGCGAGGTTAGTTCAGGCAGTATACACTCGAGAGGTTACATGCATGCTCATTACTATGTGGCTGTATCCAGCGTCATGCAAGACCCATACGTCATCCACTGAGGTGGCAATCAGCTGTCCAATTGGGCGAATGGGCGGGTTACTTAAGCTCACTTAAATCTGCGTTCCTTCCGCTTTGGGTGTCCTGGTTGTTGTCATGCGGCGTTTGCTCCCAGCACCACCAGTGGGCTCTGCTATTGGTTCTGTTCCCCATGGGGGGTTGTTATTATATATCTAGCTCCCTGCTCTTAATGGTTAATGATGGTTGTCTACATTGTGCTGAGCAGGGAGAAAAATGTAGCAGAGCCTGAACGCCAAGATAAAATATTACATCCACACTTGTATCGTCATTCTTTAATATTGGTTCAATCTATTCGTGAGTTATCTGACTGAACTTCTCTTATTGGAGAGCCCTGGCACAAAATATTTTCAAAAGATGGCCAAATACGTTGACATGGTAATGTTTGAGAACCACTGCTCTAGGGGAACAGCCGTGGCAGCACTGTGGTGTTGCTATGTTTCTGACAGGTCATTTCTGTGTGTTGTCATTGTGTGGGTGCAGTGTCCTTTTGATAGAGACAGGCAGCAGCAGATTACTGCATGAAATGTGCTCTGACAGGGAGAAGGTGCACTGAGCGAACCCAACAGTGACTACATTTTACACACCCTGTTGCACTGCTTTCCCTTTGCTCACCTGCTCTTCCACTTTCACTCTTTACGTCTGTCTGTCTCTCTTTCTCCCTCTCTGGAAGCCCAGCTAGTCTGTCTATCTGTCTGCCTCTCTTTCTCCCTCTCTGGAAGCCCAGCTAAAGTGACAGGTGTCATAAGGAGAGCGTCTTAATTGACTAAAGACTCTGACCTTGCCCAAGAGTCTGCTCCTGTCACATCCATCATCGCATCTCCCCACTAAAAGGTAAGAACTGAATCCCCAGTGAAAGAAAGGAGTTTTATGCCGTCACACCATTTCAGGTTGATTGAATTCAGTATATTTCAGTTCATTTCAAGTTCATTTCAAGTTCACTTTAAGCTGACAAACCCAGCCTATATGTTTGCCCCGAATGAGGAAGTAATAAAAGGAGTGAGAGGGTAAATAACTTCTGTATTATCACCCCAAAGCCTGATACGGCAGTAACTGACCATTCAGCACAAACTTAAGTTCAAACCACACGTTGAACTGTCAACATGAGAGTTAACATAAAGTTGTGGTAACACATACCCAAGATGATTATAAGCATGCCAAAAAGAATCAGAGTGAAAAAATCAACACATTTGTGTCTGCGGGAAAAAAGAAGCAGCAGCAATTAGCTTAAAGAAAACAAACCAACAAAAATGTCATACAGTAACTGAATTGGACAAACTGAATCTAAAAACCACACAAATCTAATTTGCAATCAAACTAGTTCATATTTGAGATTGTCTGCCGAGTGCAGGAAAGCCTCCATCACCATCAACAACATTTCTTTCAGAGAAAAAAAGGCAGGGGTGGGGGATGTTATATCTAATGATGGGGGAGGGAGAGAAGGGTGGCTGTGTACAGACATATGCTACCTACTGTCACTTCACTCAGGGAAGGCTTTTGGACGGGCTGTGGGAGGTGGAGTGTGATTTCCGCCACCAACTGGCACCATGCACACATCATGTGTGTATATCATTTGCCAGCACTAGTTTTTTACATTACAAAAAAAATCATTCAACCCAATTGGTGTTCTCAGACATGGTGGGTAATACAAACATGAAGAATGTCATGTGAATTTATTGTCTGTGAAGAAAAGGGAAGAGCATTCAGTCACAATGAAGCTACGGTCTAGGGGAAACAAAAAAGGGGTCTGTATCTGTGTATCTGTGTGTATGCGTGCGTGTGCGTGTGCGTGTGCGTGTGCGTGTGCGTGTGTGTATGCATACAGTGCATGCATGCATTCTGTGAATGTGACTTTGGGTGACTTTGAGTTTTTGAGTGCAACCTATTTTTTGATCATGAAATGATATGCTTGTGCTTATCTACTGTATAAAGGACAAGCACCAAAATTATCCGTATTTTTTGCAGTTTTTCAAAGTTCTTGAAAGAATTCGGAATTCCCAAAATAGGGACGTCAGATTCAAAGTGTTTAAACTACAGCCAACAGTGAGCCTACTCTTCTGGCAGTCATTACTGCATTGACCCAAGCAGGTCATCATTTTCTTCTTCCCATAAACCTTCAAAGACGCTGCATACCGTATACGTAATTACCCGTTGCATGAATATATCTGTCAGAACATCAAGAGCTTTTCCCTATAGGGTTTGATGTCGCAAAGTGTGTTTAACAGACAGAAGGCAGTTGTGTAACAGAGCTTATGTACGAAGATGGTCGGTTCACTCAGCTACTGTACCTATAGAAACATAATAACTATAGTGATTGCCATCAATAAAATAAAGCACATTTTTTGAAGTGATGAAAACTCATACTTGAATATTATTGAAGTTGGTTGTTACGGTCCTTGGTCAGTTTAATTTTTTTGCATAAAGTATGTTTCCCTTTATATCTATCCACTGGCATTCTAAAAAAAACATGGTATTTACCAAGTGGATGTTAACCTCCAGCAGCAATACTGTGCCCCGACAGGCGGCAGTGGTTATCCTGGACCTCTGGAGGGATGGAAGTATTATTCTGTCAGCTTCTCTGGATATTTATCTTCTGTGATGGCACGGGATTGTTACACGGCTGGATATGAGAGTTCTATGAAAACTCCCATCACAGGTTATTAAAAACTGGGCTCCGTATTTGTGGTGGTCAGCAGAGATGAATCAATCATATTTTTTCCCCACTAGTGAATGGAATTGCACACCACATATTTGTTTGTCAGTGCAGTTCTGTTCATAATATAATTCTGAACTTAGAATAATGTTCATGCGCTAGCAATACTAAATATCACTGTGAAAGGACAATTGCCTGAATCTGGAACGGTTTCAAATTAGTATTAAGATAAATCCAGACATCCAGGTAATTCACACTTCCGTGTCTCTGACGCCGTGTTGACTTTGACTGAGTTTATCAGGGGAAAACGCCCCTTTTTTACCTTTGTTGCCCTTTCCCAGCCTCATTTTTTATCTGCAGGACTCAGCCAGCAGCTATTGGTCATGCTGACTTAATTGTGACTTCGAAGTTGCAATTGCTTCCACAGGGATCCAAAATGTGTCTGCTGAAAATTTTGCGTGAAAGTCAAATAACCCAGGCTTTGGGGAGGCCAAAATACACAGAGCTCATTAGTCATGGCTCTTAATTACCAAACAGTTCATGTACGAGTCAACCAGGACTGCCTTCACTGGTCCTGGATAATCCAATAGTCTGAACAGTAAGGACACCAAGGACATCCATTAGTGATAGTACTGGAGACGGCTTCCATGTTTTTATTAAAATACTTTCTCTGATTGATTAAAGATGGGGTGCCATGATATTTTTCAACCCTAAAACCTGATCATAAGGTATTATTATTATGTAAGGATTTTTTTCAACAAAAAAAAAGTGTACAGAAATTGTTAAAATTATGTTTTTATGTGGACACGCCTCCAGTTCATTAAGTATACCTGGTTCTCACCTTAGCACCTCCTCCACCACCTTAGCACCACCCACCTGTCCTAGTCCCTCCTCCTCATGCCCACACCTGTTGTGTTATGATAATGAGGGGGAGGGTATGGCTTTGTGATGTCACTAAAGCGCTGTTTCTCTATTGGCACGTTTGACCCTCAAGGTTTCAGCCTCCAGGAAGAAACTCCAAATAGTCAGAGAAGACATAAAACACCATAAAAACACCACCGGGGGGCTTTATGAAGTTATATCAACCTCATAGACACATGAAAAACAGAAAAAGTGCAAAAACATGGCACCAGCTCTTTAATAATACCAGGCAAAAAATTATTAGTAAAGTATTTACAGTTGTTTCTTCACAGTTACAGTATACTATCGTGTATAATTTGTGGTTACCAGTATTAAATAGTTTGGTTCTTTTGTTTGTATGACCTCTTTTTTCTATCTCTATTCTTATTCCATTTCCTGAAAACTACAAATGCAGTATGTACTGTACGAAGAAATAATTTCACCCACAAACCTGTGTTGTGAAGCTGATTCTGATTCTGTTATGCGTTTGGATATTGCCCACTCTACACCTGTATTGCGCAATTATCGGCCCTGGATTTCTTCCTTTTCTTTTCAAGGTTTTTTCTTGGGAGATTTTCCTTGCCTGATTGGGGGTCTAGTGAGGTTCTCGTTTTGCTTCCTTTGTTAAATGTGGGCCTGTAAAGCCCTTTGAGACCATAACGCAGAAGGGAGGGAAATCTCCCGTCAAGGCACACTGCCAGAACAGACTTGCACAGTGATTAGGGCTATATCATGGGTATTCATCAGGGGGTCTGCGACCCCTAGGGGGTCCTCAGAGTCACTGCAGGGGGGCCGCCAAGGTATTGTTTGATAGTAACGTTTATTTTTCAAATGAGATGGTAGGGAAGCTGAGAGGGCATAGGAGGAGCACTTGTAAGGTTATAATTAGTATTATCTCCAAGGCCACTTCTGTACTTCTCTTTCTACCATCTGGCCTACAGTGCCATCTGATGTATCCCTGTCTCTCCATTGACTGGTGCTAATGTTTGTTTTGTTTTTTATTTGCACTTAATTTTTGTATGCTACGTCTGTTTACTTTGCATTGTTTGCTTTTTGTTGTGTGTTTTTACCTGTACAGCACTTTGTTTGATTCTGTTATGTGAAATGTGCTATAAATAAACTTTGATTTGATTTGATTTGATCTTTCCTCTTTCTAAATTGCCACTTGATGGTTTTGAACCTTTCAAAGCAATTAGGAAAACCTGAGACAGATAGATGCTTTTAAAAATGTCCATATAAACACACCTGTACAGTTTTGTTTCCCAGATCCTCCTCATTACTCTTTCTAGACTGTTCCTTGATGGCTTTGAACTTCTCATTGGCACAGACCAGCAGACAGTGCACTCACCCACCGTCCAAATCTGCCAACGCTAGATACTGTTATTTGTATTTTTATTGTGGGCAGGTTGCCTACTACCACCTATGCTTAGAAACACCCCTGCACATCTCTTGTCTAAAACTCTGGAGAGCTTGCTGCAAATTTCAGTGACCATGCATGGGTCACAACATTCACATATCTGGCAGAAAGAGTTTCCGAGATCAACACACTTGACAATTCTATGCAAGACCACAATACGCATACCATCCAGCTGTATGACGAAATGGAAGCCTTTCTAAAAATAAAAAAAGATCAGAAGTTGGAGGGACCAGTGGTGTAAAGTAACTATGTACATGTACCACTGGCGTAGCCAGAACGCTAGTATAGGCTGGGCCTAGGCGAGAGCGGGTGGGCACGCATGGCATGCACGGTACTTTTACTCAAGTACATTTTTATTACGGGGCTTCTACTTGTAACAGAGTATTTCTACATTGCAGTATTGATACTTTTACTTAAGTAAAACATGCGAGTACTTCTTCCATCACTGGGAGGGACCGAAGGAGCCTCTCTACCCATTCTACGTGTTCATCTGTTAAGCAAAGATTTCTGTCTACCTGTACTCATCTGGATGTGTGAGACAGCCCGCATAAGCACTTAATCCCAGCCGTCACAGGGGATCACTCCACAATTAATTATTAATTACTCATTATTATATTACCATGCACTTGGAGTGCTGCACCATGAGGCAACATCTGGTGCTGGCTGCTGGGGCGAGACAATCAGCAGGGGAGGAGAGGAGAGGTTGACAGCTCCCATCAGACTGACGGTGGAACCTCAACTGTGCCGTCACTGCCGTGTCACAGCCTCGCCTCCGTACCTGCTGGTTATCACAACAATTGCACCACACGGTTAATTAGAATTGAGAGACACAATAATCTCTCAGTGCAAAACAAACAGGTTTATTTTCTGTAGCTGAGACTTCACTCCTACAATCGAGTTTCAGTGACTGATTGAGTGTAGATCTGTAGTGGTTTGTGTCACATGAAGAAAATAAAAAAAGCATAACTTTAAGTGAGTGGCCGATAGGCTACTTTAAGGAGTGATGACCATCATTACAGTGAATAAGAGAGGATAGGCTGCAGGACACACTGGCACATTGTCAAGCAACAGTGCCACTGTGTGGACAAAAACCGCAATCACACGACAATCAGACACGGTCAAGTAGCCTAGGCCCTAGATGTTAAGAAACTAAGTATCACGTATTCTACTTATTCATGTTTTCATCATATGGGGTGCTAACTTCATGGAGGTCTTCTAACGCTATGGACCAGAGCGCCATTAGAAGTTGTACCGCTCTGTGTGTAGGCTCGCTAGACTGTAGGCTACTCACACAATAATTAATTGCTGCGACTTGGTGTCAGCGCTGTCATCTCATATCCATCCAAAATGTGAATTATCTCCACTTGTCTTTCCCACGAGCTTCACGCAGACTGCATTCTCTCCACTTTTCCTCTAGTATAATGAGTACACAAGCCTACCTGCATGGTTTTCAAATAGGGATTGGGGAACCAAAACAAAGCAGCTCCGCCAAACCGGAACCCGCAACTTCCTGTCGATTTGATCCAATGAAATCCAATTAAACTGGTCAGATGACCAATGATATCCAATGAAATCGACAGGAAGTGGAAAACACACAGCCTAGGAAACAGGTGAATATCAAGCCCCCAGAGTTGCTGAGAAACATTGAAGCTGCCACCCCAGTGGCCAAAGCTGGAACTGCAGGCGGGGAGAAATACATGCACGCGCAAAACATACTGAGAGATATTTATATTTATACATATAAATATGTAAACATATTATACATACATACATATGCATTTACATATAAATATGCATCTCGAGTGTATTTAATAAATATCTCGCGTTCAATCCTTGACACACGGGCTGCCGTAGAACGCAAAAAGGACACTAGTGCGCATGCTCATAACTCTATGGGGGGTCAAAATCGAACCAATAATTCTACTTCCGGCAGGTTTCCGGGTGCTTCAAAACGCCAGTGAGCACATTCATTGAAATGATAGCTGGGGGCGGGGCAATCCGCCCTCTAGTTATATTATACCTCTATGGTGAATATATATATATTTTTAGTAGGTGTTGGCTAGACCGGATCACACAGCCCATTAATAACGAATACCAGGCTTTCCTCCGAGGTGGAAAGACTGGTGATGCGAGATTACCTGCATGGTAGCCAGGGTCAATAATTGAAAGGTGCATTTTGCAGTTGCAGGGGTAATTAATGCAATTGCAAGTACCTGCTAGGTGGAGAATAATTCTGTTTCTCATGTTTACTTCCAGTGGTGTAAAGTAACTAAGTAAATGTACGCAAGTATTCCTATTGGAACATGCGGTGGAAACTCAACCTTCGATCCAGAATTTTTGCATACTGTAGGCTGGTCATTGCAGACACATATCATGTGTTTACAATAATAGTACTGTATTATGTTTCTAAGATATGGTAGCTTACTTCTAATATACTACAGGGATTGTGGAAATGGAAATGTGATCATAATTTATTGACTTATTTGATCCAGAATACATTTTGCCTGTTTACAAATAGCAATAACAAGAGTCAATTGTTTTGGTGTTCATGGCTTTTCAGGACAAGTTAATAATTCCTGACATGGAGGCATGTTTGCAAAAGAAGCAAGTTCTGTTGTCAAAATCACTACTGGACACTGGCTTAGTACAGTAGCTTACACTGACTGCTATTGTTTCTTGCACTTTGGCACAATCATTATTACATGTTTTTGTTATTTTGGGGGGCAATTTTAAGCCTTTATTTGATAGTGACGGTGGAGAGAGACAGCATGCTGAGAGAGAGTAGAGTAGTGACAGTAGTGAGTAGTGAGTAGAGGAGTGACAGACCGCAAATGGTCCGGAGGGTCGGGAATTGAACTGGAGACTCGCTGATCAGGGCATTTTGTGCCCACCCTAACCACTTGGCTATCAGGACGACCCCCACTTTTCGGTGAAAATATGTGTCTTGCGCATTCATAATTCATGTATTTAGCAGTTACCAGCTTGCAGTTACTCATCCAGAGTTAGTTACACTGAGAGATCAGCTTGTGGTTAACCATCATTCTTAATTGTCTTGGTTACTAGATGACCATTATAAAGGCTTCACACTCTCACCTATGTGCAATGAGGATATATTCTTTCATATTGTATTTTTTTTTTCTTTATCTATTTTGAGCAACTATACAACAGATTTTTTATGGTATGTGAAGATAACGGATGTGCAGTGCAGCACCATAAAATGAGATGACACTGATAGTTGCTGTCTATCCTTTGCCTTACCTGCTGGGAAACTCTGCGGACAGCAGACTCCTGTGGAAAGAAGCCATACATTTATGCACGCAGATATAACAAGGTAGGATACTGATTATTTTGTGAGTATACATTAGTGAGTAGGCTCTACAGTGCATAAATATGATGAATAATGACAGATCAAGATCATATCTGTAACATCCTGTCTATCTCTACTGTGCTTTCCTCCCCTCAAGCCATGACTGCTATGGGAAACCGTGATCCAGCTCGTGTGGTGCTCATGTTTGTCGAGTTGTCCTGCTTTTTAGTGGCAGTGATATTCAACACAATGGCGGGAGTTGGTGAAAGATCAGGTGAAGTTGGTCAAATTAAGTCAAATGAGTGATCGTTCATTGTTTGTGTAATAGGCTACATTTGATAAACTGTGTTTTCACTCAAACAGGTCTTTTCACGCAGAGCATGGAGGATTTTATAATGAAGTATAGGACACCTATAACCCCCGCTTCATGGTCTCTTTTCATGTGGGATTTCATATATGTTTGGCTTGGTGCCATGTTTCTATACTTTCTAGTGGGGCTCTGTAGAAGGTAGGCTTACCTCCCATTTCTGTTTACTGTATGCAGTGTCTAATATTGTATTTTACATGATGATTCAATGTTTTGACGTCACCAATCAATCGATAAACATGCTGTCCATTGCTAAATATCAGGGGTTTTTTGTATTCCATATCTCAATGTCAAACTGCAATGTTCATTTTCATTAATCACTCAGCGTTTTACGGGAATACTAGAACGCTAGCCCCAAAACACGCTCTCCCCGGATCAAATCCGGCGACCTCTGAATGGTCGCCATCAGGTATTCCTAAACCTAAGTTACGTAACATCAGTAAAACTATGCCTAAACCTAACCTTATTCCTAAACGTAACCTCAGTAAAACTATGCCTAAACCTAACCTTGTTCCTAAACGTAACCTCAGTAAAACTATGCCTAAAGATAACCTTATTCCTAAACTTAACCTCAGTAAAACTATGCCTAAACCTAACCTTATTCCTAAACGTAACCTTAGTAAAACTATGCCTAAAGCTAGCCTTATTCCTAAACTTAACCTCAGTAAAACTATGCCTTACCTTAAACTTACTCCTAAACTTAACCTCAGTAAAACAAATACAAGAATACAAGAACAAGAAGGGGGCAAGTGGTCCGCGAGTGTGTTTTGAGGCAAGCGTTCCGGTTACCTTTTACGGTACACAGTCCAGTCATTTTCACTTTAGTACCTTGCAGACTGCTTTTCTCTTGTTATTGTTTCCCAGTGGAGATTGCCTGCAGACAGAATTTGTTTACTCAGGCAAGCGTTGCCATGGAACGGTCTGTTTTATAGGAATGTCTGTTCATGGATGTACACCACTCCAGCTGTGCTGCCCTATGGGTTTCATGTGTCCATGATCATCAGTCTGTCTCTGAATATCACAACGCTGTTTCTTTATGACAGAGAGTAAGTACACAGTCATTGTCTACGTTTAGCCAGTGGTGGAAAAAGTACTGAAATGTTTTACTTAAGAAAAAGTATCAATACCACAATGTAGAAGTACTCTGTTAGAAGTAACTCTGTTACTTAAGTAGAAGTACGGTAATTAAAATTTACTTGAATAAAAATATACTTAAAGTACCAAAAGTAAAAGTACTCATTATGCAGAATGTCCCATTTCACAAGTTCAATGTGTATACACATCTTTTGAAAATAGAAGATCTACAAGCTCACAACGCGTCACATCACAACGCGTTGTGAGCTTTTTCAAATAGCAATTTTCAAATAGCCATGTACTTAGTTACTTTCCACCACTGCGTTTAGCTTTCTAAACATAGCTGAATATTATACATCATATTCTATGTGGACAGGTTGAAGTGAACATCTACTTTTCTGTGTATCATTAGGATGTTGCTGCCAGGTCTAATAATCTCAGCCTTAATGACTTTCACCAACTACGTGATTCTCTTTTTCACCTGTCATGGACTGAAGGTCTATGGAGCCTGGCTGAACAAATTTCACAACGCAGACCTCTGGCTCATAAGGATATTGGTAAAACCACATCAGGGCTGCCTTACTATTAGTCTTAAACATTTACATTTCACTTGATGCTTTTCTGCTCTTGTAAAATATATTTACGTTTTGTATCTTAAGCTGGACATACACTGTATTTTAATCCCGATTTTCATTGAATCGGGCCGAATTTCTGCTCCGTAGGCGTCGTTTGTTGTGCAGTGTGTACAGGGGGTTGCGAGGACTGATGTACTGCTCCCGATAGGCCGTTGGGCGTTTGGATGCATTTCTGTCTTTTTTTGTCACTGCGCTAAGTAGCAAATGGACGTTTAAGCCATGCACGCACACAGCCACAGACAATACGTGCGTGTGTGCATGCGTGTGAAAATGCAGACTGTATTTAATTACAACCACACACACACAAACACACAGCGTCTATTTTGGGCCCCACTTCATTTCTCACAATTCCTCAATTCTCTATTCATTATCGGCAGGCGTGAGTAGTTGTTTTGGGGAACGCTCGTTTTAAATCACTCAATGTCCTGCAATTGTGCATTTTCAAAACAGATGGTAAGTACAGGATGATGAATGATTTAAAACGACTCAAAACTACTTCACTCCCATGCCGAACTCATGCAAAAGAAGAAATACACTGGCATTGAGTTTATTGACAAAAAGTTGCTCATAATGATTTTAGGAGACAAAGAAGATAACCCAAGCTGTCCGTAGATGTGCAATATTGGTGAGAATTGTCGTTTAATACTATCAGACTGGACTTTTCTGTCTAACGCTGTCAATGGAAGAGACCGTGCCTATTCAGATTCAGATTCACTTTATTGTCACTTAGATGCACTGTTTAGGTACATGTGAAAAACTTACGCTTGGAAGCTCCAATACGATAAAACAGGGCAAGAATATCAGTCAAAGAAAGTGCATAGTGCAGAGTGCAAAGAGTTATTGCACATTCACTTTTCACTGTCATTTAACAGTCTGATAGCCTGTGGGAAAAGGAAATTTTCTGGGCGTGGGTGGGTCTGTAATGATCCTCAGGGATTTATTGAAGCAGTGCTGGGTGTAGAGGTCCTTCAGACTGGGCAGCTCACACCCGGTGATGTTCTCGGTAGTGTGAACGACCCTCCTCAGCGTCTTGCGGTCTCTGTACGTACAGCCAAGATGTGAAGCTGCTTGTCAGGAGGCTCTTTATTGTGCCTCTGTAGAAGTCCCTGATGGTGTGGGGTCTCAGGCCGAATTGCTTCAGGCGCCTGAGTCCATACAGGCGCTGTTGGGCCTTTTTGACAACTGCAGTGACATGGCAGTCCCAAGTCAGGTCCTTCTCAATGTTCATCCCCTGGTATTTGAAGGTGTCCACCCTCTCCACCGCTGAGCCATTGATGATAACTGGTTGGAGCTCATCCTTCTTCTTCCTGTAGTCCACAACAATCTCCTTGGTTTTTCTGACATTCAGAGAGATTGTCCATTCACCACTGCTCCAAGGTGGCCACCTCCTCCCTGTAGGCCGACTTGCGGCCGCCAGAGATCAGACGCACCACTGCCATGTCGTCAACAAACTTTTCGACGTGGTTTGATGTCTGTGTCGCCACACAGTCGTAGGTTTACAGGGAGTACAGGAGAGGGCTGTGGACACAGCCCTGTGGCCCCCCTATGCTGAGACACCTGTCAAAGCAAATATGAAAGAGAACTTTGGCTGGGAATATTTATTTTTGTGTTGATTTCATTTTAAAGCTTCTGCCTCCGAGCTTAAAAGTAAATCTTTATTGACAATTGTCGACATGCCAAGAACAGGGACAGGGGACAAGGGACTACAGTATGAGCACTCAGGTCGGGCTTAAATCATGAGCTTTGGCTTTACATCGCGGACAATTTACTTGTACTGAGTAGTAACAAATGTACATTTCTAAAACTGTGCAATGTATGCCCATGCTTCATTTGTTCTAATGTAGAAAATGTAATCTTATTCTGAGAAAATCACTATGTGTATATACAATGGCTGATTGTGAGTACCGTAGACCAAATGTTTTGTCTTGTTTAAACACCAGGGTGATTTTAGTTTTCATTTTCATAAATATTCTATTTACAGTTTTGATTTCCATTTTCTTTTCTTTTCTTTTTTGCTGTGTAACTATGTAACTTATTTGAGTGAATACAATGTTATTTTGTATAATCTGTATGGTAGAGACGAGTATGTTAATAAAATATAAGTTATACAATTGGGGTGGTTTTGGTTCTATTGAGACATTTAGATCCTGTGTTTGGTGGACAAGTGGTACGGCTTGAAGGTCAAAATTCAATTTCTCCCATGAGCAAGCAGGCAGGCTCTATAGAAAATCTACTGTAGCACTATAGAGGCTATGCGCGTGACATCATCGTACCCGGAAGTTATGCTGGAACGCCTACTGAGTGGCAAAAAAACTACTTTCTGGCCTTGACTGCCCATACATCCAAACCAAACAGAAAAGTCCTATCTGATTGTATTAAAGGAGAATTCCGGACATTTTAAGTGTTATCTTTGATGTGTCGTTACTCACCTACCGACGTAAAAAGTGGCGTTGTTTTTTCCAGAGATTCCCCTGTCGTCATTTTTTCAACCCCCTCCGTTGACATACCAGAACCTGGCAACTTGGTGTTGCCAGGTAGAGAAACAAGCAACCAGTGTTAAATCGTTCGGCGTTAACGGTAGCCTCTCAGGAACTTTCAGCGCATGTTTTGACTATCATGAGAATGAGTAGTATAGAGAAAAAAATAACTTTGCATCGGTTATAATAGACGAATTTCCCTAAGCCACGCGCTCCCATTATGACAACGGAGGGGGTTGAAAAAATGACGACAGGGGAATCTCTGGAAAAAAACAACGCCACTTTTTACGTCTGTAGGTGAGTAACGACACATCAAAGATAACACTTAAAATGTCCGGAATTCTCCTTTAAGCGACGTTAAACTCACCAACATGGCAGCTGTACGGAAAGCTTGAATTATCCTCTTTCTATCTGCAAAGTTTTTGTTCAATAACGTAACATCTTGCTGCATCCTGCATTATGTACAATTTTTAAATAGGTGGTATGCAGGACTGTTGAGTGATTTGCCACTCAGTCTAGATGAGGGGGCGTGTCCCGGTGGACAAGTGACGCATGTGCATACTCTATAGCAAATATCTATTTGTATTGTAACTCCTGCTGTGTGTGTTAAATCAGTTGCAGAATGGAGTGGCACTGTATGCGACGTGGGGGACCATCTGCACCTTGCTAAACCTGACAATTTATTTACAACACCAAACAATAACGCCTATATGTGACTGTGCAATGCTGTCACTGACACTACTCCTTATGGAACTCCTTGTATGGTAAGAGAAGTGCCCCTGATGGGTGGAAATACCCCCCCCCCCCTCCCACCCCACGATACTTGTGCAAGTTATACTGTACTGTATGATCTTGTTTAACCCATATGAGTTCTCTCTCTTGATCGGATAACATTGGTGTCACAACCTGAAAAATCTTTTTCACTAAATTCACTAAATTGCAGGAGAGACGGGGACTCGGGGAGACTCATGTTACTGAACAAGCACTACACAGCAGTGATTGCAATCATGATATAAAGCTACTTAAAAATTATAATGAAATAAAAACAGTTACCTTGTTTATGTGTCTCCCAGGTTTTTATTAGAAAACCTTTACCTGGATGAGCATGTGCGCTACATTGTGACCATATACCCTGTGGCAGTCCTATGGCTAACAGGCAGTGTGTCCAACTCAAGCTCCCCTGAAAGCTACATGAATGTCTATGCCGGTACCGTACTCTATGTCCTATTAAAAGTTGTTAAATAACGTCTCTGCAGTGGCCATTACAATACATTTATGTGAATGCATGAATTTACACATTAACATTATTCTGGTGTCTTCTGTCCCTTTCAGTCATAATCCTGGGTACATCCTGTGTCATGTTTGTGGTGCGCATCACCCTAGTGATATGGAGGCACCACAAGCAACCACTCTACAATGACAACACTCTCGGCATGTCACCTGTGGAAATTGCCTTAACACAGAGGAAATACTTAACATAAAGCATGAGAAGTCTTATGATTGTGTGTAATGATTACCTTTATGGTTTTGCTTTATTTTTTGCTGTGTAATGGTGTTACATTGAGGAAATAACGGTTGCAATCGTTGGCATCATTACACCAAAAGAACGCCATTTTGTTTCTTCTGACCGGCATGCATGGTCTTAAAAGTAAAGTGATGCAAGTAAATACTTCACTGAATCACGGTTGGCTCACCTCCCTAGCCACACCTAATATGTACAACATCCATAAAATTGTCATAAATCTTTTATTACTTCCATAAAACACACACACACTCACACACAAACCATAACATTTTAATTTCAATATGCAAAGTCCAAAGTGTTGGGCTTGAAAATTACAAGTCACGATTATTGTGGAAAAAATTATTGCGATCAATGATATTATCAAAATATGCTTAAAACTCTTAAAATGCCACTTTTGTTAACCACTTGGAACCCCTAGCATCTTTATTCTGGGGGGACTGATTTACAAGCTCACAATGTGTTGCAACGCAACGCGTTGTGAGCTTGTAGATCTGCTATTTTGGTTAATCGATTTGTGTAGTGTAAAAAGAGCATACCAAATGCACTCTTTACAGGTCTGTTTTATCAAGTATAGAAGGTTTTAAGTGGTACTGAATTTGCAGCTCAACAAAAGCTAATTCATCCTAATGTATGACGGAGGACAATTTCACGAGGAATTCGAATCTCCCCGATACGATTATTGTGAGCAGTAGTAACCATGTAGTCATACACACACTGTGTACTGGCTATTCTCACTCAAGGTTAGGTGTGCTCAGAGGTCTTTTGCAATATGGTGTTAGACCCCACATCTGTCTAATGGTCAGTGACTTGATCTCTTTACTAGCTTCATGCCATTTACAAGAGCTACATATTATGCACACTGTGATTTTGGAAACAAAGATAAATCATGTTCATCACAATCTAAGGAATTCTATAAAGAAACACTGCAGTAACGTGATGTTAAATTATTGTCTGAGACTATGTTTTGCACCCTGTCCGCCCGTCCGTGCGTGCGTGCGTGTGTCCGTCTATCTGTGACCAGCTAATCTCCAGCAACGTTTGGCCGATCGCAGCGAAACCCTGCACACACACTCCCTGGATGCCAGAGCAGAACCTCTGCCCCAAATGTTTCCGATCGGCCTGTTATAGCACCACCAGGAGGTCAATTCTTGCAAAACAATTGTTTTGATATTACTCCTACAGATTTTGTCCAAACATCACGCAAATCGGTACACAGTATCTCTAGTCAAGATCTAAAAGATTGTTGTCTTGCTACTCATTACAACTGAGGTAATTGCTGCAAGCTGTTGAAATCTATCAATAACACAGAAAAATATGAAAGCTTTAAAAGGCATATAAAAAGTCTGATCACTCAATAACTTCCCAACTAACAGAGAAATTAAGTGCTTCACATCTAATGTGGATATGCCATTTGACGTGCAGATTTTAATTGGCCTAAAAATGTGATAAGCTAATGTTAGCTTTTAGATTTTGGACTGCACATAATAACATTGTAAAGCAACAAGGCTGGTGCTGTTAGGCAGATAGATGGCCACATAAACACCATACTGAGTGCTCACTAAACAGCAACGTATTGTAGGATCTTCACTCCTACTCATATCACAGCTGTTTGCAGATTGCTTTCCCCAGTAATCACTTTGATTGCACTATTATTAGAGTGTACTGAAAATAAAACTGCACTGTACGTACTGTATGTGGCTGACTGTCAACAAAGTCATTCCTCACTGTGTGCATCTACAACTCCGCTTAAAACCTCTTCCAGAAATGTGTCTGAAGCAGTGGTGGACAGTAACTAAATACATTTACTTGAGTTGTACACTTAAGTCCTTTTTTCTTTTTTTTATTAAGCTCATCACTTTCACTCCACACTATTATTGCACTTTCGACTCCACTACATTTCTAGGAAGGGACTTAGGACCCAAACTTACAAAAATATATTATGAATTAACAACTTAAGCCCGATTTAAAATAATGAAAAACGCTTGTACTTGTGCTATTTTAACTATATTGAACATTTCTTTGGAAATATTCTAAATGTCATTACAGCAATGCATTTATATTAAAAATAAAATCTCCTCTTTTTTAATACTTGAGTATACTTGAGTAAGCCAATATACTTTGACCACCAGCGGTCTGAAGCCTTTCCCCATGAGGTAACCGCAGACCGTTGGTTAGATGACAACTGGATTATTTATGATTCATATTTGGTCTGTGGCTTGGCTTTTGCATGTCATCAAAATGTTCAAAAGGTACAATGGCCAAGTGGATGAAAAGAACATACAATACCATGGAAATTATATATACAGTATAATAATATAAGTACTGGTGAAATAAAACTGGCTGATACTGTTATATGAACACATCTGCCAAAGAAGTGTAGTTGGTTCTCCAGTGAAGATGAAAAAGAAAT
This sequence comes from Gymnoscopelus braueri, assembly GCF_963280865.1. Lineage (NCBI taxonomy): Eukaryota > Metazoa > Chordata > Actinopteri > Myctophiformes > Myctophidae > Gymnoscopelus > Gymnoscopelus braueri. The sequence continues at coordinate 21,957,864 of NC_137623.1, read as the reverse complement.
GCTATTTGATTATTGTTTTTATTTTATTGTGCCCTTATTTTATCAGGCAGTCCCACTGAGATAAAAAAAAAAAAAAAAAAGAATTCTCCTGGCCATGGTAGCTGCCACAAAAACAAATCACAATGCATTAAAATACAACATGTTCTATGGGAAATAAAATCCACAATAAAACAGAAAATCTGCTTTTCAATAGTGACCTCACTGGCCTGTCAGGAAAAACAATCACATGCCTGTATTACCACATCCTTTATGATGCCCTAAACTAAAAATGCATCAGTGTGGTAGCGGAAGCTATGGAGATCCGATGAGAGTGAAATGGAATCATTTGTGTGTATAAGACAAACCCCTCAGGTTTGTCCTCTGAAAGTAGATTGCATGGGAGCATTTGTACTGTATTTTTGCGAACGCGGAGAGAGGCGCCTCCGCCCAAGTGGAGCTTACTATGAAACCCTGCTCGGCTTGTGTGTCCGTGTGTGTGTCTGTCTGTGTGCGTGCACTGCCTGTGTGCAGCCGCCAGAGTGCGCCAGAGTGCACTACAGTGTGGCTGAAATATAGCAGCTACAGTCAAAAATAACAAGGGCCATGAAGAACGCAGGAATGTAGACAATGCTCTGATTAAAATGCACAACAGCCTGCAACATGCCTAAACCAAACACATTTCAAAAACTACAAAGACAAAAAACATTTACAAAAAAAAAACACACACAACAAACAAACATAACAATTTAAAAAAGACAAAAGAAAATGGGGCTAGCGGTATGGAGCCTTCTTGTGGCGGCCCTGTTCTCACTCATTTCACTGTACCACCCACTTCTCTACAATTGCTCATTCCTTTCGATTCTTCTTATTGTTATTTTCGAGCTGCGTTCGCTTCCAGCGTTCGCGCGTCTTACTTGTTGTAGATACATTGTTGGGGATTTGATGTAATGTTTCTGTACTTTGTAATTATCCTGAGGAAGATAGTGAACGCACATCAGTGGCCCAGATGCAGCAGTATCACAAAAGGAAGTAGATTCTGCATGCTGGAAATACTGAAAAAGCTCCACTGTATTTGCAGACTCTACTTCCTTTGTGGTACTTTGTAATTACCACCATAAGAGGGCAGCAAATCATTACTGACTAGAGACATGAACTAAAGCAATGTGCATTATTAAGCTACATGAAGAGGGCATTGTGTGACTATAGTAGCCTATTTAGTGGAATATTAACTTACTCTGTAAACATGCCTCTAAATGTTAAAAGTCAACATAGAAATTCCCAATACTGTTTTTACAGAAAACAAGCCATATTTTACCCTACAGTATAAGTGGACACTCAAGCTCGTATAGCCCATATAGACAGGATAAAGACAATATTACACACAATCTATCTTTTTGAGCCTTATGGGTGGACAGACTTACACATTTACAGCCCCTTTTTGACAACCACAAGTCCATGAAGCCATAAAAGACCATTCAATGGAAGCAATGGAAAAGTAAAACAGAAAGAAGAAACAGAGAAGGATCAGTGGTGCAACTGTATGAATCAAAGTTGTCGCTATGACTTCTGTTAAGGGACCCCATAGTTAACATATTAGCTAGTTCAGGGCCAATTAGGCCAAGTAGGACCCCACACTCAGGGACCGGGCCAATGGGGCCAGTGCCCTTGACTACCAGGTGTGTGTGTGTGTGTGTGTGTGTGTGTGTGTGTGTGTGTGTGTGTGTGTGTGTGTGTGTGTGTGTGTGTGTGTGTGTGTGTGTGTGTGTGTGTGTGTGTGTGTGTGTGTGTGTGTGTGTGTGTGTGTGTGTGCGCATGCATGAGTCCAAAGTCCACAGCACCACATTTTTTGTTCACACTGCCAGAAGGCCAAGGCCAAATCAAATTTCAAATCAAATTTCAAATCGGCCTCATGGTGGTGCTATATCAGCCCACAGCCCTCTTTACATTTTGAAGTATAAGGCCAAATTGTAGATATAGGTTGTACAATCAAAAGATTTTCACCATTTAGCATTTTCTTCAAAGCACACTTTTTATGCTACTCTCCTACAGATTGTGTCCATAGCATTGGCTATGCAATTGGCTTCCAAAGTTTACAGGAGTTGGGAGGGGACTATTTTTGACAAAATGCCAAAAATCATGAATGCATTGCCCTCAAATGTAATCACATGTTGAGGGGCCTACAGAGGCCAACGTTGTAGACGTTTTATTTCGATAAATATATAATATATATAAAATATATTAATATATTTTAATAATTTTATTCAAAATAAATTGGAATCACATTAGTGCTTTCACTTCTTTCCTAGTATCCTAGGGCAAGGGTTCTCAACCTGTGGGTCGGGACCCCCAGGGGGCTCCACCACATGATTCTGGGGTGGTCCCCAGTTGACGGTGAAGTGACAGTTTAAGGACTTTTAAGACCTTTTTAATACCTAAAAAAAGTATATACCATTACTCATCAAAAGTAATAAACAAACTGGTCAAACATCGGCCAAATTGCATGTCAAATGATACGAGAAAGACGCAAACGTTTTAAAAATAGCCGATCTACAAGCTCACAACTTGCCAGCTTGTAGATCTGCTATTTTCACAATATTTATCTGTGGAACTAAATTGAATGCTCCAACTCCTACATTCCAAGTGCTTGTCAGGGTGGGGGCCTGGTGGTCCCCAGTTCAAATACGATAATTTTTGGGGGTCACGACCTGAAAAGATTGAGAACCACTGTCCTAGGGAACTGGCTCTCACACCTTTCCATGTCAAGGACGCCTAAATTATTATGTTTTTTTGGTGGGGGAAATAGCAGATCTACAAGCTCACAGCGAGCCACAATGTGACACTGTGGCAGGTGGAATGGCAGCCGAGGGTGTGTGTGGTTTGTTAGGCTCCACACATATCCCTTTAATTTGCTTTATCCTGCAATTATGTACGGTTTTGGCCATTGTTTTTAAACAAACATCCACCAGTACAAGAACATGCTTAGATCAAAGAAGCATTTTAAATTGTAAACGCAGAGATAACCAAAATGTTTGCGCACTGCTGCTTTGCTGCTGGTTTCTACTGGTCCCACTGGGACAATGCTTAATAGAATCACCAGGGGATCAGCGAATGGAGACCACAAGGTAGCAATGCGCAGCACCACTTTTGGTCAGTCATCTTATTCAGTGAAAGGGATACTTGTGGAATGCCCTATCAACTGAAATAAAAAAACGAACTGATCATATTTAATGAAAAGGTTAAATACTGGCTGAAATCAAACCAAAGCTGTAAACACTAATGCTAGGCACGTTTTTAAACGTTAATGTCACTGCTTTCATGAATTTGGGAATGTTATTGTTATTGTACTTGTTTAGATTAGAGCTTCATGCATGTCCTTTTTGTAACAGAACTTTTTATTAGATAGATATATATATTAGGTAGATATTTATATTAGTATAGAAAGGTCTAACCAGGGACTGGGGTCGCAAATTAGCCTCGGCTATAAACCCCTTGTACAATTGCAACGGTTTCATGTTTTTATAACTGATTCATTGTTTTTTGTATTGTCCCTGTCAAATAAACATATCAAATAAAAATAAAAAACACATTGTGACCATGTAGATAGGCTATTTTCAAATCGGCTATTTTCAAATAGCCGATGTATGAAGGGTTAAAGTGGTGAAACTAATTTTGATGCTATGTTAACACATTTTTCTGGGGACCCCCTGGAATCCCCTCAAGGACCCCTGGGGGGTCCCTGGACCCCACTTTGAGAACCACTGTCCCAGAGTGACCTTTGATGAGGATGAGGACACGAGATGAATGGAGATGAGAACAGGGAACAAAAGACAAGAGGGTGCAGCATTATAATTTTAATAATTAAAGACTCTTGATGCATTGCACAGATGTTCAGCAAACAAAAGACCAGATAATTGGTCTCCATCTGTGGCATAGCATGTTCAATGAGACAAAAAGAAGTGAAAGACAAAGTAATGGAGTACTGCCATATTAGTTCATTTTTCATTTTCTGTACGACACATATTTCAACCCTTGTGTTGACATAAATGAACTGCCAGCCAGCTATGTTTAAAACCCTAAATTATCTTTTATCTTTATCTTTTCATTTTTTTCAACATGATATTTGATTGCTTTTCTTAGAGTGACCCCAACAATAGATAGAAAAAGTGTGAAGTATTGCAAAGTGTTCCTCGCAGGCATCCTTCAGGGTGACACCCTGCCCCCTTCCTGTTTATTGTAACAATGGACTATGACCTAAGACTCGCAATCAGTGTAGCAGGGAGGAGACACGCTGGGGTTCACGCTGGTCCAGAGGAAGACCAAGCGAGTACATCCAATCACGATTACCGACTCAAATATGCAGACGACATTTCCCTAGTCTCGGACACAGCAGAGAAAGGAAGTGAACTACTCCTGGCAGTAAAAATGGGGTGAAGCCTCGAGCTCAATGCCAGGTAATGGCATTTAACACAGAGGACAAAACCATTGGCACTGCCACTGCTCGAGGTAGTCGAGGACTTCAAATATGTTGGTTGCCTGGACTCTTCAACGGAACAGGATCTGAAAGTCCGGAGGGCACTTGCCTGTGATGAGGAGAGTGAGGAAATCTGACATGATGGGAGATGACCTCAAGAGGCGGCTGTTCGTAGCTACAGTGGAGTCAGTACTGCTGTATAGGGCCGAGACATGCACGCTAGCAGTACAGCAGGAAAAGGCCCTGGACGACGTCCGGGGCCTCCACAGGTCACAAACAAGGTCAGAGAGAGAAGGATGAGGCTGGCTGGGCACTGCGTCAGGCACCAGGAACTGGTGGCAAGCAAACTGACACTGTGGAAGCCAACCCAAGGCACAGCCAGGAAGGGATCACCTACAGTATGTAGACACACTGCTAACAACACTGCAGAGCTCAAGACCCTGATGCCTAGACAGGAGGGTGTGGAAGGCAGTCCACACTCTCACAGCGCAGTAGAACAACACCAGGGAGGGTCCAAAGATTGTCTTTAGGTCATTTTTGACCCGGCAGTTAAAATCACAGTCACAGAGTCAGTTACACGCTACAAAACACACACACACACACACGCACGTGCACACGTGCACGCGCACACACACAGGCAGAAAAATGCAGTCTTTAGATGACAAAAAAGCACATATTGACCAAGTTTGTGATGAATGACAGGTTGTCTCTTCATGCAAAATAGAGATTTAAAATTCAATTAAGCTGCTTTATGTTATCATGCTGTAGGCAATAGCCTAAAATAGGCTTGCAACCCGTTTACCATAAAGCATCAAATTGTGAATTCATTACATACAAATCCGATTAAAGCTCTTCGGCGGTGTTGAATGTATAGTCACCCCCCATGCTGTATATATAAAACTAATTTATATTGACAGATATGCTGTAGCCTGTATATCCACCCCCTGCAGTATGTATTGACCCTCCACCCTGCTGCATATGCACCCCCTGCAGTAATGTGTGATCATACAGTATGTTCAAAAATTGTGTTTGACGGTCTTATTACTAACAGGAAATGTATGCTTTTCTATCCACCTGCATAATGAAATGCCAGTCATTGGTATTTAAAGGTCAGTGTATTAATCATGGATAGCCAAGTTGTACCTGCACAGATCACAATCTCCGTTACACAGCCAACCAATCGGAATCACCATTCTGTCCAATCACAATTGCTGTTAATCTGTCTAATCAGAATCGTCACAAACTGGAACGGGAAAGTCAAATGAAGGTCTATATAGTAGACCATGTATTAGTGTAAGTTTTGTAAAGGAAATGCATTTAAATTAAAAAAACAACTCAAACAATGGAGAGTGTGAGTAAACCATTGTCAGCTGTGAATGCAATGCATGCCATGGATATGTGAAAAATGTGCTGTGGAGATGAAGGGTGCACACACAAAAAAAAACACAAAGGGTGTGCCACATCAGCTGATGACACTCACAGCTGCACAGGAACAAACAGGACCGTCTATATCAGGCAGAGTGGGAGGGAGGGGCATGAAAGAATGCTCCAGTCCCCCCCAGTCAACAAAGTACATACAGTTCTTGGTTCGGAGTGGAACCAACCACAATTTCACAAAGCCCTACTACTGTTGTCTGTGTCCTATTCGACCCAAATCTCTCTTTTAAGAACCATATCAACGTCATTACAACGACTGTGTATTTCCATCTACGAAACATTGCCAGAATCCGTCCCATTCTGTCATCCATTCATCCATGCAGTTGTCTCATCTAGGCTACTGTGACACCCTTCGCTCTGGATTACCTCAATTGACTATTAACAATAACAAATGACAGCTAGTACAAAATACCGCTGCCAGGATATTAACCAGGCCAAGAAAATGTTGTCACATTGTGTCGAAGTGTCCTTGAGCAAGACACTGAACCCCTAACTGCCATCGGTATGTGAATGTGTGTGTGAATGGGTGAATGTGAAATACATTGTAAAGCGCTTTGGAGAAAAGCGCTATATAAATGCAGTCCATTAACCATTTACCATCACCCCTGTGCTCATTTCTCACACACATCTCATTTTAAGATTCTACTTTTAACCTGCAAAATATTACAGAACCTTGCACTCCTATCACCCCTAGTACCTCCATCCTTATATTACAGCTAGACCCCATCAAACAATGCTGGTCTCCTAAATATTCCAAAAATAAATAAAACAACAGTAGGTAGCAAGGCTTTCTCCTATCAAGCCCCTCGTCTAAATGGCATCATCACACTATCCACATCCGAAAGTCTAGCTCGGTCAATCTAATCAAGAGTAAATTCAAAACACAACTTCAGCTTCAGACATCAGCCTTTGACATCTAGTCTGAACCAAGGATACAGTCGTCCTTGTTTTCAATTTAGGTATTTAGCAGATGCTCATAGCCAGAGCGACTTCTACGTCTAATGCAGTGAGAGCAGTGTAGTGCTTCAAGAAACTAGGATACCATGAACCTAGCATCTGTCTGAACAATATGCTATGCATCTTTTTTTTGTTATCAATTGTTTTTATTCATTATATCACAAACACAATACAATTATGCCAACATAACATAGTATACATAGACGCATCGTTAATAAAAACAAGATACATATACATACAACACAATACAACACACACCATAAAACTAACGCACTAAATTGAAAATAATATAGTCAATTGATTTAGGTCATATCTGTATGCAAATTACATCCTGCACATAATTCTACATTCATTCAAACTCTGAACTCTGACTGGGGAGGGTAGCCGGTTAGGGGAGGGAGTCTGGGAGATACAGTAGGTGGGTTATTGCTCTGAGTGGTGTCATAATTAAATGTAATGTTGATATGGCCTTCTGACTATCAAGAAAAATAAAAAACATGGCACTTAACGTCAAATAGGTTGCCGACCCCTGGTATAAATGAATGTGAAAATATGATATTTAAATGTCACTATGTTTAGATGGATTTAAATGCCATGTGAAACACAGCTAAAGGTAGAGCACAGTAGGCTATGTATCTGTGAGCTAGAGCAGTAGTTCTCATCATGGGGTTCCGGGGACCGGGGACCCCCAGGGGTACTTGAGAGGGTTACAGGGGTTCCCACCCAGATGAACTGATACTAGGAGGAACCAAATGTACCCTTACTGGGTGTGCAATCTGGGAACCTATTCGGTTAAAAAATAAAAAGGAAAAAAACAAATCTTTTCACCTTTGTTTTTGCCCCATGGGGGCACCACCTCCTTTTTTGTGCAGAATAGGAACTCGGTTTGGCTCCTCCCCTTTCTTAGTCCACAACATCCTCCTACAAGTGAAATAATTGCCTCAACTGCCTATTCTACTCAAATGTGCCAACAGGTCAGTGCAAAGCGAGTCCATCTGGGACACATAATAACAATTTACAGCGTCCCCTTTATACCTCCCCGGAGGCTATTTATACAATGTACAATCATCATATCAGTTTCAGTAACGGTCGGTTTCATGCATCTGACTCATTCTGACCTCGGTATTCTTTGATTGCAGAATGGGCAGATATTGGAGAGCCCTTCACATGCTTGCACAAGTGCTCTCAACTCACTACTGTAGTGTGTGGGGAAACAGAAAAGGCCTTGACGCACTGTGGAAAGAGGTGGCTTAAGGGGGTGCAGTCAGATCTCGGCGCTTACGTGATTTTTCCGCAAAGTGGGTGTCCATGGCTCATTGAAATATTATATCAAAGTACCAACCTTATTGTTGAAGGACTGCTTGTTGTAGTGAACTAAAAGTAACAAATTAACTCATCGACTGCCACAGTTTATTCATAATGTACTCACCGCTGTGCCAGCGATTTGCGTGTTTTTTTATTTTGTAATATTTCATTCAAATAAATTGTCTGACTGCTTTTTTAAACACATATGACAAATCTGCCAGCAGAGAGCAGCAAATAGACACCTTGATCACCTCGCTGACTCGATCTCCCCCCCCCCCCCCAAACAGAGTCAAACAGTGAAATACGTCATACCGGATGTGACGTTTTCGCAGATTGCCGATCGTACCTAAAGTACGATGTGAAACACAGCGACGATGACTGTCCGTCACCCAGACTAAAGAAAATAGAAGTGGAGCTCTCGGTTCGTTTTTTATACCGTGTGAAAAAACGTGTTTTTCCCTATTCTGGCCGAAAATGACCGGGGGGAAAAAATTAGAACTGGAAACGGAATCTGCGTCATGAAACCGGATCCCGGTGTGGGTGAAGTAAGTGGAACTCGAAACCTATGATGAAAAATAAACAGAATAGCGCGATCAAAGATTAAACCACAATTAATCACTAGATCGCATTAATGCGATCTTGGCGGACAAGTGCGCTATTTATTAGATCGCATTAATGCGCGATTGGCGGCTTATGTGAAAAACTAGAATTGAAAAAAAACTTACATTTTAGTTAACTGAAAAAAAAGAGGCTTTACAAAAAAATAACTAACTGAAACGATTTAGTGTTTCCAAAACTAACTAAAACCTTAGTTTTGTGTCCTCAAAAATAGCTTTAAAAATGTGCAGATCTTGACCTACAGGCAGCCTCTACACAAAACAAACAAACAAACACATACACATACACATACACACACACAAACACACAGACAGACACACACACACACACACACACACACACACACACACACACACACACACACACACACACACACACACACACACACACACACACACACACACACACACACACACACACACACACACAGGGCCTTCGGCTTGGTGGAGATAATTATGACAGCAGTTTACTCAATAGAGTATAGATTGTGGCAGTGGTGGAAGAAGTACTTACATTTTGTACTTATAAGTAAAAGTAGCAATGACACATTAACTACTTAACAATAGAACGGTTATTTCATTCGGCGACCACGCACGTGCGTACAAAGAGTCTCCTTTGTGTCTCCTACCGGAACCGCTGCCTACTGGTCCGTTAGTCATCAAATTATTGTCTTAGGAATGAGACAAAAACTAAAAAATATCCATGAATTCAAGTCTCCATGGGGTGAATAATCCATAGAAACAAAGTTTTTTTTGGGTGAACTGTCCCTTTAAGTATTCAATCAATCAAAATGTACTTGTGTCTTGGCCTCAAAATGTATTCAAGTACTAAAAGTAAAAGTATACTCATTATGCACAATGTAACATTTCACATGTTTCCAAATGTGCAAAACAACCGCAATGCAGTCTTTCTAGTTTATTATGCTTATGCTCAGCATGAGGTATGATCAAGACTGAATCACCTGCAGTGCTGCTACATAATTACCATTAATAATCAGAGAAAATGTCAACATGTACAGCGACCTTCCTTAACTTCCACAGATGCTTCTTCTTTAGCAAATCTAAACAGAAATCCACAGCAGCAAAATGTGCTACAAGTAAAATAGTAAAACTTTCTAGATGTGTTCCATTTTAGCAGTGTTGTCACGTTATGAACAACTGGCTGTGGTTCTGAATATTTGAGTACTGGTAGTGTGTGTGTGTGTGTGTGTGTGTGTGTGTGTGTGTGTGTGTGTGTGTGTGTGTGTGTGTGTGTGTGTGTGTGTGTGTGTGTGTGTGTGTGTGTGTGTGTGTGTGTGTGTGTGTGTGTGTGTGTGTGTGTGTGTGTGTGTGTGTGTGTGTGTGTGTGCGTGCGTGCGTGCGTGTGTGCGTGTGCGCATATGCGTGCGTGTGCCAAAATGTTTTGATATGCTTATCGTGTTTTCTAAACAGAGAGAGAACCTACCATCTGTCACTTCCCTGATATCCTGAAAAGTGCAATCATTCCGCCATTTAGTATGACATTGTAGGCACATACACAGTCTTCTATTATCAGCCTTGACATGAGGGTCAGAGTAATTTATCAAGATGATTGCAAAACAGCGATGAGGCTTCTCCGTCTCTCAACTGTGAATGACCTACATTTCAGAATGCATAAGCAGACAAGAATGACAAGACTGTCAATAACAGATGAAATGGGGGGGGGGGGACTAGATTAAAGGCTGCATGACACATTGATTTTAATTTCATAGTGTCTTTGGCCTTCTCTCCAAGTCACACGCTGAGAGCACAATGCAAGAAGTGATGTACTGTATGAAGACGTGAGGAGAAGTGAAACAATGTAGCATTATGCTGATAGATGTGAAAAACAACAGTGGTTCCTATCTGGCATCTACTGTAAAAGCTAACATTTGCATAAACCTTGTACTGTATATCTACCTATAGCTATACCTTGCACGTGTTTTCCCACTGAAGTCCTTTAGAAATGGTTAGTTACATGGTGTCCTATAGTGTGTCTGTTCCACACCTGCCAGGTCATAATGATTCATTTCATATTTTTGTTTAACCAGGCAGGTCCCTTAAAAACATTCTTATTAAAGGAGTATGACAGCCTTTATGACACATGGGCCCTTTGTGGATACTTTGATAGAACTTCATACCTTTTGTTTTTGTTTTTTAATATATCTTTCTAATATTGAGATATATTGCCCTATTCGTGATTGCTATTGATGTGTGATACCTCTCAAAACATATCTTAAACACCTCAAAATCGCATGAAACTTACATGCTATTCCAATGTGGTTATTCTTACTTGTAGATCCATTGTGCCACTCGCTTACACCCCCCTTCCAGGCATACATGCATATAACGGGACTATGGGACTTATGGCAGAATTTACCTAAATTATGAAATCTAAGTAAGAACCCCAACATCAGTGTAGCAAGTTTGTGTGGAATGTTTTGTGTGATTTCAAATCCTATCCCAGAGAAGAGCGGCAAATTACCCACACGTGAAAAAGGCCGGTACGCTCCTTTATGGACGGCCTGGATTTTCATTCTTGAAAGTCTGTCAACATATAACAGCTTGCAGCATCCATCTGATTGTTGTTCCTTGTCCTCTGCAAACAGCTATTTCGAGTGTAACTCGCACCTCGATACTCAAAATGTATGGTGTCATTTCTCTTGGCTCTATCTGGGCAATGATGCTGCATCAGCAGATCAAGGCTCCCCACCTGGCAGGCCTGAACATTTTCTTACCAGCATAGTGCAAATCCCCAGTCCCTGACGCACATGGAGCTGTGATGGGATTTTTGCACATGACAAATTAACTTACATCATCCTTTCTTAGTAAGAAGTGCCAACCTTGGCAATGTTGACCTTCACTGGCATAGCAAAGTGGCCATCCGTAGGAAGGTTTAGTTGCATAGCACTAGCACCCATCCAGAGTGGTAACATAAAGTGCTGCACAAGAATAAATATCTTTTATCTTAAATAGTAAGATAAAAAATTTAAAAACAACACGAGACATAAGTCCAAGGGAAGGAGGTTCCAGAGTAGATTTCAAAGTGTTTAAATAAACTTGACATTGACATCCTTAATGAGTGTTTGTACAGTATGTATATTTGAATGTGTGTATATGGGATGTATACATAATCTAGGTTTTTGTGTGCTTGTGTGTATAAGTATGAAGTCTTGAATGTAAATGCAGAATATTTTTGAGTGTTCGTTCATTACGAACATTGTAACTGTTATATGTTAAACTGACATGTATAAAGGATAGAGCTTCAGCCTATGCCTTTTCGATCAACCAGATAGAAATGTTTTGTGATACTGTTGATGAAGATCAAAATAAACAATCTACATCTAAAAAAAAATCGCTTTACATTAAATATCTTCGCTGAAAATAGCCGATCCACAAGCTCACAACTTGGCTCACAACTTAAATCCCAGCATTGGTATTCTATGAAAACTTTAGCAGAAAATAGCTGATCGACAAGCTCACAACGCATCACGGAATACCTACACAGGGCCCGTAAAATTTGGAAGGCAGTCGTGGCCAATCGGAATGGAATCTGAAAGTTCTGACAGATACATCTTGATCATATGTCGCCAGAATGTGTACCGATTTACGTGAGTGTTGGACAAAATCTGGTGGAGTAGTAACTGGTGGAAAATTTAGTCACAAATGGTCGGAGCCTATCAGGGGAGTTGCAATCCGAGGAATCCAGGGGGAGCAATGTTTCAATTGTACTATCTTCGGTTCAAGTGCTACAGTATAGGCCAAAATGTGAAGCGGAATGTTAAAACGCCATCATGAGGCCAATAAAGAAAATGGCCTACTGGGAGTGTGCATGCAAAGTTTTACGGCAAAATGGGCCCCTCCCGTGAACATTGAAAGTCAGTCGTAGGGAATCGGAAAAATCTGACAGATTCATCTTGATCACATTTCAAATTAAATATTTCTTTCAAGAACAAAACAAAAATCTTTAATTTATATATTAGAATAGACACACAAGCCTTTTACTATATATGGCCACAATGAGGTATGTTTTGGATTTTTAGTTTGCGATAACTGGAAGAACACAAGTCCATATTTCACCATGATCCATAATCTCCAATCTAGTCAGCTGACAGTGATACAGTCTGATAGCACAACAGGCTGGCAGAATAAGGTCAGAGGTGTGATTTATTGGGCACAGTTTAAAAAAATAAAAAGAGACCCGGACGGTTGGCGTGACCGTCTGGGCACCTAGGCTGGTAATCCAGCCTGACAGCGTGACGTGGATTCGACTCCCGATTCCGACGACCTTTGCTGCGTGTCACCCCCCCCATCTCCCCCCCATTTTCTCAGCCTACTCTGTAATCAAAAAAGCCAAAAATATAGCTTTTAAAAAAAAGGCAACTAGCTTGGAAGTTAAAGGATCTAAACCATGAATATATATTTTTTTTTAATATTTAATATCATATTGTTTATGTCCCTCAAACTAATTGTCTTGCTTAAATCAAGCCTCAGATATACTCATTCCAACTAACTTCTCTCTGGCTTATAAAGCACTTTCAACTGCAATACCACATTGTCCTGATTTGCACATGGCGCTATTGAGCCAGTTGGTATGCATGTTATCTCCTGGTTCTGAGTGGAGGGGGAAAAAAAGGGGGATTCTTTTTTTTTTTTTAAGTTGGAACTGAAAAACGGGAGGGATTGTACCACTAGTGACGTCACTTTCGGGGCTAAATCAGTTTGGCCTGTTTTGAGACCAATTTACATAAAACCCCAGATATGCTGTGAAAGCCTGAGTGCTCAAACTGGGGTATTTTTGGGGATAGTAGAGAGGTAGGGGAGACCAAAAACACACAAAAAAGTTAAAATTCATGGTGTAGTCCCTTTAAGTGTATTTATTGTCAATTTGTCCTCTGCATTCAGACCATCCTATGACGCAGTGTGCAGCTATTCTCTGGCGCCCAGGGACCAGCACCTGCCACCTGCTCTAACTGTCACATTAGATTGACAATATTACGTAAAGTGTCGATGTGCATCATGTACGTAATACATAAAGGTGGCAACTGTTGAGAGAAGGGAAGACAAATTAGTCAGTCATAAGCAAATCGTGAGAACATCTGAAAAGCATGAAAGAGGACGTAATCCTGCTTGTAGTCCCCCCAACACACACATACACACACACACACACACGTGCGCGCACGGTCAAGGACCAAATCAATGATTAAAGAAAAGGTAGTTTGTGGTGTGAAGGAGGTTGTGGATGTTTCCACTGGAGATGTTCGCACACACACGCATGCACACATACACACGCACACGCACACGCACGGTAAAGAAGGACCAAGTCAATGTTCAAAGAAATAAAGACATGTCGTAATCCTCATTAAAGCCTACAGGCATCCCTTCTCCAGGCTGCAGTGTGCGAAGGGTATAGGCTCCATATCCACGCCTCCCTTTGAAGTAGGAGGTTGTGGATGTTTCCACCTCTATGTGTAAGCTTTACCTTCCCAATCCCTTATATTCTCAGGCACACAACAAGACCTTTTCGGTTCCCATGATTACCTGAACAGCTATAACGAACAACTCTAGGATCTAATCTAATGAAAGCCATGGTTATTTGGCAGAAAGGTTGTGTGCCTGACGTGAGTGGCAAACAATCTGTAAGATGTGTAAGATATACCCATGGGCACTCAAAGGGCCACAATGGAAATAGGCTTTGTGACCCTTATTTATTGAATGACATTTTGCACAGCACATTTGCACATTTATAAATTGGCACAGTTTATAAATGCACATTTATGATGGGAAGTGCAATATACTGTTCATTAGTGCAATATGGAGAGAGTGCAATATATTTGTAATGTGAAGTTTTATTGTTAAGTTTTGATTGAATGCTTAACAGTACCTATTGTGTATCAGTAGATTGGGCTGGACCATAGTCAGGATGTCAGAGGGGGGGGGGGGGTTGTGATGTGCTTTTGCAATTGCTAATATTCATGTTGTAGTATAGTGTGAAGGATAAAGAATCATTATTTTTGTAGTTCATAGAGATTTGTAATAATATATATGTGTGGGTTAAATGTATAGGTATTCGTGTATTTATAATGTTTTAGAATGAAAATAGCCGATCTACAAGCTCACAACGCGTTGCATAGCGAGTCGTTGTGAGCTTGTAGATCTGCTTTTTTCAAACATTTTAGTACTTTTACTTTTGGTACTTTAAGTACATTTTGATGCCAATACTTGTGTACTTTTACTCAAGTAATTTTTTTATTGTGGACTTTTACTTGTAACAGAGTACTTCTACAATGTAGTATTGATACTTTTACTTAAAGACGGGGTGCCGTGATTTTCAGTGACCCCCCCCCCCCCCCTAAAACATAATCATCATGTATTATGGTTATACTAGGAGGAAGATTTTTTTCAAAAAAGTGTACAGAAATTGTTAAAATTATGTTTTTATGTGGACACGCCTCCAGTTCATTAAGTATACCTGGTTCTCACCTTAGCACCTCCTCCACCACCTTAGCACCATCCACCTGTCCTAGTCCCTCCTCCTCCTCATGCCCACACCTGTTGTGTTATGATAATGAGGGGGAGGGTATATTTTTTACAATGTCACTAAAGCGCTGTTTCTCTATTGGCACGTTTGACCCTCAAGGTTTCAGCCTCCAGGTAGAAACTCAAAATAGTCAGAGAAGACATGAAACACCATAAAAAACACCACCAGGGGGCTTAATGAAGTTCTATCAACCTCATAGACACATGAAAAACAGAAAAAGTGCAAAACCATGGCACCATCTCTTTAAGTAAAACATTTGAGTACTTTTTCCACCACTGCCTAAGTGTGAGATGAAGATCAGCGTGTGCTTTAAACAGAATCAGCTTAAGGTGATGCAGGACATTAAATGGGCGAAGCCGAGAAGCATGTTTTGAAATATTAAAACAAACAGTTCTGCAATGTATGGCTACTCACTACTGTTGCAATATTATGGATAATTGAGTCGATCTTCTACTGTCAGTCGTTAAATGCCCCGTTGTAGAGTTGTGACGAGACCAGCAGATACCTAAAGGAAAAATCTTTATATATTCAAATATATATATATTCAAATCCCATCTCTTATGAGGGTTCCCCTCCACCAGTTATTGTCTCCGCCAGGCCGAAAGGCATGGCGAGAGAGTATGTTTTGCACCTTGTCCGAGTCCGTCAGTCGGTGTGTGTGTGTGTGTCCGTCCGTCCGTCCGTCCGTCCGTCCGTCATTCTGTCATTCTGTCATTCTGTCATTCTGTGTACAGCTAATCTCCGGCACCGTTGGCTTGATCTATATATACAATTGGAAAGTGGCAAGCGTGGCTGTTTGTTTGTCAGATCTGTTTGTCTGGGTGTTCAAAAAGTTACGTTTCGGTTTCGGTTTCACCACATCCATGAAAAACAAGCGGACCATCATGGGCTCTGATGTTGCCAAATAATGTGCGAGAAACAAGCACCGGTGTTGCAATGAACTTCTACACGTACACGGCTACACGCTCTACTGTCTCCGATGTGCGGGCCAGGCTACTAGATGGAAGGGCCGCGTAGCGGCCCGAACCTCTAATACTGTACAAACTAAACTAGCTTTGTCTCCGGCGCTCTCCGTGGCGCTGAGTAGACTGAAATCATTGGTGCTGAATGGACTATAAAATACGAAGCAATCAACCTTGTATACTTTCCAGTGGTGGAAAGTAACTGAGTACATGTACTCAAGTACCGTACTTAAGTACACAATTGAGGTATTTTTTACTTTACTGGAGTGTATCAAATTTTCAGTACTTTTACTTCTACTCCATTACATCTCAGAGGCAAATATTGTACTTTTTACTCCACTACAATTATCTGATTTACATGTTGTGAGCTTGTAGATCTGCTATTTTCACATTATTTATCTGTTCAAGCAAGTCTAAAATAAATGTAATTTACAATTCCAAGTGCTTGTCAGGGTGGGGGGTCCTCCTCAGTTCAAATATGATTATTTTGGGGGGGTCGCGGCCTGAAAATGTTGAGAACCACTGCAATATGTCACATGACCCATTAAGACAATGGTGCGCCGAATAAGCCAAATGCAAAAATTATGCACCGACAACAAACTGTAAAATGATTAGGCTATATATCACTAGCAGACAAGTTGAGGCGCAAAGCACTAGGCAATGCCTAATAGAAGGCATTCTTCATAACCCACTTAAATACATAGTCGTTGTAAAGAATGTTGTCATCCTGCGTCTCCAGAGTGGGAGCAGTGGTGTAAAGTAACTCAGTACATTTACTCTCAAGTACTTTACTTGAGGTATTTTTACTTAACTGAAGTATTTCCAATGTTCAGTACTTTTACTTTTACTCTACTACATCTCAGAGGCATATATTGTACTTTTACTCCACTACAATTATTTGAAAACTTGAGTTACTAGTTACTTTGCAGATTTTGATTATTATTACAAAACATACATTAATCACTTCAGCCCTATATACATTTTGGCCATTTGAAAATAGCCGATCTACAAGCTCACAATGCCATGGGACACATTGTGAGCTTGTAGATCTGCTAGTTTCTAATGATTTTTATACATTTGAAAACTTGTGAAATGGGACATTCTGCATAATGAATACTTTCTACTATTGGTACTTTAAGTTAATTTTGATACCAACACTTTTGTACTTTTACTCAATTACATTTTGAATTCTGGACTTTTACTTGTAACAGAGCATTTCTAAATTGCAGTATTGATACTTTTACTTAAGTGCAGAATGTGAGTACTTTTTCCACCAGTGAGCGGGACTCGGGAGTGATTCCAGGACCATGGACAGTTCCTCAGCGGTCTGCCACATTAATACCACAGTTCAACACAAAAAACAACACATTAGACCAACTGGGCTCTTCAACGGTTTTCAGACCAAGGACTTGCAGATTAAACTTCTGGTACAACTCAAACTGAGATTGAAAATCAGTAGGCTATAGATTAAACTTAAGCTTTAACCTATGCTATGTTTGTGTCTGTCCGGTTAGGTGCTAGTGATAAACATGGATGTTTTGCGCCGATTGGTGACAAGAGCTCAGAGGTTTAAAATACGGTTATGATGGGTGCACATGTGGTGCCTACTCCGAGTACTCCGACCCCCCAATATCATGTGGGGACAAGGGTAGGAAGGGGGGGGGGGCTCTTGTGCTCTTATACAATATGTCACATTGAATAAGAGCACAAGAGCCCCCCCCCCCCCCCCCGGTCTTGTCTTGTCTTGTCTAGGCATGTGGAATAGCGACATGATCGTAATACACAGAGTATTAGGAGAACAGCATCTATAGCTGAAAACGCAGTGTACTACTGTGTGTGCAGTAATAGCTGTGGATTCCCTTCCCCCGGCGGTCACAGTGATTTGGTTCATTCCTGTAGAGGAGGCGTGTGAGCGAGGTGTTTGACAAGCAGGCGGCTCACTTCACTTGGTGGAGCGAGACCAAGAACAAAGTGGAAAGATGGAGATGTAAAAACGGATCAGTTGCCACAAATGGGGTAAGTTTGTTCCTTGAAATGTATACCGTTGCTGCTGCTGACTGTTCTTGCAGGTTTAGGCGGCTACTGTGAATAAAGCGGAGCTTTTTGGCTGGTAAGAAGTGTGACGGTACGCCTATGTTAAGATGATAATGTGTTAGCCTGATATTGATAAGGGACTTTGAAATTGACCGCGCTAAAAAAAAGCTAAAAGCTCCGGCAAAGAAACACTTGATTGTCAAAGTTTGATCGTCTTGGCTTATTGGACTATTTAACCTACCTGCGAGTATTTTATTTGACCAAGGGTGATCAAGGGTGGGATGGTTTTATGGCTATACGCTATAATCTTTCAAAAGAATAGGTGTCAATGTGGAATCACGTTCAAGTCCAGAGTGGCAGCATCACAATCTGGGAACGCATTCTGTAAAATAAAAAGGGAACAAATATGTTTTCCCCTTTGTTTGTTTTTTATACCTCTGGGGGCACCACCTTGATACAGGACTGTCATTTATTATATGACAGATGACCGTCTTGTGATCCAAGGCTAGGGGGCACCACCTACTTTTTTGTGTAGAAACAGTAATTGGGTTTGGCTCCTCCCCTTTCTTAGTCCATTTCCTCCCGGGTGCTTCTGTGTTTATCCTTACTCTTACTCTTACTCTTACACTGCACGTTTAGAGGAGTGGTGCTGAGAGATAGCAGCATCATAACCTGATTGTCATGGCGAGTATGTTTTGCACCCTGTCCGTCCGTGTGTGTCCGTGTGTGTGTGTGTGTGTGTCCGTGTGTGTGTCCGTGTCCGTGTGTGTGTCTGTCTGTGAACAGCTAATCTCCGGCACTGTTGGCATGATGGCAGCGAAACTGTGCACACACACTCCCTGGATGCCAATTCAGAACCTCTGCCCCAAATATTTCACATGGGCCTGTTCTTACTTATTACTCCACCGATCTATGTAAAACTTCGTATGTACACTCCCTGGAGGCCAAGGAAAACCCTCTGCCCTGCATTTTTCACATCTGCCTTTTATAGCGCCACCAGTAGGCCGACTTATGTAAAACACATGTTTGGATATTACACCTTCAGATGTTATCCAAATTTCACACAAATCGGTACACATGATCTCTATAGTCATGTGATCAAGACATATCTGCTAGATTTTTCATATTCCATCCTGATTGGCCCGTTTTGAACGAAATGATGCAAATCATGAACGCAGCGTCCGTGTGGTGACACTTTGCACATAGGCGGCGGGTAATGAAGGCTAGGGTAGGCTAAGCCTTCCCAAATGTTATGCTGGGAAATTCTGTGAATTGTGCAAATTATATATAATATATGTGCGCAACATTATTTAGTAGATTTTTTAATAATAAATCAGTAAAATCAGGCAAAAATAAGAATTAAATAACCTAACCCTAACCTAACCCTAACCCTAACCCTAACCCTAACCCTATAACCGAAATAAAGTAACCAAAAACCAAAAATAAACTAACATAATCCGCCCAGAAACGCAATTCTTTGCGCACGGGCGCTTCGCGTGCGCCCAAACCCCAGCCTTCCCAATTGTCAAGCTCACCCGCCGCTTATGACTTTGCACGCACATTGGCACTACGTTGAGGAACAATTTTTGCAAAACTTTTTTTTTCATTACTCCTACAGTACAAAAGATCTGTCAGATTTTTCACATTACAGCCTGATTGACGAATTCCAAACATTGCTGGCCCACACTAACCTACCTGACCTGGCGGAGACCTGTGCTCCGAGGAGCACTTTTTCTAGTTTTGCATCATCCTCATTCTGAAACTTGCATCCTTACAGCACCAAATCAATATAGCCTACCAAAATCCCAAGAGAAACTTTCCTTGGTGAAAAATGATGTAACCAATAAAAGCTCTGATCTTGTCAGAAGATAATTTAGAATTAGATTGCCATGTTATTGTTTGTCTCTCACAGTGCCACAGTGCAGTCGTCTGTTTGTGCACAAAGATGAATTTGTAAATTAGACCTCCAAACATAGGCCTATGTTGTAAGATAATTTACTGAAATAGTCCTCTGACAGAACAAACTGTCCTTCTCCAATTATATGGTGCATTTGGGAAAAGTAGGCCTAGGTGTTTATTTTAGGACTCTTGTTTTTTTTTTTTATTAACCTTTGATAAAAGCATATGCAAGCAATAACACAAGTGGATAGGGATCTAATTAAATGAAGGAAAACATAATGAAAACGTGTTCAGGATATTGGCTAAACGTGCTTGCTAGCATGATGTAAGCATCTACAAGAGATTTGATTTCTTAACTTAAGGGGAAAAAAGGATTTACAAAAATATCCTGCATGTTTGCGACTTTGCTGGGTATTTTTGGCTCGTTCTGACAACTTTCACTGTTTGACCTAGATCTATCTATAAAGTCTGTGACTGTGACTGTAACTGTGTGTGTGTGTGTGTGTGTGTGTGTGTGTGTGTGTGTGTGTGTGTGTGTGTGTGTGTGTGTGTGTGTGTGTGTGTGTGTGTGCGCCTGCCTGCCTGCGTGCGTGCGTGCGTGCGTGCGTGCGTGCGTGCGTGCGTGCGTGCGTGCGTGTGTATAGGTGCACACTATTTGTTTTTATATTTGGCAGCCTAGGACTTGTCCTTGTATGCTCTCCTTTATGTGGACATGAATAAATTGTTAAAATGTGTGTGTGTGTGTGTGTGTGTGTGTGTGTGTGTGTGTGTGTGTGTGTGTGTGTGTGTGTGTGTGTGTGTGTGTGTGTGTGTGTGTGTGTGTGTGTGTGTGTGTGTGTGTGTGTGTGTGTTGCTATTGGCCTGTACATTTACTTATGATAAGATGGACTTTATAAATCCCCAAGTGGAAACTGGCCAATTTAGTCATATATGTGTTTATATATTAAAATAATAACTTTAACTTTTTCTCATTTAACATTTTTGACTGGTGGAAGATAAGTTGCTTATGGTGTAACGGTATACACTATACAGGATACAAATAAACAAACTCTAACTATCAAATATGTTAATGGTCCCTTCTGTTAAATTAAATTAGGAGACACAGTGAAACTAAAACAATTTAACAAATTAAACAAATTGCCCCCCCCTTGGCTATTGACTGCTTAATTAATCTATATTACTGCAGTCAATGATGGTTCACGCACAAAATTGCTACCACAGCTACACAAATCAAACAAAAGATGTTCATGAATGGCTTGAGTCAAAGGACTCATCATTAGATAAATAAAGACTAGATGCTACCAGTGCAGTTGGTTGGTTGGTGATTCCTCACCCAAGTAAAACTATAGCAGTTTAATCCATTAAGACATTAATTTCTTTGGCTATTCAAAAATAGCAGATATACAAGCTCATAGCGCGGCACCGAGTGCCGCGCTATGAGCTTGTAGATCTGCTATTTTCGTGAAAATGTGTGCAAATATTTTTAAAGCAAATCAACAAGCTCATACTTGTATATCTACTATTCTTGAATAGCCAAAGAAATCTAAAATGACACAGATGCGTTCCCAAGGCGCTTTACAAAATGCATCACATGATTCACCCATTCACACACATACATTCACACACCGGCGGCGGAGGAAACCATGCGAGGCACCAATCGGCTCATCGGGAGCAATTAGGGGTTCAGTGGCTTGCTCAAGGACACTTCGACACCGACTCTAGGGGAGCCCGGGATTGAACAAGTGGCCGCCAAATACATGAAACGCTGGCATAAACAAACAAGACACACAGCTCATAGGCACAAACAATACATTGGCATTGGCAAAAAGCCAGCCACATCAGAAGGATTAAAAACGCTAGTGAATTAATTAGTTTTGAGCCTTGGACGTAATTCATTAAGAGCGGGAAAGCATCTGTGTCGTTTTA
This sequence comes from Gymnoscopelus braueri, assembly GCF_963280865.1. Classification (NCBI taxonomy): domain Eukaryota; kingdom Metazoa; phylum Chordata; class Actinopteri; order Myctophiformes; family Myctophidae; genus Gymnoscopelus; species Gymnoscopelus braueri. The sequence continues at coordinate 21,935,739 of NC_137623.1, read as the reverse complement.
AGATTTTTAGGTCTACAAGCTCATAGCGCGGATATGAGGATAGGATAGAGTAATATGGCCTATCTATACACATTGACATACAGTACATCAGAATCAGAATCGATCTTTATTATGTAGTTAAAAGATAGATAGGGAGTCATATCATAAAAGAAAGAGTAGAGGGGGAGGCATAAAGTGCATAATGTATGACTAATTTGCATAATAAATGAATTAAGTAAGTAATAAATAAGAGTCCTACACATACACACTGTAGGCTACATACACGCACAGATACATGCAAACAAGGGCGCCGATACTGTGGGTGCCTCTGGGCTAAAGCACCCAGGAGAAATGACGAGCACCCATCACAAACTAATCACAAAAAAAAAAAAAAAACTCTGACATCTGCACTTCATGGAGTAATTTTTTTTGTACCAAATTAACCAAATTAACCGCATTAAAGTAACAAAAAAAATTACACCCAGTGTGAAGAGAGTGGTGCCTTTGAATTAGTGTAACTGGTTGCATCCTTGTGTTGCAATCAGCTGCAGCTGTTGAGGCCGTGCTCAAACGGACGGACGGACGGACGGACCCAGACTGACGGTCAAGTGTAGGAGTGGCTGGCACCACTCAAAAAAATGCGTGCGCGTGCTGGCCACGCATGCACGTGCAGCCAGTGCGCTTGCGTTGCACACCCAATAGCGCGGACATAAATCGGAGCCTCTGCATGCAAATATACATAAATACATACATACATGCCGCGTGTATGCCTATGCCTATCTTTCTGAGGGTAAATGACAAGTGCTGTCTGAGTCACCTGCTGTGTGATGTCCATAGAGAGAGAGAGAGGCTGCTGCCTTGATTGTACGACTTTCACTCGCGATTAGCGGGCTGCCCCCTGAGTGATCCTCGGCGAAGACCACATGTGTCATTGCCCGCTCCATTCATGGTGTTTGTCTAATTTCATGCCTCTTAGGTCTTGCAAATAGGAGCAGGACGAAGGCCCATACCAGTGTGCTTGGCTGGGCCCTTTGATTAGAAGTCTTGGTCGGCGATGACAGCAGGGTGGATAACACACGACAGCCTCAAACACTGGCTGACAGAGATGTGGCGCGATGAGGTGAGGCGCAATTGGCAGTCACTCATCAATCTGTCACAGATGCTCCGTCAGTCCCATCATGCTGCACTGTATTTATATATCGTCGCTGTTGGACAGAAACCCTTGTAGAAAACCTTGTATCCCCATTTCCCTTTTTCTTAACGTTTTTTTCCCTCCGTAAAATAATGGCCTACTCAGTCGAGTGTTGCGCAAAAGTAGCGAAAATAGTGTTGCGTTGTGAGCTTGTAGAATGTAGAAAAGTTTGTAAAGTGAAAGTTGATATGGTTAAGGGTGCAGTCACACCAAACTTTGATTCTGCCTACAGTATAAGGCGGATTCTGCCAATGCTTTTCAATCGGTTTTTTTTTCAACACACCTTAGTTTCACGGAAATCTGCGAATGGCAACAAACCGCTCCGTTCCCATTGAAAAGCATTGGCAGAATCCGCCACATATAGGCAGAATCAAAGTTCGGTGTGACTCGAAGTGCACCCTAAGTGTGTATCTTATTTTGTTGTGTGTGTTGGTAGACATGGCATTGTAAGGTAGAATGTGAAATGGAATGAGAATACAGAATGCGTCAGCAATGTGTACAGAGACCAACCATTATCCTTTAAGTGAACACAGCCACTGAAATCACTGGGAAAATATAGACACTTGACCTATAACTGCTCCCTCATACGCTCAACATAGCAGCAGATTGCAGGGTAAATTCCAGAAAAGCAATTTCTCTTATAGGAGATCAGTAAATACCCCCTATATATGATCATCTATGGCCACATGCATGCATAGCATGGAGTGTGTGGCATAGATGGTCAGGGCACAGGGGTATGATGGGAGTGTGGTCGTCAAGTGGCATACTGCAGGGTTCCTACACAAGTATGGAAAGTATGTAAAAGTATGGAATTAGATTTTAGTCATTTCCAGGTCTGGATAAGTATTGAAATAAGAAAAAAGAGTGTATAAAAATAATTATGTCTCCAGACTTTTAACATAAAATAACTCGACCAAATCCTCACATCTACCACCATATTAGTTTAAAGAAAATATAGCAATATCTCTGAATTGCGTATATATACTATCTTATACTATCTTTTGTGCGTAAGGAAATAATAATTTCCATAATTGAATGACTGTATTCATCGTCATGTCCATGGACACAAATAATAAATAAATGAGGCTGCACAGACAGCGCAAACATTTAATATTTTTGTATTGGCTCATTTTCTGTTCTTATTTATAAAAGAGAGTACATTCATGGGGAGAACAATAATATAATTTTTTTTCGATCTATTAAGGAAAATAATGAGTATGGGTAGGACCGTTTCAGTTAGTTTACTTATTTTTGTTGCTGTCAGCCAATGGAGCAAAGTCAATGGACTTTAGTTCTATTTTCTAGTTCACTGGTGAATTGTACATGAACATCACTAGTTACCGTAGTTACATAAACGTAGCTATTTGTACTCGGATGTTAAATACAGGTATGGTGTGACAAAATATGGCGTGAAAAAAATATGGTATGACAAAATAAATTTGAGTCTGGAAAAGTATGGAATAAAAAAATGTGTAGAAAGTGAACCCTGGTACTGAATGCATAGCATGGGGTCTTGACAACCAGGGCTCAGGGGAGAAAGGTATGAGATTCCAGGGAGGGTCATCAACCCTCATACATTTGGCTTTGAAGTCAATGGGGTGCCTAGAGAAGGACAAAGGAGAGAAAAGGGGAGATAAAAGGAGGGATTGTGAAATGTGCCTGCTGCACACTGACAGGTAGACGAGGCTGGGTATATATACGTATGCAGTCAACAAGGACTGTCATGAGGGCAGATCATCTGCGACCGTTTGATTGTAAACAGGTGTGTGGTTGGCATGAGGGATGGAGTTGTCATCTGCTTGATTAGACAGATATGAGGTTGTTATCATGCAACTACAATTGAACCGACTCAATTAAAACATGTGCTTTTATTACAAATGAGTGTGTACAGCAAGTATTCCTGGAGTATGGAGTGTGAGTGAGGGGGCCCCACTATGCACATCAAAGAATAGCATTGGGATTTAGAAACTTTTCCAGACCCACAGATGTCTCAAGAGTGATTTAAGATGTCTTAAGGGTGATTCTTAGTTGTGGGCCGCTGTCGCACACTGAACATAGCAGATCTACAGTACAAGCTCACAATGTGCAGCAGTGTGACCTGTTGTGAGCTTGTAGAACTGCAATTTTAGTTGTATAAAGCAGGTACTAGTCTAACTATGAGCCTTATTAGCCACTGATGTAAAAGATAAAATAAAAGATGTACACAGGTTGCTTGACAGGTGGAAACAGGAAAAATCAAAATCACCAAAGAGTGAGAGACCAATGTATATGCATTGGTTCAATAATAGAACTGTGCAAATCCAGGCAAAAGCTTTTATACTTTTTTTTGTGCCCTTGTGGCCTGCATTGTGATAGACTCCATTAGTATGCACTCAGTGTTGTTTCATTTTTCGACACTGAGCTAGATGTGACTGATAGCGACCTTCACAATAAATTGGAGGACTTTTATAACGGCATAATTAGAAGTCATGTTCAATTCTCTCTCTTTCTTTCTCTCTCCCGATCTTTCTCTCTCTCTCCAGTCGGCTTCAAGCATCTAGGCTAGTCTCCTCTGCACTAGAATTGTCTCACTGCGTTGCCTCTGCCGGTGGGCCGTGAGGGGCCACTATGACGCACCCCAACGACAGCGCCGTGGCGGCCAACTTCAGCGGAGCCGCTTTGGACAACCACGGCCTGGCGGGGAACATCTACCGGCCTTTTTCCGTGTTCAGCGTGCTGACCCTCACCTTGCTGTCCATGCTGGTGGTTGCCACCTTCGTGTGGAACTTGTTGGTGCTGGTGACCATCCTGAGGGTCAGGACGTTCCACCGCGTGCCCCACAACCTGGTGGCGTCGATGGCCATCTCCGACGTGATGGTGGCCGCCCTGGTCATGCCACTCAGCCTGTTCCACGAGCTGAACGGTCGGCGGTGGAAGCTGGGCCGCGTGCTGTGCCAGGTGTGGATCTCCTTCGACGTGCTCTGCTGCACGGCCAGCATCTGGAATGTGACGGCCATCGCGCTGGACCGCTACTGGTCCATCACCCGGCACCTGGAGTACACGCTCAAGACGCGCAAGAAGATTTCGAACTTTATGATCGCCCTCACCTGGCTGCTGTCCTCCATCATCTCTCTGTCGCCGCTCTTCGGCTGGGGGGAGATCTACTCGGAGGGGATGAAGTGCCAAGTGAGCCAGGATCCCTCCTACACCGTCTTCTCCACCTTCGGCGCCTTCTATCTGCCGCTCTGCGTGGTGCTCTTTGTCTACTGGAAGATCTACAAGGCCGCCAAGTTCCGCATTGGATCTCGTAAGAAGACTAACACCATCACACCCATGGCTGAGGTGAGTGACATCGGTGCTCTAATAAGCACATAAGCTCATCATGTAATTTCTGGCACATATTAGGCAGAATATCATCATGGCCTAGCTCAAGTCAAAGCCTCACGATGGTACATTATGTCCCTGGAGATACAGAACAAACAGAAACGAAACAAAATGCATTCATGTATCAGCCTTAGTCATATAACTCGATGTAGACATGGCTTCTTGTGGTTTGAAATAGAGTGCTGCAGATCACTGTGTAGAATGGATTACTACTATAACGTTCATCGTCTCAGTTGCAGCGGCATTCCGTGACAAATTCTCTTGCAAGCAATCTCTCTCAGCGATTCAGCAACCGGCAGAGGACATGTTCTCCCTCATTTTACTTTCTAATAAAGGCTTTACAATTGAGAAACGTCTCTGACACACAGTTTGCCATTAACCTGCCTTTGTTAGTGCGGTACAACACCTGCCTTGGTACGGCAGATGAATAAACGGAACACAAGGCAGAGCCTCTGTGGGGTTCTTGTGTGGGTGGCAGCAAACCTCCTGAAGTCATCTATTAGCTGCACCCACGCCACACACAGCCACAAAGAAACACGTGTTAGAGTGTGTGTGTGTGTGTGTGTGTGTGTGTGTGTGTGTGTGTGTGTGTGTGTGTGTGTGTGTGTGTGTGTGTGTGTGTGTGTGTGTGTGTGTGTGTGTGTGTGTGTGTGTGTGTGTGTGTGTGTGTGTTGTGCGCGCGCGCGCGTGCGTGATAAACATCAATCTTTATTTTCCTTTGTCCAGCAGTTGGGTTGTCTGCTAGGCATTATGCATGTGAGATTGGGGTCTGCAACACAAGCGGACATAGAGAGGATTGATAGACTGCTGCGTTAATTATTACCTTTTATTCAGCAATCAATGAGCATGCTGGATGACTCGCCACACTGTTCAATTAACGGCACCAATTGGTTTTCTCTGTCATTTGTTGCTAGACCGAGCAATTAAAATATCCACCAACCGGCGAGTGGCCGCTCATGTGATCTATCGGCTCAGTCGAGTAATTCAATTCGCTGACAAATCGAGTGACAGACGCATGTCTTCATTTATTGGATGAATGGCTCACACAGGTGAAGGAGGCGTCGCAGCAGCCCCAGATGGTGTTCACGGCGCGCCACGCCACCGTCACGTTCCAGACGGACGCGGACACGTGGCGCGAGCAGAAGGAGAAGAAGGCGGCGCTGATGGTGGGCATCCTGATCGGCGTGTTCGTCCTCTGCTGGATCCCCTTCTTCATCACGGAGCTCATCGTCCCGCTGTGCGCTTGCGACATCCCGCCCATCTGGAAGAGCCTCTTCCTGTGGCTGGGCTACTCCAACTCTTTCTTCAACCCGCTCATCTACACCGCCTTCAACAAGAACTACAACAACGCACTGAGGAACCTGTTCTCTCGGCAGAGATAAGGGTGATGATGTACTGTATGCTTAGTTGCACGACACGGCACGCAACCAAGTATAATAATAATAATAATGATACATTTTATTTATATTGCATTTTGCATTTCGAACAAATCTTAAAGTGCTGAAGTATAGATCAGACATTGGGAAGCAGCAACCGTTGCTTCTGGAGAAAACAAGGAAAGAGAAAGAGAGAGATAAAGACTTACCTATCTGTGTCTGGCCTCCCCTACTGTAGCTCAACTCATCCCCTCATCCACCGCAAAAAGGATCTCATGATAACCTAAATCTGTGAAGAACTGTGTTTGAACATTGTAACGTTCTCAACGTCAATATAACTCTAACGGTTTACCCTTTAACTGTGGAAAAGTGGACTTTTCAGAGGTTATTTGGAATTTGGAAGATGTCAGACTGTGCTGCGTGAGTTTACAAACTTGACGGCTTAAATGTGAAAGTGCTGGATTTTCTGAGGTGTTCGAGGTTGGTTTCTCTCTGGCGTTTTAGGCATATCAGGGAAACTCATTTTAGTAAAAAAATAATTGATTATCAAATGGATGGGACCCTGGACATATTGCTAGAAACATGACAATCAAAAGACATGTACTGTACTTGACTGTATAATGTGTATTACAGTACAGGACATGTACAACAGTATCAAATCTGATTAGAAAGAGGGTCATATTTAAAGCCTCACTGTGAAACTTTTTTTTTATTAATCAAATGTAATTTTGTCCAATCTGTATAGAGTATGTTAATACAATATACAGTAACTTATACAATTGGGGTGGTTGTATTTTGTGTCCCTGCTCTTCTATTGAGACATTTAGGTTGTGTCAAAGGTCATCATCAAGGTCTCACCTAGACACAGGATCTGACACGAATTTTGACCTGGTGGTCAAGATTGAATGTATCCCCCGAGCAAGCAGGCAGGCTCTGTTAGCTCAACGCTAAAAATGTCAGCACTTAAAGAGGTGGTGCCATGGTTTTGCACTTTTTCTGTTTTTCATGTGTCTATGAGGTTGATAGAACTTCATTAAGCCCCCCGGTGGTGTTTTTATGGTGTTTTATGTCTTCTCTGACTATTTTGAGTTTCTTCCTGGAGGCTGAAACCTTGAGGGTCAAACGTGCCAATAGAAAAACAGCACTTTAATGACACAGTAAAAGTATACCCTCCCCCTCATTATCATAACACAACAGGTGTGGGCATGAGGAGGAGGAGGGACTAGGACAGGTGGGTGGTGCTAAGGTGGTGGAGGAGGTGCTAAGGTGAGAACCAGGTATACTTAATGAACTGGAGGCGTGGCCACATAAAACATAATTTTAATACTTTCTGTACACTTCTTTGAAAAAAATCTTTGAAAAAAATAGTATAACCATAATACCTGATGATTATGTTTTAGGGGGGGGGGAATCACTGAAAATCACGGCACCCCGTCTTTAAGCAGGAAACCAGGTTCAAATCCAGGGTAGAAGAGGAAAGTTACATAGTGCTGCTTTAAGTGATATGTTATGTACAAGATCTTAACTTGTTATATAGATTTATTTATAAACATAATCAATATATTAACATCATTTTGTTGAAAATGTCTCACAGGCTTCCATTTATGTTTCATTCTCTCTGTTTTTCATATTTTATGGCATGGTGGTGTGATACAAAATAAAAGCTGGGGCGAGAGTTCGACAGAAAGCTATACTGTTGGCACTGTAGCACAAATGTGTGAGAGAAGAGCAATTAAAAACAGGAATAAAAGCTGTATGTTTAACGTCCAGCTATCCCAGACAAATAACACTGTTTTGTAGAAAACAAATAAAAACATGCAAATTGGACAGATAGCACAACATTTTTGATGCTTTGTGATGATACTTCATGCTTATGATGAGGGGTATCAATGGCGACGAAAGTGGTGCAATAACAAAGCAAACATCCAGGGTTGATAGTGTGAAACTATGACAATATTAAATATGAAACTCATTATACTGTTCTGTTCCCCTCTTAGCACATATTTTATGTATCAATCGCCCAAGCTAGTTGACTTGTGATGAGCTTATACGGGGCCAAAGGCTTTCTGGAGGATTCTCTTATTTAAATCACCTCTCAGCGCTCCTTGGGTTGCCCTCGGGGTAGCTGATTATTCGGCTCCAAGCCCCTCTTCCTGCATGTCCTCTGCGGTGTCCCGGCTCAGGAAATGCAAAGTACCTCGTGCACACACGCCCCAGGGGGAGGAGGGGCAGCAGCCCAGCTGTGACAGCTGGGCTGCTGCCCATTTTCAACCTTATATAAGTCCATGCAGAAAGCTATATACATCTATACATTTTGTTATATCTCATCTATAAAGGATAAAACATTGGGTTCATTTTCCCAGCCAGAAGATCGTAGTGCGATTAGTACCCAGTTTGGTGTAGTGAGAAGCACTCCACCAAAATGGCGGAAAACGCTGTTTTCGTGTTGGAGTCCAGAGGTGGAGATATACTGTAATTGTACCGTATGTGCTACAGAGCCCCGCCCCATCCCTTCGGCAAATCTCCTATTTTGCATCATCAGAGTGAGCTCAGGAGCAGACGTTTGTGACTCCCCTCAAGTTTACCCCATTGAACCGTACAGCAGGGACTGCTCAAAAGAAGCAGATGTGTGTGTGTGTGTGTGTGTGTGTGTGTGTGTGTGTGTGTGTGTGTGTGTGTGTGTGTGCGTGCGTGCGTGCGTGCGTGCGTGCGTGCGTGCGTGCGTGCGTGCGTGCGTGCGTGCGTGCGTGCGTGCGTGCGTGCGTGCGTGCGTGCGTGCGTGCGTGCGTGCGTGCGTGCGTGCGTGGTGTGTTGTGTGTGTGTGTGTGTGTGTGTGTGTGTGTGTACTTTCAAGTCTCCTTAATTACTTTTACCGTCAAAGTAAAGGAGACTTGAATGTACAATCAATCAGTACAGCACTAGGAAGGATGGTGTGTATTTGTTGTCGGGTCTCAGCAGTGGTGGAAAGTAACTAAGTACTTTTACTTTACCAGAGTATTTCCAATGCTTTTATACTTTTACTCAAGTAAATATTGAGTACATTACTTTTACTTGTAACAGAGTGTTTTTACGTTGCAGTATTGTTACTTTTACTTCAGTATAAAATGTGAGTACCGTACTTCTTCCACCATTGGGTCTCAGAATCATTGATGTTCTTTTTGCACTCAGCTGATGTGTTGTGAAAGGATTTGAGAAGCTGCTGACATTTCACCCCTAAACTAAAGGACCGTATACAATTTTAGACTATTATCCATTAGTGAAATAAAATGCACATTGATATCAATACGCCTGGAAATTTTTCATTTATATCCATGTGCTGCATTTCAAACTCAAATTTTTGTTGGGGAGGGCTTGATACAGCGAGTTTTAGCTAATATTGACAAAACTGTTCCGGTACATTCTGTAATCTGTAATGATTTGGACAATATATGGAATATGGACGAAACTTAAAGGACGACTTCACCCCATTTTCAACCTATCTTCATATTATTGGTCCTCTCTAATGCTCATGATAAAATGGTAAAAAAAAAAAACCGACTCGGCCTGTGGACACTTCAGAAACCGCCTACCAGTGACATCATCATTAGGCTTGTTTTCTTTTTTCAAACAAGATTACATTTTTTTAATTGACATTTTTATTAACGCAAGAACATTGGCTTACAGCATGCTAACTTTCCAGGAATAGAAAGCCTGCAGTTTCTATTAGCTTGGAGTCCCCATCAATGGTGGGCAGGTTTGTGAACCGTCCAACACCCCTCCTCTGAGACACAGAAGGGGTAAACAAAAATGGTACCATCTTATAATGAGCATTAGTGAGGACCAATTATATGAAGATAGGTTGAAAATGGGTGAAGTGGTCCTTTAATCAAACATATATGATATCTAAAGAATGAAGCAATTTTTGGAGAAGCGGTCAAGGTTCATGTAAACTACTGTATGTGCCCGGTGTTGACAATGGACAATGATATACTACACTGGTATGGTCCTTAAGCACCTGTGTTGTGTGCGGTGGCAGTAACCATGACATGCGATGAAGTCCATCCACCCTGTACAACTGCTCTAAAACTCAATTACGCCCTTCCATATTTTTTTTCCTGATCTCCCTTCTGACTACAGCAGTCTTTCATCATTATAACTCCAGTCCGGCCACCCTGAATACTATGAATAGTTAATGCACTTTATGTGTGAAGGATCTCAAATATTCAGCAGATGCAGAGTAGCACTGATTAAGCAGAGGATAAGGGTGTGTGACATTGTCCGTGAAAAGCTTCACTGTTGTGCTTCTATCTGCCTCAGGCTATCTCTACCTCTGCCCCGTGCCCACACTCACAAGATAAGCGAAACATGGCATGATAACTATGAAATGATTTAGACCCGAGCCGGGGTCTAACTCCAGTCTCCCAGTTGGCAAACCAACGCACAACCTACCGTGTCAATAGAGCTGAGCCCGATTGGCAGAGCTGTTGTGGCCGGAACTTGTCTGGGGCACTACATCAACCCCTTCAGTTTTTGGGAGCGCTGCATGCTCCTCGCGCTTCACACTTCACGTTTCACGCTGCTCACGATGCGCACAACGACCAGTAACGTTACTTTTAAAAGTACCTCGTTACGTTACAAGATTACTGCCATTAAAAAGTATTCCGTACCTTCTGAGGAAAGTAACTCGTCGTTAGATTATTTTTGCATTACCGACGATTAATACATCTCTGCGAGGAAGTTTGGTAAACATAAAATCAAGAGTGCAGCCCACTGGAGTGACCACCAGTGTTGTGGAGCTGTGCTGGCCTCCTTTCACCAATAAATCCAAAAATAAAGTCACAAAGGTACTAAAGGGCAACCTCTCTGTCTTCTCTCAATCTCTGCCGTGCGACAAATTAATGTACTGTAATAAAAACAAGACCAGTAGGCTAATACCATCCCCACAGACTGAAGGCATCAGTCACAGATTTTCGTGTAACATCCGTGCAAGTCTCTGCTGACAGAGACGAGCTTCTTCATTTATCAGGAAACAGCGCAAATGTCAGATGGATTTTCCTTTTCCGTTGTGGCAACAGAAAGAACAAGGAAATATAGGTCTTAAATGTAACAAAGTAACACCATTATTTTGGAAAAACTAACTAGGTAACCGAATACTCTAATTGCAAAACTAACGCATTAGGTTACTCCGTTACCCAAAAAAGTATTCCAATTACAGTAACAGCGTTACTTGTAATGTGTTACCCCCAACACTGAAAACGACACACGTCTTTCATGTCCCTCACTTGAGAAGAACCTGCTCCATGTCCTGCCGACAATACCAGATGTAGTGATTTAGACCCGAGATAGGATCGAAACCCTGTCTCCCACTCGGCAAACCGACGCACAACCTACCGTGCCAATAGAGCTGAGCTCGATTGGCAGAGCTGTTGTGCCCGGGTCTTGTCTAGGGCACTACATATAGCCAGAGCAGCTGTTTCCAATCCCTTTTTAATCAGGCACTAGGTAGGCTACCCACTAGTGATGGACAGATCAGTTTAGCATTCTTCATAGTAGTAACATGACACCAAACGAATGAGATAATGAAGCCCCAAGGTTTAACACAGTATACTGTATGTATGCCTCTCGAAATCAACCCTACGTCCGTGTCATGAGATGTGGAAGCAGGCTAAGCTGACTAACAGGGCTCTGGTAACACTGTTTACATAACTTTACATAACTTTACTGTAATAGCTATGCCCTTTCAAGGTAAAAAAATAAAAGAACATTACTTTGAACTTGGCAGAGAGCAAGCAAACAAAAAATGTAATCAACAACAGGGTAAAATCAAGAGTGTTCATAACCACAAACATTTGCTTTCAGGCTCCTCTGGAGAAACAACGACATTTAACCTTGGCTTTGTGCATTTGGTATGGTGTATGTCAGCATGACATGTTCATGTACTAATTTGACAAAGATGAAAGGCTGGCGGACAACTCAGTCTGCCACACACGCACACGTGCACGTGTGTGTGTGAGTGTGTGTGTGCGTGCGCGCGTGCGTGTGTTGTTTGTTGGTACACGGCAGTCGATCCCTCTGCTCCTTTTATCTATGCGTCCTTTTGTCAGCTCGGAGGATGTTGGCCGACTCTCTACTTTGATGTCTGATGCAGTTTATCGTTGAATACATTACGCACAGCCAGGTGAAGCGAGAGCTTTTAGTCTGAATTCCCCTGAAGATCCAGGTCCATTAGAATATAAATGGATCAAAAACACTGTTGATTGCGTGCCCTGCCTGCAATATGTGTGATCCAGAATTGCACTTGCTTTCGACTGAACACGATTCTAAGAGAACCTTCAGTTTTCTCCGTATATGCTAGTCAGGATTTTGGAATACCTGAGAGAGATACAGGCCATGCTGATTGCTGACACAACGTTGGTAGTTGGGAGAGCAGCTTAAGCCAGCTGGCATAACAACTGTGGAGGCTAAAGACCACTGCAAATCCCAGAGGAATGCAGCGTTTGTCTTGCATTCTGATGTTCCCTGCGTATTTGCATCCAGAAATTACTGGGGCTACATGATGAGGGTCTGGTAGCTCTGCAGCAGATACATGGCTAGATATTCTATGGACAACAATGGAATGTAATTTTTTCACGCTTGGCACTCCCTATGGGCAGAAATGATAGTGCTTTTGGGTGCGCTTTATAGAGGCCCCTCAACATGCAATTCCAATGTGGGGTTGATTGGATGTTGTGGTCATGACATTTTTGTAGGAAATAGGCCCCACCCACTATTTTCTTTTGACCAATTACAGGCAAACCTGTTTTACTCTCATTGTCACAAGACTCATGATCATTTGTACCTAATTTGGTGGGGCGAATCACATTACAGTGCCTTTAGTAGCATTTTTGTGCCCCTACCCCGACCCCATGGGTCTCAGTGAAATTGCTTTTGGCCCCTGATTGTATGACCTACAGTTCATGAGTAATTGGCCAAAATGCAAAGCGGCCTGGTATAGAGCATCATAATGAGGCCGATTTGAAAAATGTGGGGTGGAGTGTCTTCCTTGTACTGGGAGTGTGCATGTCAAGTTTCTTGGCAAACCAGTGGTCCAGCGGTGTCGAGATTAGCTGTGCGCGCGCGCGCGCGCACACACACACACACACACACACACACACACACACACACACACACACACACACACACACACACACACACACACACAAACACACATGTGCGAGCGTGTGCACGCACGCACGCACGCACGCACGCACGCACGCACGCACGCACGCACGCACGCACGCACGCACACTCTCCACTTCTTGGCCTGGTGGAGATACATAACTACATGTGGTTCTTGCTCACAGATGATTCAAGGTCATTAGCCTCTAAAGTAAGTGTATTTCCCTTTAAAAGCCATGATATTAGTGCTTTTCATACATTGATTATGTTTCATATTGAGAAGGCCAATTTGGCCTTCCGCACTTGAATGAATAGTGTGAGACACTGAGAAGTGAATTCATCAGCCTGTGTGAAGTAAGACTGAAAGCTGTTCAACGCTGAACACATTTTTCTCTTGTCGGTTGAGAACCCATTTTCCGAAATAATGGGCTGAAGGTTTTTCAAAGGAGTCACATATGCCCTTCGGAAGATTTGGCATCTAAGCTGCTGCAAATGGTTCTTACTGGGCTTCAGCAGGTACAGGGATAGAGGTTAGCCTTTTAGTGTAGCACACAAATCCCTTCTGGCCATCAGATAAATCCTGTTGCCCTTCTCTCCACTGATTTACTTTCTTTGATGGACCTCTCTTTTGATTACAGCCGTCACAGTTAGACTCAAGCCTTACCCAATGAAGGATGCTCTGCAAGCGAGAGACGTTCAATTGAGGATTTCGTTGTGTATTCTTTCCCTTTTGGGCAAATAGATAATACTCTTTCCATGCTTTTGTAGGAATAATCATCATCAATTATTCTAACTGGTTCTCAAGACCTGTAACATGATATTATGTTCTTTTGAAATTAAACTTTTTTCCAGCGTGTTCACCATGAAAAACAAGACAAGCTACAGGTTGCATAACATGACTTTTATTTGAGGGTCATAGATTCAACCAAATGATGAATAAACATTGTCTTGTATTATGACAATGATGATTCAATGATGGCTGTTCCCCCAAGTGTCTTCCTCAAGAAGCTTTGGAAGAAGCACTTAAACAAATTCAGCTTAGATATGTGTCGAACTGGCACGCAGAAAAAAATATCCAATGCTTGTATGATTTTCAACAAAGGATTAAGAACATCCGAGATCTGATTACCACCATATCAGAACACACATTTACTGACTGTAAACCACCCTGTCACACCTGTTTTGTATACTCTCCCTAAGATCCATAAAACTCACACAGATGTACCCCTGCAGGCAGACCAATTGTTTCAGCTATTGGATCCCTGACAGAGAACATCTCAGCTTTTGTCAATTATTTTCCGCAACCACCTGTCAAATCCCTTCCAATCAACAACCCCTTCTTTCCGTTCATCTCCAATTGGAAGAGGTAAATTGATTTGATTTAGACACTTCAGCTCAGGAATAACCAATACAATTTATTAACCATTTACCATATTGCATATATAACCATTTACTGCAATATTAACCATTTACTGCAATGATATTACATTCAGATTTGGCGGTGTGACTCTGCTCACTTGATATAACAGATTCTGAAATCACAAATCCCCAGAGCAGAGCATAAAATACAGTTTTACATAAACATAACATTGAACCTTCAATGCATAATTAAATTACCACATATCATTGTACAATCCATTGAACCACATGTACAATCCACAGAATCATAGTACAATCCATAGAACCACAGTACAATCCACAGAATCAACCTATTAACAATATGAAGTGAATGCCACAGGGGGGAGGCCGGGGAGGTGGAGGGAATTTGAAAACCACAGCTGTACAACCAGCTGAACGGCTAAGCACATAGAATGAACAGTGAACAAAGAGGCTGGTTAAATGAACCGCCTGAGATGCACTATGGGTATGAGGGCGTGTGTGAGTTAGTTTGTAGTGAATGAGAATGACGTGAGGCTGAACATACTGATTGTGGGAGTACGTATGAATTAGCTTGTTAACGAATGAATGGGGGGGGTCAGGGGAGTGTGAACGTAGCACACACTATCGCTACGCTGTATAATATTTTCTTTATCTGGAAAAGCATCAGAATCTCAATTAAAAATATAGCTGCAAACAGCGATAACACGGGGCCAGTGAAAGAGAGAGAGAGACATGGAGACTGAATAGATTGAAGAGAGAGAGAGAGAGAGAGAGAGAGAGAGAGAGAGAGAGAGAGAGAGAGAGAGAGAGAGAGAGAGAGAGAGAGAGAGACATGGAAACTAGAGAGAGAGACTTGGAAACTGGAGAGAGAGAGAGAGAGAGAGAGATGGAAACGGAATAGATTGAAGAGAGAGAGAGAGAGAGAGAGAGAGAGACATGGAAACGGAATAGATTGATGAGAGAGAGAGATGGAAACAGAATGGTTTGATTGGACATCTCAACCTATTGCCTTTAACAGGATTCAAAATCTCAACCTTCGAACTAATAAGCTGCAACACTACCTTTTAAACCCTCACTAATCCTAACCTCAGTAAAACTATGCCTACCCCTAACCTCAAGAAATACTACGCGTAAGCCAACGAATGCCAAATCATGAGCGCCTCAACACATCGTCGGGGACAGGGATCGAACCGGTGACCTCCGGACTCATAGGCTGCCTTTCTTCTCATTGAGCTAGAGATATGATAATCCTGTTAGTGTCTGTTGATATATATAAATCTTCGGATTGACAGGCTGCAACACTACGTATAGTGCTATAGCTTTGTCCAGGCTGAGGTTGTCTGTTGAAGATAAAAGTGAACCAGTGAAAGCAGCCGATCTACAAGCTCAGAAACACGTTGCTATCTGAAAAGTTTTGAGATTGTAGATCGGCTATTTTCAGAATGAAGTATGTCATATATTGCAAAAACATACCTTCTCAGATAAGCATTTCATGTAATCTTTATCAATTGCATATGAATTCATTAATACAGTCTTGTTGTTTGCAATGCACTTTAAATGAAGACTCCACCAAGTGAGGCTTGAACTGGCAACCTTGATGTTGTGAAACATTCACTTAAGCGGGACGCCATTGGACCAACAGACCTGATCCAGTGAAAACGGAGGTCAGACAGATGATACCATTTCACGCAAATAACTGAAAAATCACACCCTGTGTGAAGTGGGCGGTGTCTTGCTAGCTAATCACAATACTGAATGGAGTCAACCAATCATGTACAAAAAATAAATACATTTATTGAAACACTCTTTATGATGGAAGAAACCATAACTTAAAAAAAAAAAATTTATGTTTTTTTTTAAAGTTATGGTTTCTTATATAGGGCTATGCACATGTGTCATGTGACACTGGCCAATCACAGTCCTGAATAGACTGTGATTGGCCAATCACGGTGCAGGGTTAGGCGGGGTACATTTTTGGCCAATCACAGCGCAGGATTTGTTGTACAAATATCCAAACCTCACTTATAGGGGCGGTTTCACCGCCCAAAAATCCTGGGTTTAAGTGTTTTTCAAACTGCTCAAAATTGCGGACAATCTAAGGGAGAGACATGGAAACGGAATAGATTGAAGAGAGAGAGACATGGAAACATAATAGATTGAAGAGAGAGAAAGATGGAAGCAGAATGGATTGATTGGACGTCTCAACCTATTGCCGTTAACAGGAATAGAACTCTCAACCTTCGGATTGACAGGCTGCAACACTACCTATAGTGCTATAGCTTTGTCTAGGCTGAGGTTGTCTGTTGAAGATAAAAGTGAACCAGTGAAAGCAGCCGATCTACAAGCTCAGAAACACGTTGCTATCTGAAAAGTTTTGAGATTGTAGCTCGGCTATTTTCAGAATGAAGTGTATCATACATTGAAAAGACATACTCTCAAATAAGCATTTCAGGTTATCTTTAACAATTGCACTTGCATTAATTGACACAATCATGTTGTGTGCAATGCAACTTAAATGAAGTCTGCATCAAGTGAGACTTGAACTGGCAACCTTGAGGTTCTAAGGCACACACTTAAGCGAGAAGCCATTGGACCAACAGACCTGACCTGGTGAATGAGAGAGAGAGAGAGAGAGAGAGAGAGAGAGAGAGAGAGAGAGAGAGAGAGAGAGAGAGAGAGAGAGAGAGAGAGAGAGAGAGAGAGAGAGAGAGAGAGAGAGAGAGAGAGAGAGAGAGAGAGAGAGAGAGAGAGAGAGAGACTAATGAGGAGTGACTAATGAGGAGTGAGTGAGGGCAGGTGTGATTATGGATTGAGAGAGAATGACAGCAGGTGAGTAGATCCAATC
Source organism: Gymnoscopelus braueri (assembly GCF_963280865.1). Classification (NCBI taxonomy): domain Eukaryota; kingdom Metazoa; phylum Chordata; class Actinopteri; order Myctophiformes; family Myctophidae; genus Gymnoscopelus; species Gymnoscopelus braueri. The sequence continues at coordinate 21,918,467 of NC_137623.1, read as the reverse complement.
CATGGGAATAGGCCAGGTGGACTGTTGCTGTTGCTCACTTTCTACAAGAACATAATTATGTCAGAAAATTGACAAACAAACATTTTTTGTTATGTTTAACAATTGCACATGTATTAATTGACACAATCATGTTGTGTGCAATGCAACTTTAATGAAGTCTGCATCAAGTGAGGCTTGAACTGGCGACCTTTAGGTTGTGAGGCACACATTTAAGCGAGAAGCCATTGGACCAACAGACAAGAACCTGTGAAAAAGAAGATGAAACAGATGATACAGTTTCACGCAAATAGCTGAAAAATCCTGGGTTTAAGTGTTTTTCAAACTGCTCAAAATTGCGGACAATCTAAGGGCGGAGCTTACTGGTCAACGTGATAGATGTGTTCCTCATGAGTCAAGGCACATGTGTGAGCAGGTTTAATGGCTGTCGGCCAAACGAGGCATGACTTTTGCCTGTTTAAAGTTTGCATTTTCAAAAAATCGCTATAGCGCCCCCCTTTGACCAATTGGAGTAAGATTGGTTTCAGTGATATTTGGAATGACCCTCAACATTACCGCAAAGTTTCAAAGAAATGTGAGTCTGCATGTATGTGTTAGGGGCAGATGAATAATTGTCATAAAACTGCAATATTCATTGGCTCATTAAAGCTTCATTTTTTCACTTATGGAAAATCTTTGCTGCTTGTTTGTCGGCATAGGTCCAAAGTTCATGTGTAAAACGTTTCGTGCAGATTACTCAAAAATCCCAGGAGGAGATAGGTTTTAACTGTTTTTCATATAATTCAAAATGGTGGGAGATCTAAAGGTCAGAGGTCAAAAGTCAGAGGGTAAAAGTTGTTCATCATGAGAAGACGCATGTGTGTATTGAAGTTTTATGGATGTAGGTCAAACAGGGCATGAGTTGTACCTGTTCAAAGTTGGCATTTTCAATTGAGTGCTATAGCGCCACCTTTTGACGAAAGATTGTGAGAATTATTTCTTGATCGTTTTTCATGACCATCTACCATATGGCCGAGTTTCGTAAAAAGCGACAGCACGGTTCACCCAGAACTGCGAAAAGTGGCAGAAACAGAAGAATACTGCCAATCTTAAAACAGGTCCAGAGCTGAGCTCTGGCCCCGTAACTAGAAAAAGTGCTCCTCGGAGCACAGGTCTCCGCCAGGTCAGGTAGGTTATTGTGGTCTCCTGGTTGCGCTACAATAGGCCAATGTGAAAAGGGTGCCATTTCTTCTTAGGCCTTGCACGGCAATCGGACACTGCATTCATGTTTTGAGGCATTTTGTTAAAAAAATATGTTTTGCTAAATTAGACCTCCTGGTGTCGCTATAACAGGCCCATGTTAAAAGGGTGGCATTTGTTCCTCAACGTAGTGCGAATGTGCGTGCAAAGTTTCACCACAATCGGACGCTGCGTTCATGATTTGCAACATTTTGTTCAAAACGGGCCACTCCTGCAAACTGTCAATGTCAATCTTAGCCAATGAGGATGGAATATGAAAAATCTAACAGATCCGACTTGATCACATGACTATAGAGAGCATGTGTACTGATTTGCATGAAATTTGGATAAAATCTGAAGGAGTAATATCCAAAAATGTGTTTTACATAAGTTGGCCTCCTGGTGGCGCTACAAAAGGCAGATGTGAAAAATGCAGGGCAAAGGTTTCCCCCTGGCCTCTAGGGAGTGTGCATACAAAGTTGTACACAGATCGGTGCAGTTATAGGTAAAAACACGAATCGGCCTGTAATAGCGCCACCATGAGGCTGATTAAAAAAAATTAAAGTGGCATTTCTTCCTCTTCCTAGTGAGAAAGTGCGTGCAAAATGTCACGGAAATTGCATGCTGTGTTCATGATTTGAGGCATTTTGTTCAAAGCGGAGCACTCCTGCAAACTTTGGAAGCCATTTTTAGCCAATCAGGATGGAATATGAAAAATCTGAAAAAAATCTTTTGTTTAATGACTATAGAGATACTGTGTACCGATTCGCGTGACGTTTGGACAAAATCTGTAGGAGTACTGTAAAAAATTTTTTTTGCAAAAAGTGGCCTCCTGGTGGCGCTATAACAGGCCCATGTGAAACATTTGGGGCAGAGGTTCTGAATTGGCATCCAGGGAGTGTGTGTGCACAGTTTAGCTGCGATCAAGCCAACGTAGCCAGAGATTAGCTGTCCACAGACGGACGGATAGACAGACAGACGGACAGACGGACAGACGGACGGACGGACAGGGTGCAAAACAGACTCTCTCGCCATGCCTTACGGCCTGGCGGAGACCATAATTTCATAGTTCTATTAACATTTATGGTCTTAATCTGAAATTCATATAGGGACTCTGATAGACTTGGTACCAAATTGTATTAGAAAGCCACTGATAGAAATTCTGTATTACAGTACATGGTCACTCATTTCATCCCATCCCACATTTCATACCAGTTCAGTCGCATCCGCCGCAATCTGGAGCTCTGATGGCATTCCAAATTCAGTCTGCTGACCTAGAGAAGCGTTTCAAGCAAAGACAGTACAAACATGAATGGGTTATACAAGGCACATAGCTGTTTTGACAATGTATCACAAACTTAATAGTAATAGTAGTAATAGTACTAGACCCAGAGTATCTGACTACACAGTTAATTGTATTTTTCAGTATTCACCTCTAGGCACACATTATAGAATCTGACCCATGCAGCACTCGAATGTTTTTCAGCACCTCCTCGAATAGTCTAAAGGCCACCTAATCTGAGAAACCAGCTTGTGAGAGCTGATCTACCACCAATCACCAGCCAAGACACTTGTTACAGAACATCCCTCAGGGCTACTATACAGTTGCGGCCGATGTGCAAATGCTTGCACAGCTTGTGAGCTTGTAAATCACCCCTTTTCGCTATTTGATGTACACAACGTATATAGGGTTTTAAAGTGGTTAACTATAATTAACGCCCCTGCCTCTTTTGTCCTGACCAACGCTCTGGGGGTGAATCATAAACATTTCTCTTTAATGATAGTGTTATTTTTAATCATCAAATACATACATTCATTCATTCACCATGTGACCACAAGACTTGCATAGACACTTGCATGTCTTATCCAGCTCACCACATTTGTCCACACAAAGAAGACAATTCTCCTGTAAAAGGATGTTGAAATTTGAACTTGTGTTGTATAGCCACAGACAGTAGCATCTTTATCAGTTGCTGCTGTGTTGTGTTGAGTTGAGTGAAGATGGAGTGTTTTCTCTCCATTCACCATCACAGGATGGTGAAACTAGGTTTCAAAAGCATTACATCTTTAAAACATGAACAATGAACATTACAAAGCACATTGTGTGACCTGTTTCACCAATGACAGTGAGTAGAGAGATAACTTAACGTGATTCCATAGAACAAGAAACAAGTGATAAAAAATGTATTACATTTTTTTTTTTTCAATAAATCAAACGTAGCAACTTATAAACTGTCTGGGGCAATCACAAAAGCCAGAGTAGACATGAAAATGACCTCAAAAGTGAAATATCCCTTTAACGTCAGGAGATAACTGACATTTAAGGTTGTGCTTTCTTCTTTCGTGTACAGGTAAATAAGAGTCAACTTATTTTTGTTTGGCTTCCTTCAGACAATGCAGCAGCATAGACATTAATAATACTAATAATAACAGTTAAAATAAAAGAAAGAGAGAGAGCAAAAAAGAGAATATGCTGATATTTTCTTTTTTTGCTCTTTTTTGTATTGTACACATGAGCTTGGTGTATTATATACACCAACAGCATTTTTCAGTAGCTGCCACATTACTTTATGTTGGAAAAGTTCAAGCATATTAAAGATTTGTCCTGAGATGCCTTTATAGAACCCACCACTGCTCTATGTATGAGTCTCTCAATTGGTTAACACCTAAATCTCAAAGACATTCTCACTGGCTGCAATTTATTTTCAAATATATTTTCTTTAACTATACCCTCATTACTTGAAACTATTCCTAAACCCCTACACATCACCATACTGTATAACCTAAAGCATACTGAGCATCCTTTCTTTACTATCCCCAGAATCTCAAAAGAAAGTGGTCGACGTGCATTTAAATTTAAAGCCCCATCCGATTGGAATAACCTATGAAGTTCAAGTAGATCTATCACCGCTCCCTTGATGTGTTTAAAGAGTCTATTTTCATTCACCTTCAAAGACCCTGTTCATGCTTCTAATCATGCTTCTAATCGTTCTTGGCAATCGTTATCACAAACCTGTATTCTACAGTACTGATATTCCTTTTCTAAGGTGCATGTGCATGTATATACAACTGTGCTGTATCTCAATGTTAATGTTTGTACCCTGCTTGAGCGTGTTGCTGCATGTTACTGCATGTGCAGGTTTGTACCGGTTTGTACCGGTTCGTACTTTTTTATGGTTATTTTTGTGTTCATGGGTATGACCTTATGTCTCCATATGAATTTTGCTGGTGAAATGAACTGGTGGGGTAGGAGTGGCTCGCTTTAGGAGAGCTCTGTCTTGTCTGTTCGCATGGATATATGTTGTTGTATTGTTTGTGTATCGTATACCTTGTTCATTTGTGCCAAGGACCCCCTCGAAAATGAGATGATGCATCTCAAGGAGTTTATCCTTATAATAAAGGTACTATATACTGTAAGTGCAAGTGGAAAAATTACGGACTCGGTGTGCAAGCTCCTAAAAAAAAGAAGCTTCCTGGTTTGCATCTACGTAGGGCTATGTTCCAATCCTGCTTATCTCAGACACAGGTTCCTGCTGGCGGTGTTGACAGAAACAAATCCCCTCCGATCTCGACACACTCCGCTAATCTGAGGCAGACGGTAATAGTCCCATCATGAAACTCCTTTGTTCTGTGCGGGGCTTTGAAAGGATATCTCTTACTTACTTAGCTACCTGTGGGTGCATTAATAGTCCACTCACACACACACATATACCGTATGTGAATGGACTATCACAATATGTGATAGTCCACTCAGTATGTGAGTGGAGTGTGGACTTCCCTGGATCCCCTAGTTACAACCTCTTTGACCTCACGCCTCACAGCTGCTGTTTGCTGCTGCATATGGGATCACTCTCCCTTGCGCCGCCTCACTCCTGCAGTAATACAGTATCATGTAAAAGAGGTTTTCAATGACATATGTCTCTACAACAGGCATGCATTTGACAGCTCCACATGTCCTTGACTGTCTAATACAGGCTTATGCGAAGGCTAAAATGTAATAGCATGTTATGTGGACAGATGGCAGGTGCATTTGTAGACCTGGCATCCTATAGTGTGTATAGTTTCAATGTACAGCAGGGGCAGATTTATTGTTTTATTTATTGTCCGAACAAGAAGGTAATGAAATGTTCAGTTTTAGGCTATAGGAACATCCTAGGAACATAAATAGCAAGTTCTAGACTGAACAGATCGTCTCGTCAGTGGAGACACTTGCTCTAAAGCAGGGGTCTTCAATGTTTTTCAGGCCAAGGACCCCTTGGGTGATACATAGATGAAGAAGGGAGGGACCCCCTACTACATAATATTGTGTAATATTGTTTTGCATATTAAACTAGGCATCGGCCCCTCCAACTTCTGATCCTTATAATTTTTTGAAAGTCTATTTTGTCTGGATGGTATTGTATGTGTATTGCGGACGGTCTTGCATAGAATTGTCAAGTTTGTTGATCTCAGAAACTATCTCTGCCAGATATGTGAATGTTGTGATCCAGGGATGGTTACTGACATCTGCACAGTTTTACAGAATAGATGTGCAGGGTTGTTTCTAAGCATAGGTGGTACCTACCTCCCCACAATAAAAATAAAAATAACGCGCTGGCAGGTTTGGACAATGGACAGTGGTTGAGTGCACTGGCGGTTTGGACACATGAGAGTCAATCAAAGGGCATCAAAGGGCAATTTAGAAAGAGAGCATCTGTCTGTCTCTGGTTTTCCTGTTCTAAGCAATCATTCGTTAGGGGGCAATTTAGGTGCAATTTAGAAAGAGGAAAGATGGTAGAAGGATGACAAAAAGTACAGAGGTGGCCTTGGAGATAATAATACAAATTTACAGGGTTACAACTAAGTGCTCCTCCTATCCCTCTCGGCTTCCCTACGATCTCATAAAAAACGTTGTTGGATATTTTCAGACATATTTAAATATTAATAAATAAAACAAAAGTTACTATCAAACAATAACTTGACGGCACCTCTGCAATGACTCTGAGGACCCCCCTAGGGGTCGCGGACCCCCTGTTACTTGAATACCCATGCTCAAAAGCATGTTTATGATTCAACATTAATGTGTAACATGAATATTTGAAAAGGGAATTACAGCTGAGAATTTTTGGCTGACTAATAGTGAAAGATGTCAAGATGTCAAAAGTTATTGTGATGATAGTTTGTAATTTGATCATCTATTTCCCCTCCATCTATATTAATGACTGTTGTGCTGTCTGCAAATAAGCTATACGGCTCAGTATTCTTGCTACATTCGATAGTTTTGTCAGACCCTTCCCAATGTGCCAAAATATCCCAGTTGGAACAGGAATACCCCAGGCCGACTGTGACTGTGGAACTATGAATATATCTATCTAGGAAAATACTTCAAGCACCTCATCTATTAACAGATTCAGCCCTGCATACACACTCTCACTAAATGGTCCATGGAGAGAAAGTTGAACCCAAAAGTCTGTTGAAGAATTAACAAATTCTCTTACGACTTCTCTCATAGAAAATTAGTTTTATTTAAAACTCAAGCTAATACAGGCTCTAACCAATAGTATAAAATATGGCAAAATTCTGGTAAAACAGACAAGAACCCTGAGCTCCATTCATCAACTACGTCCCACTCACGGCCATAAACCAAAACAGCCTGAGACGGTTTTTCGACTTTAGAGGCGGGCTTGCCAGAATTCTCAATGGAATCTCTCCGGAAAATATCAATACCATGCATGAGATTAATATCATTCTAGACTCTAGATCAACGGCAATGCTAGAAGCTGAATCGTTTTCCTGTTTAACAAGAACTCTGACAATATCAAAGCTTCTTGTTAAATATAGCAAAATAAAACACTGTCAGGAACGGGAAGTGTAGGACCACAGGGGTCATCGGTTTGTCAAATGTCAAAAAAATATGTGCCCTCTCTACTTCAACTTGACAGTTCTGAAAAACTCAACAAACAGAACAGAACATAAATCTACATCAGTCAAAAAGAGCACCAATCACAAACATTCAATCAGTGACAGACCAATCCTCACAAGCCAGTTACACCACTGCACATCATTATCATGAGATTACACACTGTTGCATATAATTTGGCAGAAATGATCAAAGAAAAATCAGGCAAACAAGGTCATCATGACCCCATTATAGCTCTTACAGTGTGAGTGGTCTTTCTAGAGAGTCTGGATAAACTCCAGTCCCACATAGTGTACACATACACCCCATGTATCTAAGTGATAAATTGCAGTGGAAAAAGTACTCAAATGTTTTACTTAAAAATATCAATATGTATATAGCCAGTATACAGTGAATAGACTTGAACCATGGTGCAATGATGCCTGTATACAGCCAGTATACAGTAAACAGACTTGGACCATGTTGCATTGATACCTGTACAGCCAGTATACAGTGGCTGACTTGCCACTCTCCAGGTTTTCAGTAGACGTACAGTACAGTAGGATGCTGATTTAATCAACAAAAGAAAAAAGAAAAAAACACCATTGGTGTCAAGCAACGGAGTAGGAGTACTTTGTAACAATAGTTAGTTTTTTGGGGGATCTATACTTTACTTGTGTTTATATATCCCAACTTTTACTTCAATACATTTAAAATAAGACAATTATACTCTTACTCCACTATAGCATCATTGGACACCTTGTTACTGAAATAAAATGTGAAAGTAATTTCTAGTCTCTCATCATCATGATGATTGCAGTCTGTTCATATTCACATGAGAACTGTCACTCTCATGAAGACAAGTTGCCTGGTGTCCATTGTTGTGTGGACAATTATGGGGTGGCCCGTTTCATATAATGCATTTAGGCATTGGTGTTTGAGAATAACTTATTACACAGGCTTTCATTTTGACATTGAGAAAATAAGTAGATATTCCAGTGTGTGTTCTACGTGCATGAGGCCCGGCACAGAAGTATCATTGTAAGAAGAGTAGTGGAGACAGGCTGGCATGTTGGAAATATTTCCATTTTCTAGCCACAAGTGGTTGGATATGGAGAATTCTTGCTTTGGTACGACAAAGTCCACTCAAATCAAAAAGATATGACCATGAAACTCCAAACAACTAGTGTTTGAAGATGGAGATGGATAATTCTCTCTTTGGTATGATCCACTCAAAAGTCTGCTTCATAGCTGGATAAAGGTGAAGAATTCTCCCTTTGGTGTACACTCGAAATTCACCTTTTGTGCTTGAAGGTTTCATGACATGCTGGTTTACAAAACATTCAAAGGTCTTTATCATGGTCCTTGGCAGGTTTTTCTTTCTCTGTGTTCTGAAGCCTTTTCAGCTGCAATGAAAAGAAAAGTGCCTGCCCACCACTGCAGAGGTTGTGGGTTCAAGTCCACTGTCTATACGATCACAATTTGTTCAGGGGAGGGAAGCTGGCAGGGAGGGTGATATCTCTGCACGTAATCCTACAGGCTGGGGCGGCACCGGTCAGCCGGGAGTGTTGGGCAGGAGGAGAATTTGTTTTTATATTCCTGAACCGATTATCTGACGATGGTCTCAACCGTTCAGAAATAGCGCTTGTTCATAAGCTGGTCCACCTGGACCTTATTGACTGCAATGTATTCCACGGCTGCAGTTTGCTTCCCAGTGTGACGAATCTTCCGGCTGGAATTGCTGGATAGTGAAAATGACTATACCTTCTTTTTAATTACCTTGACGTGGGTGTGGGGATGACTGATTTATCCTGTGTGCAGGTGTGCACTCACACAGTTCACAGAGCCCAATTTTGGACTCAGGCCAGGTTTGACTGCTTAAACCAGCCATCACTCACAACAATTGTATTTATATTCTTTATTTTATCACATTCTTGTCCTGTGTTTCATTGCCGCTGCCATTGCTGCTACAACACCTGAATTTCCCCACAGAGATCAATAAAGGTTTATCTTATCTCAAAACACTTAAAATTTTCATGTCCACAAAAACAAGGAATAGAAAACAAACAAAAGAACCTGGGCTTATAAGGCTCATAGACTAGTCAATAACACCAGTCAGGATGGCCAAACAAAATAAAACAGTTTTTTTGTGTTCCAAATGTAGTTCCAGATCAGCCCATAAGCTTGACAAATTTGTATTATGACTTTATACAATATATTTTTATATGACTTTTTTTTTATATGACTTTTTTTGGGTCTTTTTATTGTGCTCCTTTTCCTCTAAGCACCTTAACGTCCTTTGTCTATCATGCACAGTATAAGTATAACATGCACAGTATACAATACATTGCTGCTATGCTCAGGCACCTTAGTTTAGTTTTTTAGTTTTTTTATTATCTCAGGTAATTTGTAAATATGTAGATAACTTGTCTGGCCTTCTGTTGCTCTCTTGTTTTTGATCTCCTTCCCACCTGCCCCCCACCCTCTTCTTCTCCCCCCCCCCCTCTTCTTTCTATGGAAACTAACGTTGCGATGGGAACGATGTACAAAAAATAATTTCACCCACTTTTTTACCTTGTAAACCTGTGATGTGACAATAAAACTGATTCTGATTCTGATTCTGATTCTGATTCTGATTCTGATTCTGATTCTGATTCTAACAAAAACGAAGGCCTTTTTGAGGACTTTCTGCTAGACTACTGCACTGTCGTTACTGAAAACCCTGATTCACTACAATACTTCTACCACAGTACTGTAGGCATTTAATTTAAAGGATCTACACCATGAATTTAAAAAAAATATATATATATATTTAATATCATATTGTTTATGTCCTTCAAATGTTTTTCAAAAGGTTTGAGCCTAAATCATGCCTCAGATATAATCATTCCAACAAACTTCTCTCTGGCTTATAAAGCATTTTCACCTGCAATACCACATTGTCCTGTTTGGCACGGGGTGCTATTGAGCCAGTTTGTATGCATGTTATCTCCTGGTTCTGTGTGAAAAAAGTAAAAAAAATCTGTTTGGTCTGTTTTGAGACCAATTTACAGAAAACCCCAGATATGCTGTGAAAACCTGAGTGTTCAAACTGGGGTGTTTTTGGGATAGAAGAGAGGTAGGGGAGACCAAAAACACACAAAGGAAAAGTTAAAATTCATGGTGTAGTCCCTTTAACTGCATATGGTTTCCTCGGCAAGTGATATACTTGGAACATTCTCTCTACTACAAACATGCAAATAACAATGTAAACATTTATTCATCACATGGTTGTGTTATTTAGGCAGGGTTTATTATTTTATGGGGTGGCGACCGTCGGGGGGGGATCCATGCTTCCGTTTTTATATTCCCCCTCTCTCTGGTCATTCATTTATATATCACCAGTAGTGGATATGTTTGATCTCCGCTTCTGGTCAAACTGAATAAAATACATGCATTTTCTTTGAGAAATGTAGACCGTTTGATGATGTATGATATTTATGTTATCACAATATCAATTTCACAATTTAGGCTTTGGTTGTCGCACGCTCCAAAAACCCATACACTTTAATGATTCAAACAAACCGGTAGATTTGACACTGCAGTTAGTGTCAGACCAATTACACAGCTGCAGTAGTAATTAGTGGAAATTAGCAACACCTGTCAGTTTGCTGGCAGTGGCGTTCTCATTCCAGTTTTCTAGGTGTACAGTCAAAAGGTTTTGTACCGTGCTCCGTTTTCTTTTTACCCAATTGAATGTAAATTTAGTTTTTGATCAAAGTAAAGTGTTTTGTTGAACTTTATGGACATCTCCGTGTGGATTATTTTCTTTTGGGAACACCACCACATGTACACAATGGTGTTAGGATTTAAAGTTCATACTGGAGCCACAAACCACCAGGAAACAAAGGTTGCAATCAAATATCCAGTTTATTTAGCCGGATAATGATGAATAGGGTTGACATTGGGTTTCATGATGATGCCATGGTTCTAAACGAAGACAGAAAGAAACAAATTATAATATCATGCCAGATAAAATGTCAAACATAAATATGGCCTTTAAATCATATTGTACGTCAAGGTATTGTATATCATCAACATAATAATTGGCATTTCTTCCTTGGCCTAGTGGGGATGTGCATACAAAGTTTCACGGAAATAACCCTTGTTGTAAAAAAACAAAGTTGTCCTTTAAAGTAGTAAAAGTGCTCATTGTGCAGAATGTCCCATTTCACAAGTTAAAAATGTGTACGAATTATTTAGAAAATAGACGATCTGCTATTTTCAAATGGCCGAAATACTTTATATATAGGGCTGAAGTGGTTAGTGTGTTTTGTAATAATCAAAATCTACAAAGTAACTAGTAACTAAAGTTTTCATATAATTGTACTGGAGTAAAAGTACAATATTTTTCTCTGAAATGTAGTGGGGTAAAGTAAAAGTATTGAAAATTGTAAGTACTGAAGAAAGTGAAAATACCTCAAAATTGTACTTAAGTACATTTACTTAGTTACTTTACACCACTGCCTGCAGTACTCTAGTTGCTTATTGACTGCACACTGATGCTCACCTCAGTCATCCTCAATCTAGGCACCGCTCCAGGCAGTAATTAGGGTTAATGTGTAGCACTTGGCTTGTTTCAAGCCAGCATGCTTGGAATTGTAAAACAAATATTACAGCCAATTACAATTTGTTGTTCAATACTTTGATTGAAAAGCTCCCACTTTAAGCAACTTTGAAGCAGCTGGAGATAATACCTCTAGATCTGGTTGATTAACAAGTAAGAAGAGCTCATTCCATTGCAACATATTAAATAAAGGTAACTCCTTTTGTCTTGAATGGAGCTGTTCAGAGCTTTCGTGGAGGCGGTAAGTGTTTTTCTTCACAAAAATTAAATGAAATACTTAAAAAAAAAAAAAAAGTTCTTATTTCAGTTTTGGCAACTTTTATAACTGTTTTTTCTTTTCTTTTTTTGGCAGAATCAAGTTGTGTAAAAATATTAAGGGATATTTTTATACAACTAGATTCTGACAAGTCCCGGAAAAGACGCGCTGTGATTGGCCAGTAGTCAGGGAGCTTGCCATCTCCAAAATGGCGGCCGCGATACAGGTCGCTCCAATGAACTGCAGAGGCCAATGAGGTATCTAGGTTTATATAGCTATGGCTGGTAGGGCACTGCATGGGTTTGCTCCCATAGTGTCAGTTTGCTTGCCTCTAGTTCCGGGTGTCTGACGCAGTGCCCTACCAGCCATAGCTATATAAACCTGCCCTGCATGGGCAAAAGCCAGGAAAGGCAAGAAGCGCACCACCTACGTAGAAGCAGTGCGGCGCGACAGCTTAGCTAACAACAGTGTAGAGCTCAAGACCCTGGGGTTAGATAGGAGAGTATGGAGGGCAACGATTCAGGAGTCCCGAGTTGGTGTAGTCTATAGTGTGTGCCAAAAATCCTGAAGGGGGCGTCAACAAGTGTCATTTGGTAGCGGCGGACATCTTTGTGGGGTATAAACAGGTTGACTTAACATTGTCCCCCACCAGTATGTCTGCAGCTACTATGCCACGCCCCCTCGTGGTGACAACACGTTGGCAAGCACTATAGACCGCACTCTCGCATCACATCGCATACACTGCCAGGAGGACCTGGGGATCAAACCAGGAACCTTCCGATTGCAACTGCCACCCTGCTTAACCACATTAAACATTGCATTCCTATTTTAGGCATGTCATTACAGACAAATATTGACATGGGCCTATTTCATTTCTACTCTGTTGTACACCTAGGTCGCACGGCGAAAATAGCAGATCCACAGTACGAGCTTGCGGTGCATTGTGAGCTTGTACTGTAGATAGTCTATTTTTAACGCAGGACACCGCTGTATGATGTGTAAATCAGGCTTGGATGGTTAGGATTGCTACTGTGATATGTATCTTGTGCTCAATGTTTTTAATTGACTGTGGTGTTCCGCATCTCAGGGCAGTGTTTCAATCAGCCTCACCGGATGTATTATTCTTCAAGTGTGATTATTTCAAGGGTGTCCATTTGGCAGACTTGCAAATTAGCTGCAATTATCCTCTATCATCATGAGACGCAATTATGCAACAAAATAACTTTTGTTATAATTGGGTGGCAATTACTGGGTGAGCTGCTGCCGTTAGCATTTTGTTTCATGATGATAATAAAAAAAAGAGCACTGTAAGTAGATGTCAAAGATGTGCTATGAATAATTACCTTTAAAAGGAGGATGACACACTAACTAAATAATATGCCAGTAGGAGAATGGTTGTGGTTGCCATACACACTGCTTTATTGGAGTGAACTTGTATGAATGGAGAAAAGATGTAGCGCTAAGAAGCAGAGTATACTGTGTACAATAAGCCATGTGAGCCCCTTTGACACAGAAAGAAAGAAGAGTTTAGGTGTCAAAGCATTATGACTTCAAAGCATGACATATTAACCACTTAGATCCTCTATACTTAGTAAAACGGACCTGAGTTGTATTGTACTTGATGCATTCTTTTTTTATCTACACCACCAAAACATTGCAGATACAAGCTCACAGCGTGCCACGTTGAGCCGTGTTTGTGAGCTTGTACCTGACATTTTTTGGCTAATGCTCCCCCCCAGAATATGGATGCTGGGGTTCATGTGGTTAACCCTCATGGGAAAGCATTTCTTAGAAGACTAAGTTCTCGCCCCTCCCCTTTTAATGAGAGAGCTTCTGGGAACTGATTACTTGGAAGACAGACATGACAATGTTGACGCATTATTGGAACATGTTCTTCTATGGTTTAAAACCATATTGCTTCTTACAGCTATTTATTACTGGTCTCTGACAAACAAAGAAGGCCAGGCATATTGTTTCCTGTTCCCATAGCAACATTGTGGTCTCGTCTCCCTCCATAACCACCGTCTGTGACCTCCCCCTCCGCTGTAGCTCCAGGACTCATTCACATATGGCAGTGGTTCACAAAGTGGGGTTCGGGGACCCCCAGGGGTCCTTGGCGGCCATGGCGGGGTTCCAGGGGGTCCCCAGCTAAAGTAGTCAATGTAGCGTCACAATCATTTTAAACACTTTTATCCATTTATACATTCGCTATTCAAAAATAGCAGATGTACAAGCTCACAGCGCGTCACTTCGTGCCGTGCTGCAAACTTGTACATCTGCTGTTTTTGAACATTTTTGAAAAATATTGAAAGTTTACACAAATCTTCTCTTCTGGGGTTCCCTGGCACCAACAAATACGTATCATTTTGGGGGTCCTTGACATGAAAAGGTTTTAGACCCACTGTGGTTAAGATCTGCCTCAGGGGGCGACCAGCAAAATGGCAGAATTCTCACTTTTATCATTCTGAACGTATAAAAAATGTAAAGGTTGTTGTCACACAATCAAGTGGTTTATAAATTATGAATAGATTGGCAGGACTAATGAGGGAGTGGAAACAGTGAGTAGCGGGGAATATAGGACCTAACCTAAACCTAAACCTAACCCTAACCATAACCTTAGTGGGGAACATAGAACCCGGGGAACATAGGTATGACCCCGTAGAATGGACTGTGGTGACCAGAGGGAATGAAGAGACGGAAAGAGAGAGAGACAGAAGACAGAGGCAGAAAATAATGTTTGTGTTATATACTGTAGAATAGATAGGTGTGGTGCAACCGGCTTTGTCGGGCGTCTATGCAAACACAATTGGCTCTATGTACAGCAGCCATATTGGATAGAAATGTTGGGCCTCTCCCTTACTTCCTTCACAGGTGTTACCAATTATGCTAATTAAGGTTGTGTTCCATTCTGGCCAAACAGAGTCAGGATGCTGATACTGTGCATGTTGGCTCACTGGAAAGACTGCTACGCCAGTGGGTCTCAAAGTGTGGTCCTGTGGTGCATGGTTCCTTTAGAGGGTTCCAAATGGACCCTTACAGGTGTGTAACTCATAGAGTGTACAAATGTCCATTTGGTTCCATTTGTACACTCAGAGTTATGCGGGTGCTTGAAATTAAAAGGTTTGAGAACCACTGTGCTACACTAAATTGAACAGAGCCTTCATTAGTATCATTGGCAACACCTGTGAAGGAAGTAGGAAGCGGCCCAATTTCTTTCCAAGATGGCTGCTGTGCATAGAGCCTATTGGCCCGTGTTCGGGGGAGGGAAGCCAGGTGGGGAGGTTGCCATTGGTCATTGCATGCACTCATGGGCTGGGGCGGCACCTGTCAGCGGGGAGTGTTGGACAGGAGGAGTGGGACGAAGGCTCTACGGTGGGGGCTCCTCACTGGCAGGTGAGTCAGTAGGATACATCAGAAGGATACAACACAGTAATGTGTGTGGGGAGGAATTATTTACATGTGCTGTATACCTGCCGCCCTAGTTACTTTGTTGCACATACTGTACTTGTTTTCTTAGTACTCCAACTACCTCTGATCTTCACCACTTAACCTGTTGTTGGTTGTTATGGCGCTTACTCTGGCCTTGCACTTTATAAGTCATTCTGGATCAGAGCGTCCGCTAAGTACTTTTTAATTGTAATTTGTAACATTACATTACAGTCTTTCCATTACATTACTATAGCCTATGTGTAGATGAGAAGTGCATGTAGCAATGAATGCTACTGTTACACACTTCCCTAGAATAGTTTTAAATAACAAAAATATTTGATCAAATCAGGGCCACGAGAGAGAAAGAAAGAAAGAAAGAAAGAAAGAAGGAAAGAAAGAAAAATATGCTCTCATGATCATTCAGCAATTGTTTGCCCCGTCATTTACTGCAACATGACTGCCATCTGCTGCTTTATTTTAGTATTTTAAGGATAATAACGGTATTTCCCTAATTCAACCACTAGAGGTGCACTGCTCTCTGTTATGGCTTGTGCCATGGGCTGTGAAAGGAAACCCATTGTAAACATGTGTGTAGGCATTGAAACATGCCTACACACTGAAACATCATGTTTACACACAAGGATCACAAAAGAAATCTGTTGATTTGTTTTTGTTTTTGCAGATAAACATCTTTTTTCTATTTTTTCTTGAAGACAGAGCCTTGAATGTCCTAGCAATATCCATAGTGTAAATATATTATCAGTATTGTAATCAGACTGTAAAATCATTGTAAAAAGACACAGTAATAACAATCACAAATGTGATGTACATGCAAGGTAAAGGGAGCACACTCTATTTAGTTACATGCAGTGGTGGAAAGTATCTAATTACATTTACTCAAGTACTGTACTTAAGTACAATTTTGAAGTACTTTTACTTTACTTGAGTATTTGAGTACTTCTACTCCACTACATCTCAGAGGCAAGTATTGTGCTTTTACTCCACTACAATTATTTGAAAACTTTAGTTACTAGTTACTTTGTAGATTTTGATTATTATTACAAAACATACATTAACCACTTCAGCCCTATCTGAACTTTGGCTATTTGAAAATAGCCGATCTACAAGTTCACAACACGAGGCGTTGTGAGCTTGTAGATCTGCTATTTTCAAAAGATTTCCCCACTTCTGGTTGACTATGATGATGGGAACAATGTAATAGATTATTTTGAACCAAAAATAGTATGCCCCATCTACACAAACAGAAACATTCTGTATAGATAGTCAGGCTTTTTCTTTTATATAAATATACCATTTCTGTTTCAACCCATATGTTAGGGCCTGATTGAACACATTTTCTTACTACTGGAGAATGTTCAATTGTTATTGTTTCTGGTGTATTTTGACAACTAAAAGCAGACCATTATTTTTGTGATTATTTGATTAGTGTGTTTGTAAGTGTATATGGAGATTATTTTTTATTATATTTTCCCTATTGCTATCATTTTATCTCTCTTAAAACATGTTAACTTATCTGAGCCACACCTTCAGCTTTTTGCTGTAATTAAGAGGGTCATGTTGTCATATAACTTGACAAGAGAAAACATTTAAAGTTTACTGTTTAACCTTTTTTAGTTTCGTTTTTAGTTTTCATTTACCACCTCCCTTGAAATGTGTCCTCAACATCAAATATTAATCTAAGAACCAGTTTGTCTGAGGTAACAGAGGCAGTGATATGCATCAGTGATCATTGAATAGAGGTGGGCAGACACAGAGTATTAAGCATACAATGTCCATCTTTTATGAGTGGACAAGCAGGTTCAACTTATTTAGATATTGTTCTACTATTTATGTTTCAACCACTATGTTTACAGCCTTGATTGAGCACCCACATTTTTGTTATTACTGGTGAATGTTCAATTGGTATTGTTTCCGGAATACAGTATTTTGACAACTCAAAACAAACCATTATTTTTATGATAATTATTTTATACACATAGTATCTTTTTGCAAATGTACTGTATATGGAGATTCATTGTGTTCCGAATCATGTCATTTGCCCTAAGGTAAATGCCTTTTTATCTCTCTTAAAACATGCTACAACTTATCTGAGCCACACCTTGAGCTATTTCTGCCGTTAGAGGGTCACTGTGGGTCATGTGGAAATAACATGTACAATTTCTCAATGTACAAAAGGGAGATTAGAGCAAGTACTACAAGATTGTGAGTTATAGTGAATTAGATTGTTTATCGACCCTTTTTTAATCCTCTTTGCCCTTTTTGGCAGAGCAATGGACACAATGATGGACTGGCCAATTGGGACTTGGGAGTTCCCCTTAAATATGGCAGTACAGCGATCAGTAGATCTGTCGCCAGACCGCCTGCCCCTCACTGAGTACACAACAGACATTAGGCCAGCGGTCCTCAACCTGTGGGTCGGGACCCTCAGGGGGGTCCCCACATGATTTGGTGGGGGTCCCCAGATGACAGTAAAGTGGCAATTTAAGTACTTTTTAACTCAACTCCCACAATTCCATTGCAAGTGCTGGTCTCTGTGTCCTGATAGACTCACCACCAGCACAGGTAAACATCCTGAACCGGCTGTTAAATCACCTTGAATAAACTCCTCTGTAATCCTGTTTGGCAGGACTGAGTATTTGCCTCTTCCCTTAAAATGAGTCCACAGTGTTGAACATTAATCTATAGGCAGAGACAAGGACTGGGTTGCCTGAGGTAACAGTAGCATGTTATTGCAGGTATTGTTTAACCTGAACGTGAACCCTAGAGTCCCAATTTTGTGCATGTCATGTCAGGTTGTCGATTGGTCTCCAATGCTCTCCACAGAGACATTTTGGGTGCTTCTTGAGGCCACGTTACATAGTGACTGCACCTGTTTCATGTAACCCTATATGTATATGTATTTGCATTTGCGATTTGTTTTAATGTAGTTCAAATGTTTGTTATTCATTATATGCATTGTATTTTATAACTGTACTTGTTTGCATGCTGTAATCAAGACGTCCTTGTAAAAGAGAGCCTGCTCTCAATGGGCTTCCCTGAACAAATAGAGGAAAAAGAAAGGTGGACATTTAGCAAACATTATGCAAACAAAGCAGATCTACAAGCAGTGAGCTTGTAGATTGTCTATTTTCGGCAAAGAGATTTGTTGTAGAGGAAGAAAGTGAGGGAGGCCAAGTATATAAGTATACACCATCCAAGTATATACTTAATCCCTATGTACTGGGGGCCAGTACATAGGGTTACATAAGTGGTTAAATAAAGCTGTGATCGTTCATTAGACTAGGTGGGTAGTACACAGGGTATTAAGCATACAAAGTTCATCTTATGTACATGGACAATCAGGTACACTTAAGGACACAACTATCAGTGTGAGCTTTATTTTACATTCATGTCTTATAATAGATTAGAGAGATACACGTTTCCATTCAAACTAAGCAACCAAGTAAGAACACATGCAACCCAATCAAGCCATCTGCTTTACTCTCCTCTTGACACTGTCCCATTGTAACATTTTGTTCAAACATTCTCTTAAAGTTTGTCAGCCTGTTCAGTCAAAACACTCTCTCTTTCCTGCAGGTGTGTGGACACGCACGCCCGCACACATGCGCGCGCACACGCACACGCACACACACACACACACACACACACACACACACACACACACACACACACACACACACACACACACACACACACACACACACACACACACACACACACACACACACACACACACACAAAAAGGGGATTTTCCCACTAAGGAAGCCACTGTGATTGGTCAGGGTTGACACACGAGCAGACAGGAGCGTGTTCATTGGCTGTCGATGATGCACCGATCATGGGTTACTGTATGCCATGCTGCCGTACTGCACTTCAATGAACCCATTGTGTAGCCATGGAAATATAACTCTGTGCTATATATTTAGAGTAATAAAAAAATCAACAAAGGACCTGAATAAATGAATGGAGAAACATGCCTTCATATACTTGGAGCACTTGTATGAAAGTATGACAATGCATGCAAGTCATATGCATGGCCTTATCGCAGTCACCAGATCTCAACCCAACTGAACACATTTTGGACTGACGTTAGAAAGCGCTCTCCACCATCATCATCAAAACGTCAAATGAGGGAATACCTTTTGTTTAGTCCTTCCAGTAGACTTCCAGACACTTGTACAATCTATGCCATTGTGCATTGAAGGTAATCTGGTGGCTCGTGGTGGCCCATCACTATAGCACTTGATGTTTTTCCCTTTGATTTGTCACCTGTCCCCCCCTTATTTAACCAGCCCTATCTTATACATAGACTATTTGAAAATAGCCGATCTACAAGCTCGCAACGCTGTAGACCTGCTATTTTCAAACATTTTAGTACTTTTACTTTTGGTACTTTAAGTATATTTTGATGCCAATACTTTTGTACTTTCACTCAAGTAACATTTTGAACACAGGTCTTTTACTTGTAACAGAGTATTTTTATATTGTGGTATTGCTACTTTTAAAAGTAAAATATCTGAGTACTTCTTCCATCAGTGCTATGATGTAGCTGTTCGCCAAAGTGAAACTGCTACAGTATGTTGGCATGTATATGTGGCATTTTTGGAAGCCTATCCCTGATGAAGAACAAAGAGACCAGGAGATTGTGTCCTGTTGCCATATCCTAAAGCTGTGGAGTCAGGGCCTTTATGGCGCCTTTTGTTCAGGTGATACCCCCTATACCCCGGGAATCTGCTATATTGTCTTTTATGTCAGTGATACAGAAGCAGTCAAAAGGGTTCAGGATATCCACTGTATATTACAGTGGCTCGCAATGGAGCTGGAGAAAAGGTTAAGCAAGAGGCTGTGGAGGTTTCATTCAAAGCCGTGGAATGATCAGCACCCTTGTTATAAAGTGGAATAGATGCCATAATCACCTTCAGTGGGGTTCGCCGGTGATTATGTGCTGTTAAACTAATTGCTACTGTATACAGTACTGTAGCAGTCCAATTAAGCGGAGATTGGAGAAGAGAAAATGCTATTATTTTGAAATGGGCCGATGGGGGATCCAGCAGAGGATGGAGTGGATACTTTTTTGCCTTAATCTATGAGGATGGATTAGGATATCTTCCCTTATAACTTTATGCATGACATGGGAGGGGGGAGGCACACTCCAGCATTTCCATTAATGTATCTGTCCACAAGGACGGATTAGGGTGTTTCCCTTAATAATTTCATACAGGATAATGGAGAAAATTTGTCAAGCTCCTGTTTGATAGATCAATTTACTATCTGCTGCCACAGCAGCATATTCCTTGTAGATACATTGCATTCCCTCCCGCTATAATCTATATGACATGCTTGATCTGGTGTTCATTTGAAGTGTTGTGTCATCCTGCTTTATCTTCTGACGAAGCGGAGACGTCTTCAGTAACCAGCGCCTACACTGCTGCTTGCTTGGAGCTATTTGCTGTTATGTCAGATCATTTTCATGGGTATTATGGTCCACATTAGCTAGCATAAAACTCTTGGGCTTTAGCCTCTGCATTATGTGTGGGTACATTAGTGCATCAGAAGCACTTTAATTTCTTCATCTTTATGTCTCTCTTTCTCTCTAAACTCTCCTTTCCCTTCTTTGGGATTAAGATGATATAATAAAATGTTGTATTAACACATTTTTTGTAGTGTGTATAGTTTGTATGGGTGTGGTTCAGCTAAATTGTATTCATTTATTTGTTTAGCTCTCATTTCCCCATTTTCGGCCAATTTAGTCATAGCCAATTCCCCATATGGCTGTACAGTAGCTACTGCAGTCCCTGTTGCTGCCAACACCCACTGTTGTCCACGTGCCTCCGCTGATACAAATGGAGTCACTGCCCGCTTCTTTTCACCTGACAGTGAGGACTTTCACCAGGACCGTGTAAACTAAGCACACAGAGCGAGGTTCACGCTATCTCCCCCAGTTCCCCTCCCCTCTAATCAGGCACCCGACCAACCAGTAGGAGTCACTTATCGTCACCTTGCTAAAATAATGCCCTGAGTAATTTTTTGAGGTAAATGGTATTTTTGCCTAAGTCAGCTCTTCATGACACTGGCCACCTCTGGTCAAATCGCCTATATCCTTATTGAAAAGGATCATGCTAGGCATTCTCTGTGTATTTTCTTTATGCATAATATATTGGACCAACAAGTGTGTCACATATGCTGTCATACTCCTTTGGCTGGTGTGTTGTTTTGTTTTTCCCTTTTTGTCTTTTTTCCCTCCTTTTTTCCACTTTTTGCCCTCTTCATTGTACTTTTTATTTAATGTCAAATATATATTTTTTTGTGAGGGGGTTGGGTGGGAGGGTTTGTGTTTGTTGTGTTTGTCTTGTGTGTTTGGTTGTTTTCAGAAAACTAGAAGGGTTTCTTTTTATGACTGTTTATCTTATCCTGTAAGCTGTGACAATCCTTCAGTAAAGATAATGTTTAAATGAAAAGGATCATGCTGTTCCAACCCCAGTAGTATAATGGCCTATCTCAAGAGTGTGATAGGAGATAGGAGACACAAAGACAATATGACTTCTGGTGTAAGTCTGGAGGAAGTCACTTACTCCATTAATAATTTGGCCTAAGTCAGGATTACAATTGCCTAAGTCAAAACAAAAAGTTATTTAATCCTCTTATGTTACATACTGTAACTGCAAGACAGCGTTATTTGTATGTCAATAGTCATATATTGCTATAAACCTTTTGTGTGAAATGATTAAGAAATGTCATAGTTTGTTTTGGTTCAGTTTTTTTTCTGTTTTCTGAAAAACTTTAAGGACATTATTTTAGCAAGGTGACGTTATGTAGCGACAAGGACACAATCACCTGCTGGCTTCCCGTTCTCGAACACTGCCAATTGTGATCATTGGAGCACTTGGAGGCACCGCAGCCAGGAATCAAAACCCAGGTGTCTACAGCAGGTGGCGAGTGCTTCCCATCCATGCCACCTGGACGTGGTTTAGCACGTCCAGGTGATGGCAATGGAATCATGTAAGTTCAGCCCTGGTTTCTCACAGCCAGTGATGGAAGAAGTCTCAATTGTTTTACTTAAGTAAAAGTATCAGTACCCTATTGCAGAAATAGTCATAGTTACAAGTACAAGTTCAGTATTCAACATTTACTTGAGTAAAAGTACAAACGTATTGGCATCAAAATATACTTAAAGTACTCATTATGCAGAAGGTCCCCTTTCACAAGTTTTCAAATGTATAAAATCTATGAAAATCCTTTGAAAATAGCAGATCTACAAGCTCACAAAGCGTCGCATTGTGGAGATGTAGTGGAGTAGAAGTCAAATTATTGAAAATTGGAAGTACCCCAGTAAAGTAAAAAATACCTCAAAATTGTACTTAAGTATAGTACTTGAGTAAATGTACTTAGTTACTTTCCATACACAAATGCATTACACACACACATGCACTCAACACACACATAAATGCTGAAGCACAGAAACACATCATAAGTGCTGAACCACAGAACCACAGAAACACTCAGAAACACAGAGTGCCGCGCTATGAGCTTGTATATCTGCTATTTTTTAATAGCCAAAGAAATCTAAAATGACACAGATCTAAATGGGTTAAAGAACTTTTTTTTTTGAGAATTGGGGGAGGTCCCTCTGTGACCATGCTTCTCTGTGTGGCGCTGCATGGCCTCCTTTGCACTTTTGTGGAACTGTGAGGCCCAAGCAGTTTATCTATGTTAACCACATGCTCCGGTGAAATGAGGATAAAGTGAGTCTGACCGATGCTATTTTCTACGGGCCGCAGCAGGAGGGAACATTCATCATCGCTGTCGTGTGTAAACCTTGTGTGTCCAAAACTGTTACTTTTCAGGAAAGGTCAAAAATAATCTGTGTTCCAATGGAGCCAATTTAGTTATTATATATAGTCACAAGCTCTATAAGCTCTTGGTAATACTTTTTTTTAATGATCTATTTATAGCTTTTAAACATACTTTGATACAACACAAACATAATACCCTAAAACATGATAAACATAATGATGAAGAAAGAAAGAACAAAACAGAAATGTTAAGGTTCAATATTTATAAAACCCAAAGGCAAAAAAGTAAATAAATACATAAATTGCAAAAATAGCAGATCTACAAGCTCACGACAACACATCGCGATGAGCCACATTGTGAGCTTACACTTTTGTAACACTTTTGTGACACTGTAGTGTAGTATGACTAGGTAGGGCATTATTGTATTTGAAAATAAAATAATGGAGATACAAGGTTTCTGGCCAACAGCAACGATATGTGTCTGAGTGTAAAGTATGGGCCTCCACAGCATGCATGTAAAGAGGCCATGAATGAGGCTCTACAGTATTATGTCTACAGTATTATAACTTTATATGTACCTTTAATGGAGGTATGAAATGGGTGGAGATGAGAACACTTTTGATTGCTTAGAAACCGGAATTCAATTTCAGAGTATGCGCCGCCCTTATCCTGTATGTTGTATTTGCTCAAGATTTGGGCATGCACCTGCACAACATTTCTGAACCAAGCGGGAATAAATGCTAACTTTTCAATTCTGAAATACACTTTCATGGTTGACTTGTTTGGTACACTAAAAAAGTGAAAAGGTTCTAGTCAAATACAGCTCAGCCTTTTTTATTTGACTTATCGGTTATCACTGCACAGAAATTGGTTTATATTTCAAACTAAAGCAAATTTAAAGTCAACTGATTTGAATTGTCGGTGTGTGGTCTGAAACCCGCAATATGTGATTTATACCACCATGGTTTTATAGTTCAAAAGTTCCCTATAAATTTAGCGTGAATTAACTATCTCAGCTAGAGTATTGTATTTTATAACAAGACTAGGTCAAGCCCTCGCATATGGCTGGAGTGTGGACTGTGTTTGGAGACCTGGCCATGGTAGCAGTCATAAAAAAACAACACAAATCACAACACATTAAAATACAACATAAACATACATGGTAGTAAATACCAATCATATTGAATGACATTTGTGGTGAAATGGTAAATTGATGACCAATGCATTCCAAGTCATTAACACACAACCATTGCATTTGCTTACAATAGTCTTAATTTAGATTTGTACTTGACTTAGTAGCCGCATACTGTACATTTACTGAATGGGAGTTTTTGGGCAGCCAAGTTTCTGTCAAGCATAAAAAGCCCAAAATGAATCAATAAAGAGGATGTTGTAGTTCACTTTTTGTAATATAATTTTTAATATTCAAATGTCAGCCCAACAGTCTTCTTGGTTTAGCCCAAGGATCCCATACAGTATGAGCATGGTTCACTGTGAAACTAAAGTGCTTAAATATTTGTATTTAAAGGGCAAGACCACTTTGGTAGAGGTTTGGGTTGTGTAGTTACCTTGCCATGATGTAACTCTAAAGGTGGACAAGAAATCAAAAATAATTGTTCCATTGTTTAGAAATTGATAATTCTAAATATGCTCCTCATTGACTTACATTGTATGGTAAAACAGCTCTCAAAGTCACTCTTTTAGCACATAAACAAACACAAACAATGTTGATTCAGACATTATAGAGCATCACCAAACCCAGTACTGTTTTTTTTTTTTGTAAAAATGTTTACTTCCTGTTGATTTTGCTATTTTTATTAAGAAGAAAACCCGGACTGGATCCACGGATCCGGATCCGGATCTTCACATAGTAAAATCAACAGGAAGTTGACATTTGTATTAAAAAAAAAAACAGTACTGGGTTTGGTGATGCTCTATATTGTCTGAATCAGCTTTGTTTGTGTTTGTTTACGTTCTAAAAGAGTGACTTTGAGAGCTGTTTTACCGTACAATGTAAGTCAATGAGGAGCATATTTTGAATTTATAAATTTCTAAACAATGGAGCAATTATTTTTGATTTCTTGTCCACCTTTGGAGTTACATCATGGCAAGGTAACTACACAACCCAAACCTCTACCAAAGTGGTCTTGCCCTTTAAGCACCTTATCTTGCATGTTGAATAGTTTGATGATACAGAGTTTATCCTCATCACAGTTCAGCATGTAGAGTGCCGCAATGCTTGGCAAGCTTTCTGGTTACGCTCATGGAGTCAGCTGAGAACTCCCAATCTGATGACTTCATTGGTGATCCATTTGCTATTCATAGCAGTCAAAGCAGCACCGCAGTTTGTAAATTTCCTCTTCTACCCCGATTTGAACTTTGTTTCCCGATTAAGTGCTGAATGTATTACCACTGAGCTAATGGAGTCTGCCTCATTGCTCGGGGGATAAAATTAATCTTGACCGTCAGGTCAGAATTCGTGTCAGATCCTGTGTCTACGTGGGTGACACATGACCTTTGACACAATCTAAATGTCTCAATAGAAGAGCAGGGAGACAAAATACAATCACCCCAATTATATAAGTCATATTGTATCAACACACTCTACCATACAGATTGGACAGTTTGGACTAAATTAAAATGTATTCCTTAAACAAAAGGTTACATGGTGAGGCTTTAAGTCGTACGCCAGAGTATTTTGGACAATCCAGGATTGTGGTGCACATTCCCTGTAAATGGCACAGAATCATATCAATCTACACACACGCTCAGCCAGTGTGACAAACAGAGAGATCCAAGGATGTGTAGAGAAGGAGGAGGACATATTATGCACTATGGGAGGCAAACTGGAGCCGGACTATTAGCTGAGACTGAGTTGTGCTCAAATGATTTCATGCATTAGTTTGGAACAGGTGTTTTCATTCCCCCTGCAGTATATGGAGATTGGGTAGCCTATTGAGCCGACCAATGGTGTAACTTCATTAGGGATTTACAGTCACCTTAACTTCATGAACGACTCAGTCACTGACATGTGTATTTATCGGGCTGGGCTCACTCTGCCGTGCCGTCCAGCTGTGATGTTTGGTGTTCTATAAATGACTAATGACTCTTAATGAATTGAATACACAGGACCACAATGGAAACAAACCCCCAGGGCTTTTTGTGTTGTCCTTTTAACAATGTTTGTAAACCGTACCTCAGTACAATCTGCAAACTGTTAATAAAGTATTCAATCAATCAATTTCGGCAGTAGGAGAAAACTAAAACAAAACAAAAAAACATTGACATGATTAAAATATTTTGCTGTATTTATCAATTAACACTCCAGTAATTAGGGTTTTGTTCTTTTTCAACATGGCTCATAAAAAAAGATAGACCATTGAAAAAATAAATAAATTCAGTGACCCAGTTATAGGTCTTTGGGGCTGAACCTTGGACAGCCAGATCCAACCCCCAGTCACACATTGATGAACCTATTCCTGCTCCACACATAATAAATGCCTCAAATACAGACAATACAATGAGGGGAAATACCCTGAGACATTGGTAGCCAAAATAATTACTTTTAAAAAATAAAGGATTTTAATTAAACATAATTGAAAAGAAATGCTATCTGATTAATATGCTCTGTGTTTTGTCGTCCAAATTTGCTCCAGGACATGAAGCATCACTAAATTTTGTAAGCCAATTTGCATGAAAGGGGTGATTCGCCCTTCGTTTTACTTTATGCAAAGTGCCTGCAGCTGATATTGAGTAAATCCAGTCTTCTTTTTTTTGTACATTAGACAGGCTGAGTTATGCTTCATTAAATAATTAATTATGTTTTAGCATTTATTTGTTTATTAAATATTCATCCAGTTTTGCAGAGGTGAGTTTTCCTGAGAGATATCTAGCCAAGATGTGTGTGAATATCCCATTGTGAGTTATGTAGTGTGTATAATTTAGAAAATATGGCTACGTGTGTGTGTGTGTGTGTGTGTGTGTGTGTGTGTGTGTGTGTGTGTGTGTGTGTGTGTGTGTGTGTGTGTGTGTGTGTGTGTGTGTGTGTGTGTGTGTGTGTGTGCTTGCTTATGCACATGCTGACTGGCTTTGTATGTGGGGGATAGATAGATAGACCGACAGATATTCAGTCACCCAGAGGTGTTACAGCAGTTAAGGTTACAGAGTTACAGGTAAAGAGTAAAGAAAAGAAGAAGTATCAACAATACAGAGCAACGGTATACAGAAGAAAAAAACCTCTACAACTGCCCTGCACTATGCAGGAACAGTGTTTTGCCGTGTCCCATCCTGTGCTCCACAGGAAAAGCAACAACACAGGTTACAGTGTCTTACAGTGTCTCACCATATCCTGTCATAAGACAAATGAAATGTCCATTACAATCAGTGCCTCACAAATATCTTACCGTATCTCGTCATGTTACGACCCTTAGTCTAGGGGTATAAAGGCCATAAAACATAATAACTTAAAGGACAAAGAATTCAAAACTGAATATGATATTTATTACAGACAGAAAGTAAAATTTAACAAAAATGTTACGATAACACACAAAGGAACCTAAACAACAGATCTAGACAGAAGTATACTAAAGGCACAAATGAATCAAAAGGTTTGGATGAGAGGACAGAGGAAGTGATTCTCTGCTGTCAAGGCCGACAGTCCTGTCCCTTATTGCATAGTCTTGAGTGACCTTTATAGTCTATGGTGAGTGTTCTCCCAGCCAATGCAAGCAGGGTTCATCAGAGCTGGCCAATCCATGGAGGTAACCAATTTCCATGGGCAGCTGGTAGACACCAGTGATCAACAGACTTGACAATCAATTGCCACAGGCAGCTGACAGTCACTGTTGGCACTCAGCACCTCCAGTTCTCCACCTCAGAAACGGGAACACAGAATACAAGCAATACAAAAGGCCAAATAATATAATGAATCCATATACACTAATTAAACAAATACAAATTACGGCTGGCCGTAACACGTCATAAAACAAATAATTATTATCAGCGCAATGCCAATCAAAAAAAGTGTCCATTCAATCAGTGCAAATGTGTGAGAAAGTGAAAGTGCTCACAGTGAAAAACAGCACAAAACCCTACCCATGTCATTAGAGTTCAGAGTCTTTGAGGGGACGGGGGGGGCATGTATACGTGCAGAGTTGCACCGGAACCTAAAGTTGCTCATGTGTGCTTTTTACTGCATGTTTTTGTCGTTGGGTGAAAGAAAACTCTTATCACACGGTAGTAGTGGAGAGATAGCTAGCCCACTGGGTCACAAACGGAGGGTCTTGCAAAACACTTTTCCCCATGTTGTTGTTGGTCCTTGGAACACATCCGGCCATTGAACCTTTCCATTCCCATTATCTCCACAAAGTGACGTGAGGGACTTCGCAGGCCCTGCATTGCAACTCCCCTCCCGGGGCAGTTCAACAACTGCATCACCTGCAGCTGTGCTACTAACCCCATTATGAAAACATGCCTAGGCCTATATAAGGGAGCCCAGCCAACAAACTGCAGCCAGTCACAAATTATACGAGGCCCTGCAGCCTAGAATACTGAAGCTTTAGTAAACTAGGAAAGGAAATCTATAAAGCCAAGTTTTATAGATTGTTTTTTAAGAAGACTTTGAAAAGTTTCAGCCCTCTCATTTTAGGCCATAGATAATTTAGATACAGTTTCAGAGGGAACGCTTGAGATTGTGTTTTTTTCCTTCTTTTTTGGGGTCAAGACTGGCGCATACAGGTACACCATATATATACCTTTACATAACGTGTCTTGTTTGTATGCTGTAAGTCAGTGGTTCTCAAAGTGCTTGAGGGGGTTCCCCAGCTAAATCAGTTAATATAGCATCAAAATCAGTTTAACCGCGATGCGACGCATTGTGAGCTTGTAGATCTGCTATATATAAAATAAAAAAATCTTCATTAGTGTGAAAACTTTTTCACATTTTCAGATGGGGTCTAGACTTTGGCCAAATACATTCATTTGGGGGTCCTTGATGTGAAAAGGTTTGAAAACCACTGCTTTACAAAACGTGTCCTGTTTGTACTGTAAGTAGCCTAACACTGTTTGTTAACTGTACTGGTGTTGTATGTATACCATTGGTTCTCAAAGTGGTGTCCGGAGACCCCCAGGGGTCCTTGGGGGAGTACCAAAAATAGCAGATATACAAGCTCATAGCGCGCCACTTCGTGCCACACTATGAACTTGTAGATCTGCTATTTTTGTAAATCGTGAAAATGTGTGCATATTTTTTTACACAAATATATTTTTTTTAACTCAAATCTTCTCTCGGAGGTCCCTGGCACAACAAAAACAATTAATAATTTTGAGATGGGGGCACCACAGACAAATACATATAATTTTGGGGGTCTTTGACTTTGACTTTGAAGTTTGAGAGGGGCAGGCTCTCGAAGAAGGACGTTTTGGATATCTGAAATGACAGTTGTGGATATCCAAAAAGTTAGTTTTGGCTAGATGGAGCTAAATTATAGATATTATCTAGTAGTATACATATCCAGTCTAGATATTAAATGTTAGAACGGCTTGCCATCGGCAGGCAGAGTAGCACATCAGCTCTCATGCATATGCATGCAGCACCAGGCTCTCCCTGTGAGGCTCACCAGACTGTGTGTGACGGCGTCCTCAAAACCAAGGGGGCGGTGGGGTGGCGCGGCACGTCATATCGAACCGCCGCGCTCCCATTGGCCGACGATCCTCACCCGACACAGCTGTGATTGTTTTCTGCAGAGGAAGCTCCGTGTCTGGCATGAGGTCTGCTGCTCTGGAATGGAATAGCAGCCTTTTTCTCTCTCTATAACGATGATGATGTGAACAAACAACAACCGTACAATAGAAGCACTTCTCTTTTCTCTCGTTGTTGTAACAGCAGAAAAGCTTCATCGTTTCCAAAGCAAAGCCACCACGGATGAACAGGAGTGGAGGAGTGCGCCAGACAGTGGAGACGTCTGGATATCAAGGTAATTTAATAGTAGTAATAATACAAATAATAATAACAACCTAACATTCACTTCATAACGTTTGTACAGTTAGACCTCTTGATTATTATTATTATCATGACTATAGTCTACGATCGCCAGTTTAACATGCAACACCTTGCCTTGGATCAAGACTATCATAGATGTATTTTATCGAGTCTGACTTTTACTTTCGTATCTAGATATAGAAATGTCAAAATCGATAATGATAGTCTATCCCAGGCTAATGCAACACCCCAAAGGAATGCTTGCCTTGAACACCATGTGTGTTTCTGTAATCTTGCAACGTTGATACTAGGGCACTTAGGCCAGTAGGAATGTTTTCAAATCCACAAAAGCTTGTATATGTGAGTCTCTGGCACAAAATATAGTATCTTAATTCTAGACCTAAAAAAAGGACTGTTGTTTGGGTGTTTTATTGCCAGCTCCCAAACTGTGTTTGCCAACAAGACTAGAGAACCACTGCTGGAGTTGCTCTTGTCTTGTAGCAGTAGGCTACCTTAATTCTATAACTAAAAAAATGACTAAATGACTTGTGGTTGACTTGTTTTCACCAGCTCCCAAAGTGTGCCAAATGCCAACAAGACTAGAGAACCACTGCTGGAGTTGCTCTTGCTGTGCATCAAGAAGATCAGTGGAATCTAACGCGAATTCATCGTCAGGAGGACCGAAGTGGTTCGCAGCCAAAGGATCCGATCAGGAGATGATGTCCATCATAACGTCGGTGCTCCACCAGGCCTACGGCTCCCTGAGGCACGACGTGCGGTCCAAGGCTCACCTGATCCGCCGCGGCCTGGTGCTGTTCACCGTCGGCGTGGTGCTGGCGCTGGTGCTCAACCTGCTGCAGATCCAGAGGAACGTCACGCTGTTCCCCGAGGAGGTTCTGGCAACTTTGTTCTCGGCCGCCTGGTGGATCCCACCGTGCTGCGGGACAGGGGCCGGTGAGTTTATTGATTTTTTTTTAATTATATTTTATATTTTTATATATTATTTATAATTGTTTTAATATTTTTTTATTATATATTATATTTTTTATTATTTGGACGCTGGCTTTGGCAATGTAAACGTATGTTTTCTTTTCTCATGCCAATGAAGCTACTTTGAATTTGAATTGAGTTATGATCTTTGACCTTTTGATCAAGATTAAGAAGTGTTATTAGTTATTATCTTTGACCTTTGATCAAGATTTAAGAAGCGTTATTACGGTGCTATAAATAAATCACACTCGTCGTGGGTGGGTGTATCGTGCATGAATGTATGTCTGAGTTTTTGGAGTGGGAGGTTGTTTTTTTTTGGACAATGGAATGCAATGGGGGGATGGAGGGGGGGGTCTATGACTTATTCACAGAGCCATATAATTATAAAAGACATCACAACATGACCGGTGAGTCGTTTTTTCGCGGTCACTTGATCATGACTCGGATTGTGAAACATTTGAGGGTTTGTTATGGTTATTATCCATTATGTAAACGGTTCTACCCTGTGCATACTGTTTTGTCTGCTGGCCTAGTGGGGAGTAGTGTTGCCAGGTTTTGCGAGAGAAATAAGCAACCAACCAGGTCTAAGAAAACAAGCCCAAAAGAAGCAACTTAGGTCACATGAGACCTCTTTAAACCTATATACATCCGCTATTTGAAAATAGTCGATCTACAAGCTCACAACGCGTCGTGATGCGATGCGTTGTGAGCTTAGCTGATCTGCTATTTTCAAAGACAAATCTCGGGAAAAAAGTTAAAATTTAGGAATATTTTCAAATCCACAAAATCTTGTATGGGGGTCTCAGGCACAAAATATTTTCATAAGGTTGGGTCTACAAATATATATTAATTTGGGGGTCATTGACATGAAAATGTTTGAGAACCATGCACTGGTTTAACATTGGTTTATCATTAGTTAACAAGCCCAAATAAGCAACTACACTTTAGAAACAATCCCAAATAAGCAACTACACTTTAGAAACAAGCCCAAACAAGCAACTACACTTAAGAAACAAGCCAAAAAAAACGCAACCCGCAACTAACCAATATTTTCAAGCAACTTTACAGAAAAACAAGGCCAAAGTCGCTTATAATAAGCGGACATGGCAACACTGAGAGTGGGGAGCCTATTATTAACCTCTCTATTTTGATTGATTGATTGAATATTTTATTAGGCAAAAAATGTAAAACAGCACAGTTACATTTAAAATACTTTGTCTAACAGGTCCGTTCATAAAAGTCCTTGCGGACTTGTTTCCAATGAGGGCCTTGGTATTTAATTCATAGGCAAATCGTCGGGGAAATCTATACGGGGAGAGCTGCCTCGCCACTCTATTGGCTTCCTGTGCGACAGTCCGGTTACGTCAGAGGCAAGCGGCTCTCCCCATTGGTTGCTTTCATAACGGGTGAGCTGGAGGGGGCGGCGCGTTCGTGGCCGCCTGGCTTGGAAACAAGGAAGTCAGTTATTATGAGATAAATAATATAGGCCTAACCCATAGAGGTAAGCCTAACCTAACTACCCCCCATCCAGTAAACCCATCCAGTAAAAGTATCAATACTGCAATGTAGAAATACTTCGTAAAAGTCTGGAATTCAAAAATGTACTTGAGTAAAAGTACAAAAGTTTTTGTATCAAAATGTACTTAAAGTACCAAAAGTAGAAAGTACTCATTCTGTATAAAATGTATAAAAACATCTTTTGAAAATAGCTGATCTTGTAGATCGGTTATTTTCAAATGGCCAAAATGTATATAGGGCAGAAGTGGTTAATGCATGTTTTGTAATAATAATCAAAATCTACAAAGTAACTAGTAACCAAAGTTTTAAGTAAGTAAAAGTACAATATTTGTCTCTGAGATGTAGTGGAGACTGGAGTAGAAGTAAAAGTACTTAAAAATGGAACTACTCCTGTAAAGTAAAAAATACCTCAAAATTATACTTAAGTACAGTATTTGAGTACATTTGCTTAGTTACTTTACACCACTGACTAACTCTACCCCCCCCCCCCCCCCCCTGTATACATTGGCAGAGGATATTATGATTCAAATATTCAGGATAGTTCAGATTGTCACGTTCGTTATTTCTTCATTCCACACGTTATCAAGGTGTTGTGGTACAGGTATTTATAGACCTGTATAAATAAAACATTGAGAAAGGGGTATTTGTTATGTCACAGTACATTTTCACATTATGTGACACATTCGTCCTCTGCATTTAACACATCCTATCTGGAGCAGTGGGAGATTGTTCATAAGCGTTTATTATCATGATCATGATTATTATTGTCCTTTCAGCAAATTCTCCACAGCGCTATTAGTTTATGATAAGTTTGTGTTAATTGTTATGTAACCGGAAGGCTCGCCCCAAAACACACTCGCCCCCATATTTTTCGCGGACCGCTCGACCCGAGCGGTTCTTGTATTAGTTTTGCTGAGATTAAGGTTAGGAATACGTTAAAGGCTGGGTTAGGCATAGTTTTACAGAGGCTATGTTAAGGAATAAGGTTAGGCATAGTTTACTGAGGTTACGTTTAGGAATACCTGGTGGTGACAATTCCGAGGTCGCCGGTTTTGACTCAGGCGAGCGTTCTTGTATTCAATTGTTATATGCATTTATAACCTTAATAGTTATGCAGTATATGTATGTATGTATGTAAATTGTTATATAATGTTTTTCCTTTTTTTGCAGCTGTTATTGGCCTGTTGTACCCCTGCATCGACAGCCATTTGGGAGAGCCCCACAAGTTCAAGAGAGAGTGGGCCAGTGTCATGAGATGCATCGCAGTCTTCGTTGGTATCAACCATGCCAGCGCTGTATCCTTTCACCAAGTCGATCATTATAATCAAAGGGAAACTCATGTCCCTCCTTCTTATCTTATCTTTATTTTTATTACCTTTTATTATCACTATTGTTGTTGTTATGTTGACGCTGCATAGTATTTTTCGAGGACCAGGCTCACGCACTTGCATTTTGCTGCTTGTGCCTGTGTGAGTGGTGACACATAAACCTTTTTGACTATTGATTCATGTTTACACATAAATAATTATTGTACATATTGTCCCTTTTTAATTTCTCACCCCACATGGGAAGTAGATCTGTTTTAACTCTCCATTTCTAGTTCGAAACTTCAAATAGTGTGCCAAAGGAGCAGTATTGTCCCTGTGTGACATTTTCTTTAAGTTATATAATTTGTTTACATATTGAACTAATATTTGCAGGATGATTTAACCTATTGCGTGGTGCCATTCTCTCTTGATATTCATCTTAACTGACTTATACCACAGAAACTAGACTTTGCCAACAATGTGCAGCTTTCGCTAACACTTGCGGCCCTGTCGCTGGGCCTCTGGTGGACATTCGACCGGTCAAGAAGTGGCTTTGGCCTCGGCATCACCACTGCCTTCTTAGCTACAGTCATCACGCAGCTGCTGGTCTACAATGGCGTGTACCAGTAAGTCAACAAGGCATTTTTTATAGACCTGCAATATTGTCTTTTATATGACAGGACACCGCCTCTGTCGGGTGCAAACCTCATATGTCCAGATCGGTTACTTTTCAGGATTAAAATTCAAAAATGGCAAAAGCAGCAGATCGACAAGCTCAAAACGCGTCGCGTCGCTTCGACTTTTGGTCATCCAAGCATGTGGTTACCCATTTCTTTATAAAAGTTACTTTTGGTGCTTTTGTGTGACGCTGTAGTATGATCAAGTAGGGCGTTTATTTAAGTAAAACATTTGGAGTTAAG
Organism: Gymnoscopelus braueri; assembly: GCF_963280865.1. NCBI lineage: Eukaryota > Metazoa > Chordata > Actinopteri > Myctophiformes > Myctophidae > Gymnoscopelus > Gymnoscopelus braueri. The sequence goes on along the minus strand of NC_137623.1, from coordinate 21,883,554 downwards.
AGGTTTTTCTGCCCGACAGCAACGATATGATAAGGCCACATCAGAGTAGTAGTACAGAGTCTGCCAAAGTTTCACTTTTGAACAAATGAAACCTGTTCTGCAACAGTACTGTACTTTCTCTTTTCTTTCATTATGTCTGAGGCTTGATCCGTAGAAATGCCTTTGGATTTGACTAAATGCCGATTTGATCTTACGGTCTTATCCGCATAGCTTTGAGTATGAACCTATGCAATGGTATGTTATGTGAGAGTTTTTTTTTTTTTTTTCAATGCTGACGAAGGCCAGAAGGGCTGAGGCGTGTTTGTGACTGATGCTGATGCATTAACCCATTAAAACCAAACCGGGAAAGCCTCTGTGTTATATTAGATTTTTTTAGCACATTGGTTGGCTATTCAAAAATAGCAGATATAAGGCCCGGACGGTTGGCGCAACCGTCTGGGCAGCTATTTTTTTATATGAGCTTGTAGATCTGCTATATTTAAAAAATCCTGAAAATGTGTGCAAATCTTTGAATATACAGGTATATATTTTTTACTCAAATCTTTGCTTCTGGGGGTCCCTGGAACAAAATCTTTTGAGATGGGCGGTCCGCGGCCAAATGCATATAATTTTGGGGGTCCTTGACATGAAAAAGTCTGAGCACCACTGATATAGCAACATACGTTTTTCAGAAAACTTTTAAGGATTTAGAAGGCATTTGTAGAATCGGTCTCTGGTCTTAATGGGTGAAAAGGAAGCCTGAAACCTATTTTCTTTAATGCGGGTGATCCTTTTTTGATCATGTCTGTTTTAAGAATCTGCACCTGCCATTAATCTTAAAGTTTTGTGAATTGACCGCGCCAATCCTTTGGACTATTGCGTGTATAGACTACACTATAGTGTTTCCCACCATGTGACCTCATCAAAGGGGAACTGACTGATAAAACACTGACAGTAAATACTCTTTTACTCGTACTCCCATGTGATCAAAAGCGCCCAGCTGGGAGGACGCGCACTGTTGCCTCAGTTATAGGGGGCTTGAAAAGCTCTGGGTTCAAAAGACCCCCACAGCTCATGTTGACTAAATGAGCTCGATACAGAAGTGGGGTGGGGGTGCAAAATATTGTTTTTCAAGATGAAGGTCTCGCTCTCTGCGTTATGAAATTGTGCTGATATTGCTTTTCCTTTGACAGATGTGTCTCATTTGAAGATGTTCTTTTTTTTCTTTTACTGTTAATTTGACTATTGAGAAATGGAGTGTGAATTAAATGTGATTGGTTGTGGGGGGTTTTTCTCTCTTTTTCAGATACACATCTCCAGATTTTCTGTATGTACGTTCCTGGCTGCCTTGTATATTCTTCTCAGGAGGCGTTACAGTAGGAAACATCGGACGCCAGCTTGCCATGGTAAAGTCTTATCACCATTCACGTATGTTACGTAACCAGTTGAACCCTATAGCATAGCAGCCCTATTATGGGGGGAACATTCGCCAAAAATAGAACATCTACACGCTCACATATGGCTTGTAAGTTAGATCGGCTATTTTTGGCGAAGAGATTTAGACGGTAAAAAAGCTGTCCAGATATAGTTGCAACTCAGGTCTCTTTTATTAAGAATAGAGGTTTTAAGTGGTTAATAAGATTCTGCATATTTGTAGAGAGAATTATACTTACTGTACATATGCACTGACAAGTTATCTGTAAGTTAAATGGGTTGAAGTTTCAGCAAATACCATGTAGCTAGTTTTATGTTGGTGTGATTTTCTTTTCACTCAAGACATCACTCTATTCTGAAGGAAAGTGTCAACATGCAGTATCCTGTCATCTCAAATGTTGCTTTAATTTCATCGGCACAACAGAGGAGGGAGTCTAAACTTCTCTGACTTGCCCCCTTAGTTCACAATTATCCCATCAAGTAGACGCTGATGTCTTCATTAGGCATCATCTGTCTTGAAGGCTCGCCTCGTTCTTTCTGAAGAGTTGCACAACGGTGTCACTCGGCGCCTTATAACCGACTTTCAAGTTAACACGTTGTTGGCTTGGAAAATCAATTATTTTGCGTATGTCTGGAGGTATAAATTAGGTTGAAAAGTCCCGCCAGTCCCTCTGTTTGACTCTGTGAAAGCAGATTATGGGACGTTGTTTGTCACAGTCGTGGCCCCCTGAACACATGAGCCAGTCACCAGTCCACTGACCAGAGGGTCATTTGATGCTTGTTGTTTGTTTGTGATGGGGCTTGGAATGTTGGCACGAGTCCTCACTCACTGTTTTTGTTCTTGTGCTCTCTCTCTCTCTCTCTCTCTCTCTCTCTCTCTCTCTCTCTCTCTCTCTCTCTCTCTCTCTGTATCCACTGTTTCATGTGTGAGAGGGCATAGAAAGAACCTGATATTTCATCTCTGTATCCACTGTTTCATGTGTGAGAGGGCATAGAAAGAACCTGATATTTCATTCAACTTTGCCATATTAGTCAACAGTTGACATGCAGACAAGATACAATACAAAGCAATGCAGACAAGAGTACATTACTTTTTATCAGGATGTAATGCATAAACTGATATGATTGTACTGGCTTAAGTGAAAATATGGTAGGTACATTAGGAAGGAACAGTAGCCCTTTTCTCTATATTGTCAAGATACAGTAACTAGCAAAGTAGCAATGTTGTGTGTTGTACTTCCTTGCCTTAGTGCATAAAATGCTGAATATGGAAGTTTCATTTCTGGAAAAATGCAACAGAAAGAAAACACTTCCCCACTTCCCTTTCTTATCCTTTCATAAACACCTCAGCAAAACTATTCACTCAAATGTCATTAACCAATCCTTCGTAATAAAAAAAGTATGCTCATGAGATGATATAAAAAGAAAAATATCCGTATAAAGGACATCAGACAAATGACATCTCACAAAGTCTTCTTTAGTCCTAGCTAGCATAATACAAGTGAACTTCTAGCTTTTATACCGAAGTCCCACATTAATTTCTCATTCTCTCTCTCTCTCTCTCTCTCTCTTTTCTGTTGTTGCAACTCTCAACCTTGTAAGCGACTGTAACTTTATTTCATCCCCTTTTGACTGATGGTGATTGACATGTCATTAACGCCAGTGTCTCCCTGTCTTCCCCCAGGGCGCTGTTGAGAAACCTCACAATGACTGAAGACAGTTCTGACAGCGTGGAAACACACAGGAAAGCAAAGAAGTGGAGCCGAGACAAGAAAGAAAGTAAAAGTTGCAGAGAGTACGAGAAGAACACAAAAGAAGAAAAAAAAAAGGACTCATAGTTTTTAACTTTTAGTTTTTTTTCTTCTTCCTATTCTCATTAAGTGTAGGTCGGGAGAACACATGCCCCATGCCCTGACCTAATGTGCCATGTCTTCTGCACCTCCTTGTGGCCAAACAACCTACAGTAACCCTCCGATTTGTACTATACCACAGTAACAATAGGAGGACTTCTTTCACACGAGTTGGGAGGACATGTTGGCCACTCCAGCTCTTTGGTGCGAATAGTCACCTGGTTTCTTAATATTGCTATTATTTTCTTTCTTTTTACATTGAACAAGTGAGCCATTTAGCTTCTTGCTGTTAAGGGAGTGCAGGTGTGCGCGCTTTTGTGTGGATGCGTCTCTGTCTCGGCAGAAAAGACATGGCAAGTGGTGGTGCTACAATATTTTGTTTTGCCTAAATATGGTATGAACACAAAAGGGAATTATTATTATTTTTGCGTGTGGTGGTGAAAATGTCTTCACTCTCATATGGAAATGTATTCAGCAGTCATCTTTATGGCTCAGATGATGTATTGTATGTTCCCAATCTAACCAAAAGAAGTATTTATTTCTTTACTGGCTGAAACCAGCCTATCCTTGACCCCAAACCAAAAACAACCAGCATACTATATAACAGCATACTATGATAATTAATTATTTTAGTTTATTTAATTTCTCCTTAGGCAAGATTATTGTCCGCCCTGAAGGATTTTATTTGTTTTTGTTTATCTATTTGTTTTTCTTCTGATAGATACAGTGAATAGAGACAGGAAAGGGATACAGGAGTTACAATCAGTATTGGCAGGGCTTCACTATTAAATGTGAATACAAATATTGGCATCTGTCAAGTGCTATTAAAATATTTTTTTAATGTGGGAAGGTGGAAGTGTCAGACATAATATATGAATGGATTGGTCTCAGATTGGAATTGGATCATCGTTAATTAACAGCTCCCAATCAGGTGATCCCTAGAGAGAGACATGACAGCATAAGTCTAACTTTGAACCCATGCCTGCTAGGGGTACATTTTATCCTGGTATCAGTGTGGTGAAGACACCCAGAATGCAATACAAATTTAGAGCGAATGTACTATGATAATAACAAACGAGCATTGGTTTGTTTTTAACACTTTCCAAGAGATTACATTTTTGACCAGGCATTCGCTTGGGACTGTCTTTTGTTGAAAGCCCACAGTGTCCATTGAGAACCTTTTCCCCCATTCACAGTTTATAAACGATTTACCTTTTTTGAAGGTATTTTCAAACTGACACTAGCTTGGGAACATATGCTGACTGAAGGAGAGAACAAGACTTTATTACTTCTGGCCTTGAAAACTTGCAATCTGTGATTGCCTTTGTATTATAGTATGTAGTGCTTTTGTCACTATACCAGTTTCATTTTATCATTTGTACAAACGTAATTATATTATTACATATGTATAATGGCTTGCCTATGTAATCAGACAGGTATTACTATACTAGACCAACAGTATGTTAGTTAGCTGTTTTGGGGGTCTAGAGGATTAAGTGCAATCACAGTATACATTAGGGCGATTTTTCTTCATTATTTATTATTTCTGACAGTGGCTAAAAATAATTATATATATATATATATATATATATATATATATATATATATATATATATATATATATATATATATATATATCAACTTGTTGTAATCATATGCAGTGTGGGTACTTAAAAAAAACAGCAATAACATCAGTGTTTTTGGAAACAACAAGTTTGTCAGAGATTACTTGCCTTCTTATTAGAGTCTATACAATGACTCCTCTTACCAGAGAGAGAAAATAAAATGTGTCAAACTGTTGTAAAATCTCATGTAGTTTGCATTATTTAAACATTTGATTTATTTTTTAAATATATGTTTTGTGACAGATCACAATGGGACGGGTATGCCCCATGCTGTTTTGATATGATTAAATTCAGGTGTGCTAAACGGAACAGGAAGCTTTATTTTTAAGGTGGCGAGCCACCGATTATTTCAATGTTTAGAATATGTGAGTGTCTGATATTTCAGCTGTGTATCATTTTTACAACCTTGGATTCAACTGAAAAAAATAAAATAAGGACTGATACGATTGTTCGTGTCCTGGCTGTTGATCTATATATCTTTGTAGGTTTGATACTGCTGATAGAACAGCTTTGTATACTGACGGGGCCATATTTGTTATCTGTATTGCCTTTTATTGGCCTGATTGTACTACCTTATTGGTGTAGTGCTACTCTACAATAATAGACTAGAGTTTACTATTCAAGCCAGAGAAAATATTTTAGGGCACACAGGTCTTCGATTATTATATATTTTTTAAAAAAACTGTGTATACAATGCCCAAGACCCCACAAAAGTGAGCATCAAGCATGTCATTCCGCATTTGATATTTAGACCCAGGGAACAGCTAGACGTTGGCCTAATTACTCGTCTCAGTGGATTCGGCAAAACAATGGCCTTTCGAGTATTCGGGATGTCACTGGTACTAGCAACTCTATTTGACCTGATCTTTCTCGGGGTGGTGGCGGTGGTGCCATTTGTTGTGTCTGCTGTCAGAGCTCAGATGAACAGAGGGGGACACTCCTTTGTCTGAATATCTATTGTAACATTTCTGGTCACCTCTTCCTCCTCCCCCAGTCTCTGAAGCCTACATACCCCCCTGCCTGTCACCGGGATCACTATCATGACTACCCCCTCCCATGCACACCCCACCCTGGTCTGTCTACCACCCCCTCTTCCTGACACGCCTTTCTGGAGAGCAGACTTCTATTTATACCTAGCAGGGGACTGACAGTTAACCTTTTGCACTGAGGGAAATTTCTGGGAGTGGGGCCAATTTTTGTTGTGGGCTACCCTGATTTGGCCCCTCTTTCCGGGAGTCTCTTCTCGATCTATCCATCTATCTCTCCCAACCGGCAGGGCAGCGATCCAGCGCCACACGCCGCTCTACTCTCCCTCCTCTTTGCATCTCCTCCTCTGCTCATGCAGAATAATTGGCCAGACTTCAAGCTCCTTTCATTTCCACCCAGTGCGGACTGAAGGACTCCATTAGAACACCTCCCTTGGCCAAAAGGAATATCTCTCTCTCTCTCTCTCTCTCCCTTCCTCCTTGCCCTCCCTTCCTCCTTGCCCTCCCTTCCTCCCTTCCTCCTTGCCCTCCCTTCAGGGCAAGAAAACAAACAAATCTGGCCAGAGGAACATGTGCTGAATCCCATACTATATGCAATGTGTGCTTTGGTTTACCATGGTGGCACAATATTACATTTCAACTTGTGCTCTCCTCTGTAGGTCTCTCTGCCTAAAAGGAGCCCATGTGGTCTTTGGCTGTGAAGGCCCTGGTGTCCCTTCTGCTGTACAGGAATAGTAGTAAAACTGCCTGGCCATTGTCAACACACCTCTGCTTTGACATGCTCTGTTCAGTCATTCTGGGTGGGAGTGAGTTGTGTCTCAACAACTTGTTTATTTGTTTGTTTTTATTTTTGACATTTGCAGATTAGGTGGCTTGCCATCAGCTGAAGAGGTTTTGTGTGGATAGGAGTGTGGACCTGTAAGAGTGCAGTCAGCTACTGTAGGACAGAATGAGAGGTTCATGGTTGTAGCTTGCCATGAGAAAAAGATTGAAGAAGAGACGTGTAACTAGAACAACAAGGATATTGTAAATCATGACCCTTACCGGTCAATTTTTACAGTTTTGGTAGCCACAAAGAAAAATGCCACGTTCATGAAACTTTAAATTAACATGGTACATAATGTATTTTGCTGTGTGGCTACCAAGATTCTGTCTAGTCAACGGTGATGGCTTTTGTTGCCACCAGATGACAGTATTTATCCTCCCTGTTTGTCTGGACCTGATTATTCTGACACTTGTGGACACCTAGTGGTAGGACAAGGAACAGCCGTCCAGTTGGTGGAAGTTTGTGAGTAAAAGACTGAGTAGTACCAACATTTGAAAGAAAGAAAGGCAGCTATGTAGCAAGACAGCAAAATAACTAGGGTATGTATGTAGACAGACATACAGACAGACAGACAGACAGACAGGTACAGTAAGTCTAAGTGTTATTTGAACTCAGCGTCACTGCATTTTGACGCTGTTCATATAGAGAAAGAGTGAGATATGTATTTTCCTATTTCAATTTGATAACTTTATAATGGAAAACATCTATTTGTTAATGAACCTGATCCCTTGAACATTTCACATAACAACTCCCCTTCAATCACTAAAACCTAATGGCACATTCACCTGCTTATTTAAAGTCCACCATGTTAGATATTTGTCATATTTTTATGATCCTGTCTATCGTAGGTGAGACATGACCTTTGACACGATCTAAATGTCTCAATTGAAGAGCAGGGAGACAAAATACAACCACCCCAATTGTATAAGTTATATTGTATTAACATACATACTCTACCATACAGATTGGACAAAATTCAATTGTATTACATAGTGAGACTTTAAGGTCCTTATGGACCCTTATGGGTAAATCATTACACTTTCAGAGTTAACACTCAGGATTTAGCAGTGTGTGGTGGTATTGTACAAACTTTCTAACCCACAAACAAATCATGAATCCATTACACAGCATCAGAGCAGCATCCTTCTCCACATACATCAGCCCAATTTGGACCGTGCAACGGTGTCACATGAAAAAAGGTCAGCTAAGTGGATAGAGTGTGAAGCAAATCATTGCACTTTCATTTCTCTGCCAAAAGGTCTTCAGTGGCACTAATGTCCTGCTCTCTGTGATACATAATGAAAGTGTGTGTGTGCGCGCGCGTGTGTGTCTGGTTTGGGTCTACTGAGTCTTCATTACACCAGAGCTCCGTCCACTCTTGTCCTCTCCCATTCCCTCTCCCAGGGCCAGCCAGGAATAATGAATGGATGCCATGGGGGTCGGAGCGAGTGGGTCAGAAATGGACTCCATTTTAGCTCAAATTACCTCTCAGAAATCCCTTTCAAATTGCAGTCTTTGGATGTTCTATGCCTTCTCTCCATATCCTTGTCAGGGTGTGAACTGATCCATTCAGACTGTTTCTTCATTTGCTCATTCAGTGATTTAAGTAGATCTGCTGTTGGCTTTTTGGTGGTCAGTGTGCCCAATGCTGCCCATTGCTCAAGTGTAACTCGTAAACAAGGCAGCTGTGGAGCCAGCCTAATTTAACAGCAGGTTATTCCATGTCCATTTGTTAATGCCCTAGAACCTGCCAGGGACAGATCCTGATAAGATTTTGCCTGAGTGTCCAAATTATTAAGTTTTCATGTCAGAAAATAATGTAAGTAATGAAATGTAACTTGTGGCAATGTTAACAGCAACCCTCATTGTGAAATTAAAAAAATCTCTCATTTGGAGATCTTTTTAATGACTGCCGCAACTCCCTGCCTGGACCCGTTTTTGAGAAACCCCTGGCAGTATACTGTGAGAAACAATCACAAAATTTAATTCATCAAAATAAAAATAAAAACATGCATACACACACATTGAACAATTACAATTAAGGCATTTAGCAGGTGCAGTGCCATTTCAGTCTAGTGCCATGCAAGTAGCATGGGTGAAAGAGGCTGATAAAAAATGATGATGATGATGATGATGATGATGATGATGATAACAACAATAATATAATATAAAAAAATATATATACATGGTTGATATATTTTACTTAACAGAGTAAAGACAGCAGCTGAGCTTGCTGAGCTGGACACAATGACAGCATAAACCTGCAGGTGATGGCACACATTATGCATCCTATCCAAACAAATCCTTTCCAACTGAAATTAAACACACCCAGCACATTTTACAGTCCGGATTTAGACTCTGTAAAGGCGACCAGGGTTATAATAACCAAATAAAGGTTAATGGAATAAATCAAGTCGTGGCTCGTGCCTTTGCCATGCTTAATCCACCCTCTGAGGCAAAACAACAAAATTATGCATCCTGTTTCAAAATGTATGCCAAAGTTTAGATGATTAGGTGATTAATGCATGCAGAAGGCCTAGCCAAAGGTTTAAATAAAATCATAGGTCTGTTTCTGCGTTTGTTTCGAATCTTGCATTTCTGTTTCTGCGTTTCTTCATATTTTTTTTTCCACAGAAAAAGAATGTGACGCATTATATTCTCCATCAAAAATCTCCAGTGTCTACGTGCCAATACTTTTCTGGTATTAGAATGACTCCCAATTAAAACATGGTACTATAGGGCTAGACAAGGGAAGTCTGAACTGCTACAGGCTTGTTAGTAAAGAATTGCCAATGTTTAATACGGTAATAATATAGCCAAAATAGCCCAAATCCTGCAGTCAAAAATAGGCCCAGCCCTAGCGCTTATCTCTTGCCTCTTTGTAGCCTATAGCCTACTTTAAAATCTGACTCATGGAGCTATGCATTTATATGCTCAAGAATTCCAGAAGGCCTATATCGTGAAAATGGCAGACAAATATCTTGAATCGTATTGGATCCAAAGGTCTATTTGTTGCTAAACAGTCGAAACAAACCTTGCCACCTGTTGACCTTGCTGCTACAGTATACAATAGTTGCCTCCCTGTATGCTACAGCTAATTACAAAGGCAGAATTTGTCTGCTATAACATGTGAACTTCTAACTTCTATACCAGCCTATAGCACCGTATCCACAAACTAACAAACAAACTTAACAAACAAACCCACAGAGCGCCTGATCGATGGCCTAAGAGCCAATTGAAGCATTTCACAAATCATGATCGTGCTTTAATGAGCTTTGATGTGCATCAAAGTCACCAAGTGGGCTTTTATTAGCCCATTAGTCGATAGTAGCTATAGTAACATTATCAAACCTCTCCGGCGGCCGGTGACCCGTTCAACTTGGTGACCCTGAAGTTGTCCGGTGTGCCTCTATGGTAAGTTAACCATGGATGCTTCTCAGGGTCACATACCCAACCTCATGCACCTGTCCGAGGCTCCGTGCTCATTTACGAGGGGACAGCACAAGTGGAGAGAGACAGGTGGAAAGCACTTGCCACACGAGAGAGAAAATGCTAAGCATCCCGTGAGAGACTTCTCTTCCTGGAAGAGTTATATGTTCATTCATTATATGAGAGTCATTCGATTTCAATTTAGGCATGGGTGTTTTATCTTTGAGTTAAGCCTATACCCTGTTGCGTTAATTTACTGATTTTAGAATAGGTCAAAGTAATTAATTTAGTAAAACTTTCCAATATACTTCAAAACTTCAAAACTTCTAGAATAGGCTACATTATCGTTATAATGACACAAGTGCGCAAGAAACACTGGCACAAGTTTTCTATCAGGCTTTTGCTTGGGGCGGGTCGGGGGGGGGGGGGGGGCAGTCAGTGAAGGTTTCCACATTTGAGAAACAATTTAGGTCCAGCTTGCAACTTTAATAATAGGTGATGGGGGGTCGGTCATATAAGCAGTTATTCGACCCCTCTTCTTGTGTGGCATCAGGTCTTCTCCCATTTAACTTGCCGAAATAGTGCATGGAATCTCATGAAAGCGCATGTGCCACGGAGCACCTTTCACCCGGTCCACCTGAATTGTTTTTACCCCCAGCGGCGGATATGTCGGGAATTTGTCACTTAGGCCCATCAGGCTAATGACTTATGTTGGAGGCCGGCCGGCTCAGATGACATTTTGACGCACAAGTGACTTTCCGAGTTCGACCGCGTCGGCATAATGGAGACGGTATGTCCCCAACCCTGCAGAGTTGGGAACATGCACGCCTGTTGCTTCCCAGTGAAGATATATAGCGTTTGATATCAGTCCCTTAACACAGTGGTTCTCAACCTTTTCAGGCTGCGACCCCCAAAAAGAATCATGTTTGAACTGGGGACCCCCCAACATAATCATATTTGAACTGGGGACCCCCCCACCCAGACAAGCATTTGGAATTGTAGGAGTTGAGGCATTACATTTAGTTTGACTCTGTTCCACAGATAAATATTGTGAAAATATTGCTGATCATCACTGTCAACTGGGGACCCCCCAAAAAAATCATGTGGCGACCTCATGGGAGTCCCGTCCCACAGGTTGAGAACCACTGCCTTGACACATTTTTACTTTACATTGCTGTCTTTTTGTTGTATCCCGACGGGGTCTATAGCCTATTTAGGAGCTGATTTCCAGTGCCAGTTATTCATAAATGTGCCCCCCCTATGTATGGTATTTGTTCTGTATGACTGGGAATCTAAACCCATTAACCATACGGAAATAGGCACCACGTGCATGCATTCATTCTTTACTGTGACAAGTAAGACGTCGTGACACGTGAAAGGTCTGCCTGACCAGCTGGACAACCTGTGCGCCCTTTGCTGTTCATTACATGAATAGGTGTATGTATAGGCTATATAGGCCTGGATAAGCTGCTGGGATGTTAACAGTGTATAGCATGCAGGGGTCTTCAAGGACCCCTTAGCTGAGAGAGAGATGAAGCAGGGACCCCCACTTCATTGTTTACAATTGTGCTGCAGATTAAACTTTTTCATATATTTCATAGATACCTTCGACTTTCATCAGTGTTGTGTAAATTATATTTTTTTTGTTCATTTCAGACATTTAACCACTTAAACCTTCAATTATTAGTACTTGATTCGCTCCTCTTTCCCCCCTACACCAAACCTCTACAAGTGGCTTTGTGAGTTTGTAGATCTGCTATTTTCGGCTAATGTTCCCCTCAGAATAGGGATGCTATAGGGTTCAAGTGGTTAATGCAAAAATAAACATCCTTGGCGGACCCTATAGTAGCTCTGAGGACCCCCTAGGGGTCCCGGACCCCCTGTTGAAGGACCTGAATAGTCTATATATGTAAAGGGATCAAGGCTCAACACCATGCACGCGCTGATCCTGTATAAAATAAGTTGTGCATTTAAGTATTTTTTCAAAACGAAAATTAAAGACAATCCATCCGATCATGTAACTTTTAGTGTCGGAAATAAGAGTGAATTCATAATGTTTGTTTGGTGACAAACATAAGCAACCAATCGGAAATAATTCCACCCCTTTGTGTGTGTGGTGGTAATTGTCCAATGTAATAAGCTCATTATAGGCTATATAGTTAATTGAAATGTATGACATTTTAAACGATTTCGCTATTGATGTGGAGTAGGGGTGCATATTTACTATTAGTGGTAGGCTGGATGTCCTATATAGGAGCAAGAACTTTATTATAAGAATCAAACCAGTTCCCTTTGCCAACGTTTGCCAATTCTCGCTCTTTTATCTAAAATTGTATTCAGGTTTCACAGGCATTAGACGGATGTGGATTGAAAATTTTACGTGGATTATTTTGCCATAGATTTAAAGTGTGAGAAGAAATTGAATACTTATATGATCTATATGCCTAATTGTCTCAAAATGAACCTTTCTGAGAAGAAAGGAATATAAGTTGTAGACCCCTTGGGGCTGTTTAAATAAAAACAACACATACACCATGACACAAAATTATTATTATTATTATTAGGCTATTATTAAATCATTTTACGGTTAACTGCATGATCGTAAAGCCTACTTTATGACATTGGAACAGTGAGTGGGTGAATCCAAAGTAGAGCAAACCATGGAGCTAAACTTTGCCAGCAAAACTTTTTTCCTATTAATATTTCCTACAGGCTAAATCTAAAAGTAGAAAGTGCTCGGGAACATTCTCAAACCGAACGGATGATGTGGTTATTTTCTAAATAAAACGTAATAAAGCTACACGCAGAAAACGTTCAGACGTTAATTACCCACAAACGGCCACACTGTAACCCTAAACAAAAACAGGGCTATCCGTATTCATTCTTCAAAACAATGTGATGCTGATTATCTTATGATTATCTTATAGGCCTGTTCTGTAGGATACTGATCTGCTAAGGGGAGGACATGCCCATAGGCTATATTAGTCCTTATATTAACAGTTGAAAAAGTGTTTGCTGATAAGTTGATAACTCAAAGCTGCTTTCAAAAGTTGTATCGGCCTTAATTGTGTTGGGGGGGGGGGTAAGTGGTAAACTCCATTAATATAGGACCTCTATGGAGAATAAATACGCAACTGAAGAACAATTCCAATTCAAACGAGACTTATCTTCGCCAGACCGATCAGACGGATTAGGGTTATTAAAACCAATAACGCAACCCAGCACAACCAAATTGTGTCACACAGGCTACACTAAATGACAAGCTTTTTTCTGCCAACAAAAACTCTGCACCTTGATTTATATCATGCTAGTAGTCTAGTATAATGCGTTTGTTTCAGTATATTGCTTTTAGAGTCACATCTCAACTCTTCGACATGATAACACTGAGGTCAGAGGAAAGCACCCCCCCCCACACACCCCCCATATCAACAACGCCATGCACTGAGTCTGGACTAAAGGGGCAGCTTCCCAACAATGGCACAAAAGCACAAAAAAAATTATACAAAAATCATCAAATGTCTCCAGACGTTTTTTTTTCGCGTTTTTCAAAAGCACAGGAAGCTGGCTGGATTTTGTCCGAAGATGTGACCCATTCATCTGGGGGGGTGACCGGAGGTGGGGGGTGAGTGGGGCACATCTGCAGCATGCAGTCCCACAGCCCTATGATCTGTGAGCTGGCACAGACAGATCACGGCGTCCATTCACAAATCCTTCTCTCTCTGCATGCGCGTCACCTTTTGTAGTAGCGGCTCATTCCACGGTGCTGAGTCCTCGTGACGTCTGAGACAATCCTACCGAGGGAAATAGCTACAGAAGGAAAAAGAAAAATAGGTTAGGACAGGGGTCTTCAACGTTTTCCAGGCCAAAGGACCCCTTTAGCTGAGAGAAAGAATTGTGTTGAAGTTTCAACTTTTTCATAGATTTCATAGATAGCTTACTTGTGTACGTTGTGTTGGATTCATGTTAATGTGTACTTTCAGACAGTTAACCACTTCAACCCTCAATGCTTCAAAAACTTGTAGGCTACTTGGTCTGCTCTTTTTTCCCTCTACACCAAACCTCTTTGTCGAAAATAGCAGATCTACAAGCATTGTCTGCCAGGCGTTGTAGGCTTGTAGATCTGCTATTTTTGGCTAATGTTCCCACCAGAATAGGGATTTGGCGGCCCCCCTTGTAGTAACTCTGAGTGAGGACCCCCTACGGGTCTCGGACCCCCTGTTGAAGACCCCTGGTTTAAAGGACGTGCACATGCGCAATATAGCACGTTTTACGCGTTTTTATTAGTAACAATAGGAAGATGCAAGGTCTATGCTAAATTATGCAGAGTTGTTGGAGGCCAGTCGAACCATAGGCATGGATTAAACTTTAAAATATAGGCTACGAAGTTAGGGTGATGCAGATTTTGCAAATGAAAAAAATATATATTTTATTTATTTCATTCTTTCCAAAATGCATGCAGATTGAACGATGGGTTCCTTTTTTTCAAGTGCATGAATTGAATTCAAGCAAAACGGACAAAATGGCGCGCCACACATGCCAAATACCTCACTTTTTACCCTTCAACTTGACAGACTTGCGTAATACATTGATAGGCCTAAATAATTCCTGAAAAACACATTCATATACACATTTTTGTTGTTAATTTTTTCAAATAATAGTACATTTCCTCAACTGTTAAAGTTCATAATTATGACAACAGTTTTAAAGTAGGCTACGCCACTACTAATTAAATACAAATATGGATGATTTGGGGATTGTGTGTTGGTAAATAACGAATCGTTATTAGATCATAATAGGAAGAGAGCTAAAATTTTGGCTGATAAATGTCTGGCAACTGTTTGGAGGTACAGGCTTAGGGACACAGTCACATACAATTGTAAATAACCAGTTTATTACAAAAAAAAAAGAAGAAGAAAACGCCCTCTTCATTTAATAGGTGTAGGCCTGAACATGACCGCACGAACTCCAATAGGTTCAGTCACTAGAAAAGTCATTATTTTGGATGTTTGAATCCATATGTTGGGCGTAGGGGTTGCAAGCGCGAAATGCATGGGAACTAGAGTCACTTTAAAAACAAATTCGAGGTACCAATCGATATTCTGGCAAAAGACGAGGCACGTGAAAGCTTCTCTTCTCTACACCGGTTCTTTTCAGGCTGTGACCCCCCAAAATAATCATATTTGAAATGGGGCCCCCCAGATAAATATTATGAAAATAGCAGATCTACAAGCTTGTAGATCGGCTATTTTCAAATGTTTTGACTCTTTCTTACATTATTCAACAATTTGGCCAATGTTTGACCATATTTTTTAGAACATAGTTTGTTGATTACTTTTGATGCTAATAGTAATGTTTAGGTATTACAAAGGTCTTAATAGTCCTAAATTGTTACTTCACTGTCACCTGGGGACCCTCCCCAAAATCATGTGGGGACCCACATGTGAACCACTGCTCTACACCAAGGAGAGTTCTGACGTCATATGCATTGAATCATATAACATATTGTGAATGCATGTCTTTTCAGCAGTGAGCCAATCCAGAGAGCTATAGAAATCTGCTGTATAACCTCAAAGGCAAGTTTCCTTACACTACAGGCTACATGGCTAATAATTAAGGTCTATCAATAAGTCAAGATAGAATACAAATGTTCAAAAATAAATAAATAAATATATAAAAGATATAAGTAAATTATATATATATATAATTATATATATATATATATATATATATATATATATATATATATATATATATATATATATATATATATATATATATATATATATATATATATATATATATATGTGTGTGTGTGTGTGTGTGTGTGTGTGTGTGTGTGTGTGTGTGTGTGTGTGTGTGTGTGTGTGTGTGT